>NC_090265.1:1293210213-1293810213 GCF_040414725.1 Anabrus simplex
AGCGACGTGGAGGGGGAACTACAACCTGCCTTGCGCCCCCACCGCACAGTACATGCTAGCCCCTGTTTACCCCCCTCTCCTACTCACCGCTGCAGTTCAAACGTTGTGAGGGGAACCGCGAGTTGAGGTTCATTCGATTGTGGCACTTTGCCTCGTACAGGTGAAGGTTACATCATTGGTCTGTAGTTTGATGTTGTCACAGCACGGGACTGCCAAACGTCTGGACTACATAACGTGGACACTCTGGATGTAAACATTACCAGGTGTATTACTGTGCAACGTAATAATTCAGCAAGTGCTACAAGAGTTGTAATACAAGAATTTTTATGTGACATGTAATTATAATGGACGATTCGAGTTTATTCACCTCGTTGAGTGTGTTTGTGTTCGTGTGAGTGACATAAGGAACCTGAAGTTAATTAATCTTAAACATTGACAAGAATTGAACGTTAATTTGACAGGTTTGTTCGTGAGTGCATTTTAAGAATTGGGGAGTATTTGAAGAAAGATCTGTGCGTGAGTGAAACGAAAGCAGTTCCCGACAACGTAGTGTGAATAACATCGTGTGACAACTATTTTAAATACATGGCACAAGGATTCTATGAATGCTACTTGTTCATATTTTACCATAGTGTCCTTGTGAATGACTAACATTCCATTTATGCTGGTGGTCAACGCGAACAACTGGCAGAATTATTGTGTCACGTGGTTTAAATCATTTTGTGGCCTTCAAGAGAGTAGCTAGTAAAATGACATGATTGTTAATTTCATTATTCGAATCTTAATTCCATACCTAAGGCATTCATACGTTTGGAAAGGATAATAATAAGTGAGTACAGTTCACCACGATTTTAAAATTCAGACGAGTGGCTGGCTGTTTGTTACATCTTTTAGGTGCGGTGAACAAATCTTCTAAGTGACGTACTAGTGAATTTCACCGTTCAAATTTTCTGCGAAGTTGTGCGTATGAGGATGTTTGTGTGAGAGGAGCAACAAGTGAACTCTACCCCTGTCGTTCCCGCCCCGGCCTTGTCTATGATGAGAGAACTGGATACGGTCAGCCCTGTGGTCTGGCCTGCTTGGTGCTATTCAGGTAAAATCTACTACTACCCTTTTGCACCTGCAAATTACATTTTGCACCTGCAAATTACATTTTACAGGACGTGTCAGTGTATCTGTACGCATCGTATCTTTTACACATTTCCCCCCCCCCTCTCTTTCTTATGGTCGGATCATAGCCGTGCTCCCGATTAAAAAATAACATAAAAATGAATTAGCTTTAACGTATAATTGTAAATGCTACGACGTTATTATGTTATAGTTATGTATTTCCTATTGGTAACTTAACTATTTTTTCTGTAGTGTCCGCATATTCTTTTTAAGAGTGCAAATATAATAATCACTACTTGAAAAATAAATTTATTGGACATCAGAAACTTTCAAAAGGCTCAAAAATGCTAATAATCTAATAACATGTACGTAATTATCAGGTTAAATTCCCTCACGAAATTTATTAAATCAGAAATACTTAATGGTGAAGAAAGTACAACTAATTAGAAAAGTACAACTAATTAGAATCAAATTTTAAAAAATTGTGGTGTGGCTAGAAATTCGTTTTGGAAGGGGTATCTCAGTATTTGTATTACCGTCATTATAATTCCATTTGTTTTACCTCTCTTTCAACAGCTATCAGTCTCAAGCGTCAGAGAATCTTTAACGTGGCAGCAAATCTATTGACGCAAGTCTCTCCACCACTCCACGCCGGGAATCGAACACACAAACCTAGGGCATATGAGGCGAGTACGTAATACCCACTCTACACAGATGCCATATAATTTATTATCGTTATTGCTTAATCATTAAGAGTAGACAATCATGATAGAAATGCACATGATTTTAATTACCTGAATCACGGTCAGGAATTTTCAGAAATATTCGTCATTGATTCTTGATTTACGTTCCGCCTGGATTTCTATTTTGTTGCGGGTATCCACACCGTATATATTGATATTCAAACCGCAAGACGGCAAATTTGATGTGGAAAGTTATACTGTGTAAATTTAAATTCATATAGCGGGAGTTTGATAGTTTATGCCGAAAAGTCTGTAGCAGTGGATTCGGGTCGATACTTGACCACCTTGCTGAGATGGATAGTTGTGAACTTTTTCCTGATCGGCGTTGTAGTAATCTCTAGAACAATTCCTGTGTGTTACTAAAGAGGAAGTGTACATATTTGCATCCAAAATCAGTTCCAGGATATTTAATTGTTGATCCAAATATGAAAATGAAGAAAGTACTCAATTTAGGTGACGTATTCTGAGATTTTCATCCTTTAGGTACATTTTCAATTTGGAGGATGTGGTGGCCCCGACTCGGTTAATCATAGCAATACTAAGACATTGAAAAATCATTCATCTCGCGCTGATTAAATCACATCTTCTGAATTCATTTAAGTCCTACGGGCTACTTTTACAGAAAAAATGGAAATTTACATAAATCATACAAGAAAGTGCACGTCCTTCAAATACACTAATTCGTATATTTCCTTGTTGGGTGAGGGGGTGTAATATGTCCGCTAACTTCGAATTTAAGAATAAATTTGTCAATTAGTGTCAGCTTCTTAGGGTGTCCGACCGTAAAATATAGGAAAAGGAAATCTATCAATATGTTTACTTGACTGTGTGGGAAACTTCCAGCAGAATGAATTCTCCCTGAGAATAAGATAGTGCCATAGGGTAATATTATGATGGATATCTTGCAGATAGTACTATACATGTTGTAGCTGTTAGCTTGCAATCGGGAGATAGTGGGTTTGAACCCCACTGTCGACAGCCGAGCATATGGTTTCCGTGATTTCACATTTTCGTTCCAAGCAAAAGCTGGGACTGTACCTTGACCCTCAAACACACGCTTATGGAGTGGAATCCACCCCAGTTCATTTTATTTCCTAGTGAAATGTACAAATAACTTTTCTGTGCTCTCCCCGCTCTTGTACCTCTCTGGCTGGATCCCCGCAGAAAGGGTCATTTTTACAAAATCTATCTTAAAATCGCCAATTAATACAGTAATTCATATTTTACAATACAATGATATGTGGGGTGGAAAGCACCCCTACGCGTGTGTCTGCGTCTTAAGATCTGGCGCGTGTGCTTGAGGGATAATGAAGGCCGCGGTCGCTTCCTTCCCAGTCTTATACCATCATCGCTATAAGACTTCTTTGAGTAGGTGCGACATAAAACAAGTAGCAAATATTATACAACTATCAATGTCTTGATTATGAAACCAATTATCATGAAGTCAGGGTGTACTTTCGGTTGGTAAGAATTCGTGAATTTTAAACCAGAAAAATAATAAGGATTCACCAAAACTATTTGAGGTTCTTAACAATACACTGCAAAACATTTTGCACGACATAAAATTGAAAGGACTACCTAAAAAAAGGAATTAATTTGTACTACAGTATACTGTGACGGATGCCAACTGTGAGATGTTTGTAGGTTGGAACTCATATAGGAGTCTAGTACCTTGCATTATGCTTGATTTTTGTTTCGTGTTAACTAGCATAACATATCAGTAACAAACCTTTAGAAGCTGTATGTTATTTTATCAGCTGGGATTACTTTTTGAAGAAGTATATTTTGTATATATTCAATTTCATAAGAGTCCTTGGAAATACGCGGTACGCTTTCGTTCCAAATGTTACGAAAGTCTGCTCTATGGCTCGTTCAGACCAATAACACATGATATGAAGCGACTATCAAGCTTCAGATTCGTACAAGAAACCTCAGAACCGCAAAAGAATGTTCTGTGCTGGCGGCCTTCCAGGTTCAAATTGTGAGCTGACGTATATTATCCTGCAGTATGAAATACCTTCAAATTCTTGCCAGTAGTCAAGCCATTCCTGTCAAAATATCTGGAACCTTCGCCGAAAGGAATTTCTGTATGCGCCTCTGACTCTCGCGTTGGCCACTTCATAAAAACGACCCCTCCTGAATTAATGAATCATGTTATTCACTCTCAGTTAATAGAACAGAATATCCCTAGGATCTTCCTTCGAGTAGATAGTCCAATATAAAGAATTCAGTTCAAGGGTCACAGAAGTTGTTTTTCCAGGTACCATAAGAACGTCTCTTACTTATTTGATCCGAAGCCAAGTCAATCACCATCACGAAAAGGTGTAGTACTAATGCTTCGAAACAGAATAGGGATACGTATCTTCCGCTCATCCCAGGCTATAAAACTACAGCAATCATTCCTCATAACAAATACAACTTAATTGCAGGTAGCACTAAAATAAGATATAACAGAACACTTCTATACCGAGAATTCATATCCGTAATAACTAATTGTGACTTAGCAGCCGGCAGCAGTAAGAAGGGCCAAAAGAAAACCAGAGAATCTTAGTTCGATCCCAATATTCGTCAATGAAACAAAATATTTGGGGTATTATTATTCCTGGGTTTATTTCTGGCAATTGGCGCAAGACAGTTCCTAGACTCATATATATTCAGATCTAATGACGTATATTATCCTGCAGTATGAAATACCTTCAAATTCTTGCCGGTAGTCAAGCCATTCCTGTCAAAATATCTGGAACCATTGCTGAAAGGAATTTCTGTATGCGTCTCTGACTCTCGTGTTAGCCAATTCATAAAAATCTGGCAGTTAAAATGAAATAAATTTCTTTCCATGTACCGGTACGTATATTCTGCGGTGATCATTCATCTAAATATACATCCCAGAGCAGTGCGGAACTTTCTAGAATGTCATGAATAGTCGCTAACGATATTTTTATTATAATCATCATTATCATCATCATCATTTCCCTGTATCCAGCTGTAGCCGGGTAGGGGCAAATATGGTTCCTCTCCACTTTTTTTCGGTCTTTCCACCACTCCTTCTCCAACACTGGGTCCCAGTCCAGGTTTCTTTCTATAATACTGCATTGGATTGCATCCTTCCATCTCAATCGTAGTCGTCCATGGCCTCTCCTTCCTTGCATTTGCATTTACATCACCTTTTTTGGCATTCTTTCGTCACTCATTCGCTTTATGTGCCCAAACCATTTTAGTCGGCTCTTCTCTATTCTACCATTCATTTTTTCCACTCCAATTTCTTCCCGGATTTCATCATTTCTTATTTATATTTTTATTAATGAATACAAATTAGTCAGTAGTTACAAAAGCTCAGTACTGATTGTAACAGCATGGAATGAAGCTGAACTGCAACTGGAAAAGAAGGCAGTAATAACAACAATGTTATTGTTTTTACGTCCCACTAACTATTTTTGACGGTTTTCGGAGACGCCTTGGTGCCGGAATTTTGTCCCATAGGAGTTCTCTTACGTGCCAGTAAATCTACCGACACGAGGACGACGTATTTGAGCACCTTCAAGTACCACCGGACTGAGCCAGGATCGGACCTGCCAAGTTGGTGTCAGAAGGTGAGAGCATCAACCGTCTGAACCACTCGGCCCAGCTGAAAAAGGAGGGTCGTAGCTTTGATTAAGGTAAAGCCCCAACATTCGTGTGGTATGAAAAGTGAAAATCACACAGAACTATCTTCAGCACCACCAGCGGTGGAGTTGGAACCCATCATTTTCCGCATGCAAGCTTATGGCTACACTGACCTATCGCGCATCCAACTTCCTCGTAATGTATAAATAAACTGAAACATATTCCTCTCGTGAAAGATACTATAGAACAGGGGGTTTCGAAATGGCAGCCCGCGGGCCGCATGCGGCCCACGAAGCCATATTTTGCGGCCCGCGAGAGCATTTTAAGATATAATGTGAACAAAAGTTATAAAAATTATTTCATAGCTCGTTCAAAACCAAAGTCAGTCCTCTTTTATGTGAATATACTATTTTTGATTTTTAAAATTTTTAAATCCAAATTTCACTCCTTTATGCATTTTTTTTTGTTATTTGCTATTTGCTTTACGTCGCACCGATATAGATATGTCTTATGGCGACGATAGGATAGGAAAGGCCTTGGAAGTGGAAGGAAGCGGTCGTGGCCTTAATTAAGGTACATCCCCGGCATTCGCCTGGTGTGAAAATGGGAAACCACGGAAAACCATCTTCAGGGCTGCCGACAGTGGGGCTCGAACCCACTATCTCCCGATTACTGGATACTGTCCGCACTTAAGCGACTGCAGCTATCGAGCTCGGTTTATGCAATTGTAAAATAGTGCTTAAAGCAATTGAAATTATTAAACCTTAATTTCAATTGAACTAAGCATATTATTTCATACTGGCACTTCTGTTCTATTTGCAGAATGTTACGAAAATTAGCCTAATTATCAAGTGCGGTCCGCGATCATGACTAAGGTTTCCAGTTTGGCCCCCGAGCCCTTACAAATTGGCAACCCCTGCTATAGAAATATCCAAACTATAATATGCTAAGGACTTATTCTCTCAAGATATATTTTTTAATTAATAAGAAGAGTCTCCCGTTATACAGAATCTACTCCTTAATTTCAAAAACATACAATATATTCAAATATCCTGTTGTAAAGTCGGAATATTGTCAGAAGAACTTTATAGAGTACTTCGGCAGGGCAGATATCTATAATAGAAGCTTTAAGACGAAGATGATTTGAACCAGGAGGAAACAGGGAATAAAGTACCCGCAGTTTATTATGATATTGTCGAAAATTCACATTAATGAAAGTTTTTTAAAGTGCCCAGTGCTGCTTTGAATGCCACACTGTTATTCCGAAGCTGAGAGACTTTCAAAATAATTTCCAGGGTTGTGCGGAAAATGAGGGATCTCTTTCGTCCATTCGGGCCAGTATTTTAAAATCAAGATGAAAACCGATGCATTAGTGCGAACAGAATAAGATAATGTTTGCGAAATTGCCCTTTTATTCACTAGTATATTAAGATATATTCAAGAATAATTTGTTCCATTCCATTCCTTAATGTCTTTTTTCTTTATACTTTTCCTCTTATTCTTCACTTCCCGCAAATGGAGATGTTCTCTGGTTCTTCTTGATATGCTTCTCATAAATCCTTGACACATAACACCTGAAAATTTTGAAGGAGGTAAAAATAATTAACATTCAATTCAGTTCAAATTTTTGAGAAGTGAAGTATCCTTACCTTCCCGTGTAATTGCCAAAATTTTGCCGTTATATCCATTTCGTGTAATGCATACGTATCTCTAGATTTTTCCAAGATTGTTCACCATTGTGTTGGGATACGAGGATATAAATACTTTTATGTAAGTTACATGACAATCTATGATGTGGAGGTCATTATTTTCCTTCCTATTATTATGCATACAAAAGGAAATGCTTAGAGAATGCAGACAGTTTACTATGATTTTATGAGTCGGTACTTTAGTATAGCCTATCTGACTAATTGGCACAGAAGGTAGAGCGCTGGCCTTCTGAACCCAAGTTGGTGGGTTCGATTCCGGATCAGCCCGATAGTTTAAATATGCTAGCTTCGTGTCCATGGATTTACCATCGCGTATACTAACTGCAGGCAAAACTTCCGACACCTGGATATCTCAGAAGACCGTAAAAAGTAGTTACTGGAACATATACAAACCAATAACATTTAGTAAACCGAGATAAGTGATGAATAGTATTCTGTGCAGAATAGAAGTCCAAGAGAGGAAGCAACTTCTTTCGACAATCAGTCCATTCTCAGGAGAAGAAAGACTCCTTTACAGCAGTGAATCATCTATCATACTTCGATCATTAAATTGCCATTGTACACCTGTAAGGATATACGAAATAATCCTTGAGCCTGCTCCATTATCGAGCCTTATAACATTCATTGTCTTCTAATTGCGTCGATGTAGCCATTTTATCGGCAGATTTATCGAAAGGATTAGTTTTGGTGTTAGACACTTTCCTTTACGAAGTCTTAAACATCTCAGCTTGAACGAAAACACTGTGCAAATGACGATGCTAAGTAACATACCTATGCATCCCGGACTGTGTGGAAAATTAATAGCACTTTTATTTTATAATAATGATGATAATAATAATCGCATGGCCCCAGCTACGGCTTTTAGGCGTATATTTTTGACGCCTTCTCTGTTCTCTGTGCGTCAGTTTCGACGTTCCATTTAATTTTACCAGTTGACAGAGTAAACCGGATTTCTTTTGGGTTGTCTGTGGCTTACTTTTAATCAATTTCGTTGAGTAAACTCCAAATGTATCACCAGAGATCTTTTACATGCCGACATCGTGCGAAATGGAATGTCGAATGCACTTTTGTCCGCCTTTCAAAAATCCGACTGCCTCTTTTGGGTTTAAACCTGCGACCATGGAATCCGGAGGCCTACTCTCTACCACTGATCCACAGAGGGAGTTTCTTCTTATTTTTCCTCTTCAACAATAATTTAAAGGTTTTAGGAGACGATGACGTGCCGGAATTGTGTCATACGAGAGTACATATCCGTGTCGGTAAGTCTATAGATACGAGTCTGGCGTATTTGAACACCATCTGAGTCTGAATCGAACTCACGAGCTTGGACTTCACCGTTTGAGACACGTAGTCCGGCAACGTTATTTTATTTTTAATATTTTTAATGTACGGCTGTAAGTAAATAGATAAATAGTAAATAAAAATGCATCTTATGCGTCATGAGATACATTAATCACAGGATGACATCCGTAATACAGTTATTATACAAAGCGTTTGTATGTCGCCTTGTCAGCATGGGGCGAAGTTCATTGATATGAAGCGCTCTTCCCACAGGTATTCCCGGCGGAAGCAGGCTGTTTGCCAGCACTATTTTTATCGCTTGTTGGCCCTACTGTCGCCCTCACTTACCCGATCTCATAATTCTTTGTGTTACATCCAGCTGTGTGAAATGATTAGCAGCTACACAGTACTGACCCGGGAGAACTCATAATACGGCGTACCTCGGTACGATCCTCGATTTTGCCCATCAGACATTTATTTGGGCAGGCTTTCTACAGAACCATTCCACTAACAGATTTATCTTTAAAATACGGAAGTGCCTTCGGTTGAGAAGGGGCTGGAATAGGAGCGTTGCTGGGGGAGGAGGTGGGGGCTTTAATGGGGGTTAGAACGCTCCCCCCAATTGAATTTTTACATATTAAATAAACAGAAACTGACAATAAACAAGGGAAAGTCGACACAACGAGTGGCTCTTTTGAACAGTCAGGTACATAATTATAAATCAAATAGCGAATATTTAAGATTAACTTAAATGTTATATTTAAGTGGTCCGCCTATTGAATACATATATAATTTTTTACATTTAGTACATGCTTCGTCCTCTAACGGACATCATCAGCTATAACAAACTACTGTAGTATATCAGAATACAAACATTACATTATTAAATTGTAAAGACACATTAAAAATATTACTGTATGATAGGACATTTAAAATAAAATATTGGCAAACTTTGTTAAAGTTGCAAGTCATATAATCAATAGAACTGGTTGAATTGTTCATTTAACTCTTGATGATAAAGTTAATTCCCTATCATACAATCATATAAAAGTGTAATAAATTATATACTGTATGTATTGAACAGATGGGCCACTTAAATATAATACTTAGTTAATCTTAAATATTCGCTATTTGATTATAGTCAGTACGGGATTATTATCTAAAATGAAGCTGTTAAAGCTTGTTACATGTAACGTAATTATAAAACGAACCGATCTCTTGAACCTATTTTCTAGGAAGCCTCGAAAGTTGGATTTTACATTGTAATCTGAACATACCATTCGCTGTAAAGCTGTTGACCTTGATAATACTGTTCTTGTTCTGTATTTTGATGTTCGATTTTGTAGTGTACCGGTACTGCTATCTGAATATCAACATAATTCACTTGTCTCAGTGTGCTTATAATGACACTCACGCATGCGCGCACTACACACGCACAAGCACCTTCATTAAGCTCTATCACCATTTTGAAACTATCACCTCCCCCACTCGAACGATCCTGGCTATGCTACCGTAAAAGCCCCCTCAGGGGTGTCAAACTGGACATATGGGTTAACTGAGCTGGAAGACGTAATGTCACTAGAGGACTGAAAATTGGAACAAACGGACCATTTCGAACAACTGGGTTCTCTAATATAGTAGCGAAATGCCAATGTTTTAAAGGTCACGTCTCAAAACACACGAACTAAAATTTGTAGAAAGTAGTTTCAGAACTCGTTACTGAAAACTACTGCAAAACACGTGATTTCGCATGAAGGCGGTGAGCATGGAAAGGTCCAGACATTTTTCAGTTTACATTTTACTCTTCGTTCAATACCGGCCTTCTAAGGATCACGTTAAACAGTTATGTTAGCTTTCTTCTTTCTCCACCACTTCTTCACATTTTCACTTGCTAGTCTTTTCCTCTCGTCAGTCCTGCGAGCTTGCATTCGGGAGATAGTGGGTACGAACCCCATTGGTGGCAGCCCTAAAGATGGTTTTCCGTGGTTTCCCATTTTCAATCCGGAAAAATGCCGGAGCTTTGCCTTAATTAAAGTCACGACCGCTTTTTTCTCACTCCTAACCCTTTCCTATTCCATCGTCGCCATAAGACCTATCTGTGTCGGTGCAACGTATTGAAAAACATATTTTTAAAAAGTTACCAAGAAAATGCATATTAACATTTTTCTGGTAAATCAATGTTAAGTACACCTGCTGTGCTACAGTGTTTAATAGGACTAACTGTTCAGGCAGCTTATTCAATTTTAGGGTCTCAGGCGTACGTTTTCCTCTGACTTCCTTCATATTTTCTTTCGCTACATGTCTCCCTTCAGAGAGAGAGAGATAGTAAATCACAGAAAAGCGTCTTTTTTCAAGAATACTGTTAGAACTATGAAGGAAATGCTTAGGAACGTTTTCCTAGTAAATAGAATTTTAAATGCACTTGCTGACTCCGTTATTTAATTGGACTAACCATTCAGGAAGGGTATTCATTTTCAAGAGTCCCGGGCGAACATTTTCCTATGAATTGCTTCACACTTTATTTTCCTGCAAGGTCCCCTTGCGGTACACTGTAATAGTAAGTAGGCTGTTTAACCAAAGGTTCTAAGTGTATGCTTGCCAAATTTGAGCACGCTTCATCAGGTAGTTTTTATGTGAAAACAAAACAAGACAAAGAGACCAAGGATAAAGGATACGTCACCGAGCTCGATAGCTGCAGTCGCTTAAGTGTGGCCAGTATCCAGTAACGGAAGATAGTAGGTTCGAACTTCACTGTCGGCAGCCCTGAAGATGGTTTTCCGCGGTTTCCCATTTTCACACCATGCAATTGCTGGGGCTGTACCTTAATTAAGGCCACGGCCACTTCGTTCCAACTCCTAGTCCTTTCCTATCCCGTCGTTGCCATAAGATCTCTCTGTGTCGGTGCGACGTAAAGAATGAAAACGTTCGACCACAGTGAAATCGAATGTTTATAAAATTCAGTTATTTCGATATTCACTCTTCAAGCAGTAGGCACCCATCCAAGAATTTCGTTCACTGCCTGTTGAACTTCCGTGGTTTCCAGTTTCCACAGGGGACCAGGGATCACAAAGAGAGTATAAAAAGGAAGTTTGCAGTTTTAATGTGTCTCTACATCGTGCACATAGCCACGATAACTCCAAATGTGCGTAGAATCCAAACCACCTTCTTCACAGCTAAGGGCATTCGACACACGGCGAGTAAACAATTTTCATTTTTAAAATCTCATGTGCATTTGCTGGGATTCGAACCGTGTCCACCGTAGAGAGGAAGCCAGTGATAATGCCATTCGGCTAACACGTCTCATTTTAGATAGTATGGTATTTGCTTGAATGTTTTAATTCTATGTTCAGTGTATAGTAAACAATTTATACCTGTGTATCTCCTGCATCGAAGCCTGCGTGTCTCAGGCGGCAGCGCGTCGGCCTCTCACCGCTGGGTTCCGTGGTTCAAATCCCGGCCACTCCATGTGAGATTTTCGCTAGACAAAGCGGAGCCGGGACAGGTTTTTCTCCGGGTACTCCGGCTTTCCCTGTCATCTTTCATTCGTGCAACATTCTCCAATATCTTTCATTTCATCCGTCAGTCAGTAATCATCGCCCCAGACGAGTGTGACAGGCCTCGGCAGCCGGCACAATTCCTATCATCGCCGCAAGATGTATTGTATTCATTCCATCCCTGACTCGGTCAGGGTTTTCATTCATATCTCCTGCATCTAGTGGGAATAATATTTTAATTCCTTCTGCTGTAACTTTTAACACTCATATCTTATTGTATTTATACAGTGGTATTATTTACTTCTACTTCAGTTGTATTTATGCTGAAGTTACTGACATCTTTCGATGTTGCACCTACCAAAGCTATTTGCATGATTAATAGATATGACAGAAGTAATAGACAGGCTGGTTAAAAACAACTGTATTGAATAAAGATGTTTGAGCCATTTTCTACATGGTGTGAATGTAGTGTGTGTCAATTTATTTAAATGCCTACAAAGATTAACACATGAAGAAAGTAATCTGAAATGTTGATAAAATGCCACATAGTCATGGAAATTGCAGAGTCTGGCTCCCTAGTTGAATTTTCAGCATAGTAGCAATAGTTCAGAGTGTCTTATATTCTGTATGTATGATTAATTCTCCTGGCTCGGGTACTAGGTGTTTGTGTTCATCACTTCATCTGTACACAATACACCAAACTACCAACAACCACAGAAATGCAAAATAGTGATTACATCACTTAGAAAGGGCTTCTAGCTGTAAAACTAGGCCAAACCCATACAAAGTACCGACCCCAAAATTTGGAGAAAAGGTCGAGAAGTCAAAAACAGTTGCAGACCACCTTTCTACAGGAAGAGGAAAATTATGTTTCTCAATTAATTACAAAATAATAATAATAATAATAATAATAATAATAATAATAATAATAATAATAATAATAGATCTATTTAAATACCATAGTTAGAATTTTAACGACGTCAGGAAGGGCATCCGATCGAGGACTTACTACGAAGATACATCTCACTTCATACATGAACCCGTAGAGGAACGGGACAAAGGTTGAACCAACCACCTACTGTAGATTTATTAACACATGAACAACATAATATGGTAGAAATGTATTTTGTTATAGTGAAAAATGTTCGCAAATGTCGAAACCGAACTATATGACTATGTGGTAAGACCGTGTAGTTGTTAGTTTGGATTCGGAAGATAGTGGGTTCAAGCCTTATCGTTGGAAGCTGTTAAGGTAGCTTTCCAGGGGTTCCAATTTGCACACCAGACCAATGCTGGGAATGGCCCTTAAATAATGCTTTTGGCACTACTTTTTAATCCCAGCTCTTTCGTATCGCATTGTCACCGCAAACCTTTATGAGTTGGTGCGACGTTAAAACATGCAATAGGAAAAATAAAAGCTACCTGAAATCATAAAATTACATTTAGGTAGGCCTACATCACAGAATATTATCCCAATAAGCACCGCTAACCGTATTTTCATTGTTTTAGAGAAAATGTTTTGCTCTTATCGAAATTATCACGATTTCGTTAATATTTTATTTCTTTTGGTCTTATTAGAACTTACATTCCAGAACAATTGGTCTCCGCTGATTCCCCATTTCTTATATGACGTCATTTCATACCTATGATGTGTAATCAATCAAAACATTATAAATGATGGCTAAACTCTATGGAATGCTGTTTTCCTACATTTAAATAGCTATAATCGTAATGATAACATTTCCTACAAAAACTACCTTCGCAGCTGAATGGTTAAGTTGCCTTCACTGTAGAGGTAGGAAGCTGCACTGCTCGGGCTTCCGAGGTTCGAATCCCACTGTAGTCGTAATCCTGAGAGTGATCGTTCAAGCTAAATTTTGAGATAGCACGTTATTTCAATGTTAAAATAAAAATTAACATTATGTGTACATATTTCACCCTGTTTGCATACTGATTATTGATATAAAGATTGATTTCTTCCACCGTGTACAAACTCTAGGGATTGATCGCGGAGAGGATACAGAACAAAATGGTCTAATGAACGTATGTCCGGAAATGTATAGTATCCATGCTAGCGACCATGTATTCAATCTTATTTTATTACAGAGACTGCAGGCCAATACGCGCTGTACCATGCCGGCACAGTTACAGTAAGCGTGATTTCCTCCTAGAGGGCGGTACTATTCCTCATACGTCATGCCCTAGCGCTCTCTCTTCCCATAGGCATTGGTACTGTTGTGTCCGAGTAACTTCTCGTGCAGATTCACCGGGTAGTGGTTGTGTTACAGCGTTGTACACAATGGTTCCGTATTCGACTCGAGCGAGAGCTTCCCGACATGGTGTTTACTTACGGCAAGGCAAATGCAACGGGCGGCGGGAAGCACGGTTGTATCGGGAGACCTATCCCCGCCGACAACAATCACAGCATTCAATGTTTGCAACAGTGTTTCGCCGTTTGTCTGAGACAGGGTCGTTTAAAGAATCAGGAAATCATGAAGGACATACCCGCCCTGTTCGGACACCAGATGTGGAGGAAAATGTGGTTAACGCTGTGGAAGGCGACTGCCGTGTCAGTATCAGGCAGTTGGACCGCCAGTACAGGGTAAGCCAGACGATCGTGTGGAACATTCTCCATGACAGTTGTTACTACCCTTATCACTTACAGCGTGTGCAGGACTTACTAGCGACAGACTTTCAAAATCGGGAGCGGTTTTTATCACGGGTTTATTCACCAGGCAACTACGATTCCGGGATTTGTGGCATCCATCCTATTCACAGATGAGGCCACCTTTACGCGGAGTGGTATCTTCAACATTCATAACGGTCATCTGTGGGATTGTTTGCAGAACCCCCATGCGTGCCATGGTTTGGTGCCAGCGAATCATCAGCAATGTTTCAGCCGGAACTTTCGGCCTTTCTTGCGGATGACTTTGCCTCCCATGCTGGAAGACGTTCCATTGATGATTCGCAGGGTTATGTGGTTGCTACATGATGTTGCTCCAGCCCACTTCGCCGTGAACGTCCAGACGCATCTCAATCGAGTCTTCCCTGTTCTATGGATCGGACGAGGAGGTCCGGTTGCATGGTCTCCTCATTCACCAGATCTCAAACCGTGCGATTTCTAGTTATGGGGCCATCTCAAAAGTATCGTGTATGCAGAGCCCATTCTAGATGAGAAGACTTTGGAGCAGCATATTCATGTTGCCTTTGTCCCTGTTCGGATGCAGCCTGGCTGATGTGACCGTGTGAGACAGAACATGCTACGGCGCGTACACGCATGCGTAGAGGCACATGGAAACCATTTTCAACACATACTGTAACTGTGGCTGCATGGTACAGCGCGTATTAGTCCGCCGTCTCTGTAACCAAGGATGATTGAATAAATGGTCCCTAACAAACAAACCATGCACATCCGGGCATAGGTCCATTAGACTTTTCTGTTCCGTATCCTCTCCTGGATCAATCCCTAAAGTTTGTACACGGTGGAAAAAATCACCCTGTACAGTATTGAAGCTTTTAAAACAGCGTAAATCATTTGTGCATAAGTAATACGTAATGAATAGTATTGAATGGCTGATCGAATGTTAATTCAAATGAATCATGACTTTTTTTAAAAAAGTTACTTCAAGTTTCGAAACGTCTATCTCAATTTTTAGACTTAAATAGTTATTGTCAGGCTGAATGACACTGATAACATTGTCTTCCTGAGTCCAAGTTGGTGGATTCGATCACGGGTCAGTGCAGTGGTATTTTAAGAGACTTAAATACGACAGCCTCTAGTCTGTAGATTTAAGGACTCGTGAAAGAATTCATTCCGGACAAAAACCCGGCACATGGCGTCTCCCAAAACCGTAAAAGTTGTCAGTGAAACTCAAAACCAAAAACATACACCACCACAGATCCCATTAATACCATGGATTATCTGACACGAATACCTGAGATTTTCCTTCCCGATAACTTTGTATGAATAATCTATTACAATTTCTGTCCTAAACGTTTCGAAGACCATTTTGAATATCTGAT
This sequence comes from Anabrus simplex, assembly GCF_040414725.1. Taxonomy (NCBI): domain Eukaryota; kingdom Metazoa; phylum Arthropoda; class Insecta; order Orthoptera; family Tettigoniidae; genus Anabrus; species Anabrus simplex. Next base: position 1,293,226,177 of record NC_090265.1, read on the forward strand.
TTTTCATTTTACATTTTACTCTTCTTTTTCAAAACTTGAATTCTGAAATTTAAGACCGTTTGTTAGCTCTGTTCATTACATTCAATCTACTTTATCAACACAGCTGTTCAGTAATAAGTTCGTAATGCATTCCCGCTGTTCGAAAATTCGTAAAATTTCAAATCATTGGTTTTCCCATTCCAAAATTACTTGGTATTTTTAAACGTGGAATACCCGTTTCGGAGGACCTACTTGGTAAGAAAAGACACACGGACAGCGTTTATCAACAACCATACAGCGCAGGCGTGTATTCTGCTGCGGTCATTGTTACCATAAACAGTTGTTCAGCATAACGTCATTGTGCAAAAAATAAATCTATTTATACACTACAACTTTAGTTTATGTATTTATGCATTTTAAACACTGTTAGAACAAATAATAATTATCGCCCAGAGTGAAATAATAATATACTCTATAATAATTATGAATACATTGCAGACAGTTATGTGATAGAATAACGTCCGACCTCTGTCCCTTGTTAGTTGATACCTACATGGAATAATAGAAACTTCCTCTAGAAACGAGTGAGTACATGCAGATGATCGAGCGAGTTGGTCGTGCATTTGGGGGTCACGTAGTTGTGAGCTTGGGTTCGAATCCCACCGACGGCAGCCCTTAAGATGGTTTTCTGTGGATCATTTTCACACCAGGCAAATGCTGGGACTGTACATTAATTAAGGCCAAGGTGGCTACTTTCTCGGTCTTCCTTTCTCATCCTTGCGTCGCTGAAAACTTTCGATGTGTTAGTGCGACATTAAACAGCTAGCGAATAAATTTGGTGATAAAATATTATAAATGACATTAAAAATATTAGGGTAAATAACATTTCCCATTTACGTGTTTCATTTTTCCAATTGTTCTATGCCTGCAATTTTCATTTGTTTATTTTTGTGTGTTGGGGGCAAGTTTATGAGAGTTCCAGGGCGCAAACTACGCTTTATTACTTATCTGTTTCCGAGAAATACCTGATGAGTCGAAAAATGTCTGTTTACTGCACTGGCGGGTGAAAATCCATATGACTGAGAGAGGGTATTTTACCCACTTTTCACTTAATTTTTGTTTCAAAATGTAATATCAGAGTATTTGAAGTATTCTTAAGAAACACATTTCTAGTTTTTATTGATAGTTTAAATTAGGAAAAGGCCGAACGATTTGTTGTTTTCCTATTTAAAACAGATCGTTAGTGTGCCACGGGCCTCGATGTTTGAATCGTGTGTTCGGTTTTTTCCTCCTAACGACCCGCGAAAACTCTTATATAATATGTGAAGAATCCCTTACTTGTAAGTTTTCTGCTAGCCTATAGGCGGACACAAATGTTTCGGTATTCAGCTCGGATGATGACAATGTGTCGTGCGTGTATTCGTGTGATCATTGTAATTACACGTGCTATTAATTAAACCTGCTCGTGTCACATAACGACCCAACACTGTTAACGTTATTGGGCTAATTACAACCCTCTACTACGTGACCGCGGAGAATGACTTTAATAATTTTACTCCCATGTCGATATTGTACTCTGAGTGTGAGGCTGAGTTTCCATCTGCATAAAAACAAAATGCACTATGCATGATGATTTGATGGCCACTGTGATGCTAGAGGGAAGAAAAACTATCGTTACTTGATTTAAAATATGCATTGTTTTTAAATAACTTTCTTCTAAGATACCCCGGAATTTCAGGAATGTTGTTGTGTGTGTTGTTGAGTCATCAGTCCATAGACTGGTTTGCTGCAGCTCTCCATGCCACCCTATCCTGTGCTAACCTTTTCATTTCTACGTAACTATCGCATCTTACATCTGCTCTAATCTGTTTGTCATATTCATACCTTGGTCTACCCCTACCGTTCTTGCCACCTACACTTCCTTCAAAAACCAACTGAACAAGTCCTGGGTGTCTTAAGATGTGTCCTATCATTCTATCTCTTCTTCTCGTCAAATGTAGCCAAATCGATCTCCTCTCACCAATTCGATTCAGTATCTCTTCATTCGTGATTCGATCTATCCATCTCACCTTCAGTATTCTTCTGTAACACCACATTTCAAAAGCTTCTATTCTCTTTCTTTCTGAGCTAGTTATCGTCCATGTTTCACTTCCATACAATGCCACGCTCCACACAAAAGTCTTCAAAAACATCTTTCTAATTCCGATATCAATGTTTGAAGTGAACAAATTTCTTTTCTTAAGAAAGCTCTTCCTTGCTTGTGCTAGTCTGCATTTTATGTCCTCCTTACTTCTGCCATCGTTGGTTATTTTACTACCCAAGTAACAATATTCATCTACTTCCTTTAAGACTTCGTTTCCTAATCTAATATTTCCTACATCACCTGCCTTCGTTCGACTGCACTCCATTACTTTTGTTTTGGACTTATTTATTTTCATCTTGTACTCCTTACCTTTCAGGAATATAAACGTCATATTTAAGGTATCTGAAATATTTCAAAATAAATTGGGCACTAAGTGTTTAAAATAGTATTCTAGATTGTTTTAAAATCCATGGTGTGTATACAGTATTTGCAATTCATTCCGGGGCTTGGCCAACTAGGAATGAATACCTTGAAAAACTACTGGACTGAGTTGGGTTCGAACCCCACTAGCTTGTGCTCAGAAAGCTAGGCTGAGTGGCTCAGACGGTTGAAACGCTGGCCTTCCGACCCCAACTTGGCAGGTTCGATCCTGACTCAGTCGGGTGGTATTTGAAGGTGCTCAGATACGTCATCCACGTGTCAGTAGATTTACTGGCATGTAAAAGAACTCCTGCGGGACTAAATTCCGGCACCGCGGCGTCTCCGTAAACCGAAAAAGTCGTCAGCGGGACGTGAAAGAAAAAAAACATTAAAATTATTGTGCTCAGAAATACAGCACTCTACTGTGTGAACCACTCAACTCAGTGATCAACCAAGACGACTCCTGCCCAGCCAGATCCTGCAACTATTTGAGTGCTTAATCCTTTGCTTATTCATTTCCTGAAGAGTCTCATTTCTTGCCCTACCAGCCCTACATCCATTGAAAGAATATATCCACCTGTGACTTGTTTGGTTAGAGTTAAGAAATAATTAGAGAGAGAAAGAAGAGAGGTTAATGAAGGTCTACAAATTTCTGCACGTGAAAGAGGACAAAATTGTGATGGAGTTAATATTAATACCTTTCTACTATAAAACACCGTGTTCATGAAAGTAATTTCTTGTATTATAAACAACACTATTTGAATCAAATAACTTCAGTTGGCTGTGAATTGTTTTACTAAATATGATGCATTTTTGGATAAATAGTGATACATAAATTTGTGAATTTCATTCGATCTTCTAGCGAAGTTTAATAAATGGGTAGTTCAAAATACTCTTGTTTCTTTTGAATTGGGTTTTTCTGTCCGAAGGCAGGCCCGAACCTCCGCAGAGGTGTTCCTGAGCCGGAGTTTACGTGCGTTAGGGTGGCCAGTTCCTTTCCGCTCCTCCATTCCCTTACCCCCCACCAACAGCGCGTAGCAACCCATCCAACTCCTGACCACGCCCAATGTTGCTTAAATTCGGAGATCTCACGGGATCCGGTGTTTCAACACAATTGTGCCCAGGTGTCTCTTAAATTGCATAACAATTGAAGGGACCTGGAACAAATACTATTATTGTTATTATTGACGTTTGCTTTTAAATCCCAGGTCTGCTTATGAGGATTAGCAGGTAGCTAATGTTGTTATAAACTATTCTGGTTTTACCAAATTTTTCATTGTCCCTAATGTATTTCTATGGCAATACGTGTGTTATAGCACTCTCGGGTACCAAGAGTGGGTCGAAATAGAGGCATAAGAATTTTCTTACATAACAGTATTAGAAATAATTCAGTTTGCAGCTCATAAACCGTGCATCACATGGAAAATAACACAAAAAGCGTGTTATCGCGGCATATTTAATCCCAGGGAAGGAAAAGTAAATGCTCCAAGGATTATGAAACGAATGGAAGCTAAAATTACGAAGATAGATCAAATTATAAGAAATATATTATCAAAAATTTATACTTGTATGCTAAACTAAGAAGATATCAATACTGCTGTAAATGTTTAAACCTAAAAATGAGGATACCGAGAAAGATTATCCTCGACAGAACAGCAGAGAAGAGAACACTAAAACATGTATTTTTATTTTCGTGCATATGTTCCCCTAATTTCCTAAGTAGATCCGTGATAACTTTGGTTGCATACGCGGTAATGTAAATCATGTCATTTCGAATGACCTGCACCAGATCACTCCGGAGGCCATGCGCCGTTATTAGTGTGTTGTTTGACTCATTTCATTCACTTGCGTACATTGCTGGAATTTCAAAGAGGTCGGGTCTATTTCTGCTGCTTTCTGGTCCCTTTCTTGTAACTCGCCGACAGGAGATGGCGTTTTTCTGAGGTTATGAATGGTCATAGTTTTCACGCTCTCTCACACAGAAAGAAAGAAAGAAAGAAAGAAAGAAAGAAAGAAAGAAAGAAAAAGTCAATAAAATGGACTACCATATCCAAAACAAAGCTAATTTATTCGGAGTTTAAAGAATAGATCCTATCATAAGTAAATTGATACAATGTCGGACTTTGCTACGTCCGCAATTGATAACGTCGCACTGAACTAGGGAGGTTTTCGGTCTCTCGAAGAAGATAGAGTCTATAGACAACCACGATGTTTACCTGGTGTGAAAATTAAAAATGGTGAAAAACAATAATCAGAAGAGCAGACGGTTCAAACCCACCGTCTGCCGAATGTAAGCTTACAGCTATACGACCTGTATGACGTACCCAAATCACTCGATCCAGCATCGTTGTTGGTACTAGGGACGTAGAAGTACTGATGTAGCCTATTGTATGTATGGTTATTTGTATTATTTCTTTTTCTATTTGTTTTTCCGTCACACTAACTCAGGTCTTTTGGTGACAATCGTCTCCATGGCTAAATGGTTAGCGTGCTGACCTTTGGTCACAGGGGTCCCGGATTCGATTCCCGGGAGGGGCGGGGAATTTAATCTTAATTGGTTAATTTCGCTGGTACGGAAGCTGAGTGTATGTGTCGTCTTCGTCATAATTACATTCTCATGACGCGCAGGTCGCCTGCGGGAGTCAAATTAAAAGACCTGCATCTGGCGAGCCGAACTTGTCCTCGGACATTCCCGGCACAAAAAGCCATACGCCATTTAATTTCATTTTTGGTGACGATGGGATAGGAGGAAGGAAAAGACTATGGGCATAATTAAGGTCTAATGTAAAAAATGGTAAACCATGGAAAACCGTATTCAGGGCTGCCGACAGTGGGCTCGAACCTACCCTTCCCGAATGCAAGATTTCAGCTAACTGCACGGTTTTTACCGCGCAGTCAGCTCGCTCGGCCTATGTCCCAATTTAAGGCTGCGCATGTATATGCACAAAGCTACGTCAATTCCCTGGCCTACCCTTTGTTTGAAAGGTCTAAGGTCATAGGTCAGTATTCATATAGCCTGCACGATGAGTAGCGTTTGAAAGTGTATCATAACGTTATTGGTGGAAAATGGTTGACCTGGCCTTGACATTTTGACCTAAAGGTCGTATTTGAAACCTGACGCACGCCCCACACCGGAAGGCCATGTCTGTAAGCGACGGTTCCGGGGCTGTACACAAACACACACACGTTCATTCACGCCTACACAACGGGATGACAACTCAACTGGCTGACACCTTGCCACGTTCTGTGTTGGTCAAGAATCGCCACTGTAATGGCAGTGGCGTAAAATACATAATCTTGATGTTTAGAAACGCGTAACATTTGAGGAAACTCAAAGTTCTTGATAACAGGTGGTAATAACAATATCCACCCCTGTGGTGTAGTGGTTAATTTGATTAGCTGCCGCCCCCAGAGGCCCGCGCTCGATTCCCGACTTTGCCACGAGGGCTGAAACGGGGACTACTCAGACTCCGGAGGTCAACTGAGTAAAAGGGTTTCGATTCCCACTTCAGCTATCCTCGAAGTGGTTTTCCGTGGTTTCCCACTTCTCCTCCAGGCAAATGCCGGGATGATATTTAAATTAAGTCCGCGGCCGCTTTTTTCACTCTTCCTTGTCTATCCCTTCCAATCGTCCCATTCCGCCGCACAAGTTCCTGTTCATCATAGCAGGTGAGGCCTCCTGGGCGAGGTACTGTCATTCTCCCCAGTTGTATTCCCCCAAACGAAAGTCTCGCACTCCAGGACACTGTCCTTGAGGCGGTAGCGCTGGGATCCCTCTCTGAGTCCGAGGGAAAACTGAACCCTGGACGGTAAATGGATTAGGAAATTAAGAAATGATAATACCATCGTCTGGCTCCTTTGTTGAATGGTTAGCTTAGTGAGCTGCTTGTTAGAGGGTCCGGGTTCAATTCCCGGCTGGAGCAATGGTTTTAACTGCATGTAATTAATTTACCTGGCTGAAGACTGAGAGTTTGTGTTTTTCTAATACGCACCTCCTCATTTACACTCAAGATACGGCAGTCACCACAGAAACGCGTAATAGTTGAATACAACCCCCTTCATAGCATTGGCGTCAGGAAGGTCACCCCTAGCGCAAAACTGGATCAGGTACAATGTGCGACATTAATCGCACTGACAACCTTACAAAAATGTGGGCAAAGTGCAAGAAGAAATTTATTATTATTATTGATTGATTGATTGATTGATTGATTGATTGATTGATTGATTGATTGATTGATTGATTGAACTTACTTATCTGGGGTGTTTGCTTTTTGATTCTCCCAAAATCTGTCCAGCCTCTGGCTACATTTTTCCTTGCGTTCTTGTGTCCGGATATAGTTGGATCTAATTTTACGGGTGTCTGCAGATTGGTGATTGTTGACTTTGTAATTGAAATGTAGGGCTGTCCTGCACAGTTACGTCTGTGATGCCAATTTTCTGGAGGTCTCCTTTAGTTCCAGATAGTTGTTCCTGACTTCCAGTCAAAGGGCATGGTTGATAATTTTTAGGCCAGTCTATCATTGCTCATTCTGTGAATACGAACGTAAAATTTGAATAACCTTTTTGAAAGTGTTTTGAGATTTTTTTTCAGAACGCAGATATGACTCGTCATGAGATTCCCTTTTCATCCAGATTCCTTCTTTGAAGAGAGGGTCGAAGACTTTCCTCAGGATTTTCGGTCTTCCTTTTCTATGTGCCTAATTTATGATGTGTCTGGAATGATCAAAGTTTCCGATGCGTATCTTAGTTTTTCGTTTTGGATTTTTGTTATTATTATTATCATCATCATCAGCAGCATCATCGTCATCATCATAATATGTTTCTTTGATGGACGTCTATGTCCTAGTACTTATTCTGTAAACTGATTTGATCGAACTAATTGGTTCTCCCAGCACTCCTCACTCCTTATACTAGCTGTTTCCATTGCTCAGAGGTCGACTCTTGATCTTAAATTCATGAGGTCGGTATCGACCGTGATAGTCGATCTTAAAAGGCTGGACACTCCGTATTATAATTGCTGACATGTTAAAGATACCTGGTGACGCACGAAGTAATATCCTTCATACTTGGCATTCGAGTTGAAACATTATTTGGATTTACCACATGTTTTTTTCTCTTCTGGTTAACGAATGGAATTGGTTGTCACCGAGCGAGCTGGCCGTGCGGTTAGGGTCGCGCAGCTGTGATCTTACATTCGGGAGATAGTGGGTTCGAATCCCACTGTCGGCAGCTCTGAAGATTGTTTTTGTGGTTTCCCAGTTTCACATTAGGCAAATGCCGAGGCTATACCGTAATTAAGGCTACGGCTGCTTCCTTCTCACTCCTAGTCCATTCCTATACCATCGTCGCCTATCCGTGTCAGTACGACGTAAAGCTCAGTGTAAATTGTAAGAAAAAGAAATAATTGGTTGCCTTTTTTAAGACTTGCGCATATCGGATCAGTGATGCTTTGTCTTATTAGTAGCCGAGAGGCTTTGATTAGGTCCTTAGAACTTCTTCATATTTCTCCTTATTTACTGTAAAAATGTCCGGGATACTATACAGAGCACAGGTCACATTCTAGCAGTACTTTGATAAAGATTCCACTGATATCATGGTCAGAGTACCAGGCTAATGGCAAATTAGATTAATCAGATATGGATGAATCGACGACGTGGAGGAGTGGTTATGCCCCGCAACACATGTCACCCGTGAACTGCATGCTGTAATACTGTATGTTAGAGACACACTACAAATAGCACTCTCAAGACCGGGATTCCCGACCAGTATCTTGCAACATTTTATAATGAGTAGAAAGTAGACATCATGTGTGAATCAGCTTAATGGACTGTGACGTTAGTTTGTTTTGTGTCTAATACGTAAGATACCTAGCATTGGTATGCTAATTTGTAAACTGTGTCACAAGAAATTGAGATCAATTCGTGAAGAATGGATCGAGAAATAGCAAATAATGAATCGGAGGCTCACTCAGGACTGATGAAATGAACAGTAAATATTAAAATTGGGCATTTCCATTTGGCCAGCACGTGATAAATACATCTTTATAAGTAAAATGTATTTTTTGTCTGTACTAAGACGTTTAGACTCAAACTAATTTAATAAGAGATAGGTTTCGCTCAATATTTCGAAGTCTAGACTCGTTCAAAGCTTCCTACTCGAGCACTGTGGTCAATGAGTTCGTGAACGAACTGAACTCGAAAAGGCGCTCGACTTTACTGAACAAATGAGTCAATCGAACTGTATGCCGTCTGATCACAATGAACAGAACGAGTCTGGGCAGAATGGAGCTGCTCGGAATCTCGGGATGGTTCAGGCGCCTCACTCGTAAGAACACTGTTGCCACGTGCATTAGTACAGTATATCTTTAACTGTGCAGCCTTTTTCTGTCCGGCTCTATGGCTAAATGGATAGCGTGCTAGCCGTTCGACAAAGTGGTCCGAGGTTCCATTCCCGTCTTGGTCGGGTATTTTAGCCGTAACTGATTACTTCACCTGGTTCGGAGATTGGCTGTTTGTGCCATCTTGAACATTCATGATAGGCAGGGAGTAATCCTCACAGATACGCAGGGTCGCCTATATGTGTCAGTTTTTGATGTATTTGGCTTTCCATCTTATCAGTCATATCAACATTTTGCATTTTCTTAATTATGCTTTGACTTGATGAATTGAGCTTATACATTTGAGACGAACACAAACACTCAGAAATTAAGTAGACTAAGTTAAAATCCGCGATCCAGCTGGGAAGGCCCCTATGCTGAGCCGGAAAAACTGCGAGTTTGTCTCTCTGGAGGCCAGACGCCATTATTATTATTATTATTATTATTATTATTATTATTATTATTATTATTATTATTATTATTATTATTATTATTATTATTATTATTATTAGCGTATAACACTCGTAACGCACACACAACAAGTAGAAAAGAGGCAACAGCATTCCAGCCTTGAATCCAGGACATTACACACACACATACACACACAAACTCACTCAGTCAACCACTCACTCATTCGCTCACTCGCTATGAAAATAACATTGTCCGCAAAGGACATTCCGAATGCTCACTCTAATAGCACACACAAGAGGTACGCTAATGAGTTTCAAATTCAGGGTACGCCACGGAACCCGGATCGAAATAATTGCACATACGCACATAGTGCAATACATCACACAGTTGGGCAGCTAATTATCGTGCGGTTTGGTGCTCGAAATATCCCCCTAAGTTCCCAGAACGAAATAATATCAAAAATAAAATATGTGAGAAGAAAGAATGTTAGATCATTCAAGATTCCAAAGACGAGTCAGTGCCACTACGTTCCTGCCAGAAAGAATTCCGACCATGAATCCGTTATACCTATTCTGTCCCTTTAGCAAGCATACGGTCGTAAATACCTCAGCGTTCATTGCTGCCACCCACGTTGACCCATGTCCTTCCAGTGTCATCGTAATACGGTACTAGATTCATGATTATTGTATATCATTACATAGACGGAGAATTACGGGTTACTGATGAAAAATTTCCCTGTATTCTTTTCTTATTTAAGGTACTTCATTATATCATTGCATGGGCAGAGAATTATGGATAATGGATTAATTATGGATTACTGATGGGAAATATCCCTTTATTCTCTGCTTATTCTCGACACTCCATGTATGGACAGTACTAGTTCGTAATGACGCAAAGAAACCCATATTTACGATTACTAGATTTTTGTTTAAATGCTTAGAACGTTTTGTAATATTCTTGTTTTAGGTATAAATACGACTGAAGAAAGGGATCTCTAAATTACATGAATTGTGCGAAGGAATTTCAAAATAGTAGCTTTTACACAAATTTACGTATATTTCCTATTAATCTTCGTGCATTTACCAGTGTTTAATCCATTAGTGCCCAAGAATTCCATGGAGTGGGTGATATGCTCATTGTTTTTATTAGATAACTAGCAAATATACTCGTGCTTCGCTACGGTATTCTACATTCCTAATACCAGTCACAAGCGAGCTGGAGAGATTTGATTATAATCGAGAAATGCAATGCTATCTAACGTATCAACAATCGAGACACGACATTAAGCCAGAGGACCAATGTTGTAGAACTCCCCAAAGTGAACTGCGATTGTGCTATCTGTTTTGTAATACGACTTACCACTTAGCCACCAAGTACAACGAAACGAAGGTCTGCACAGTCATCAAAATGCATCCATATTTTGGTATTTTCTGGGACCAAAAGTTATAGACTACATTTGAAAAGCTTGGAATTGTTCCTCAAATGAAACGGTGTCCAGGTATCGGGATTAGCATTCCCATACATACGGAGTAATTAAGGAAGAAAGTAATACTGTTAAGGAAGTTGAAATTAATAGAAAATAGGATTATAACTGAGGACAATCGGATAGTACAAATATGTAAATACCAAGTGGATGTATTTGAAAATAAAATGCCCCTCAATAAATTGCGATGGTATGAGTAACGGATATAAGAAGGTGGTAACAGAGGAGAAATTTTTATGCAGGGATTCTTAAGGTAAACTGATAAGAAGATAACTTATGGTGTTATTACTTAAGCCTGGAGAGGCAACGCAAAGGCAAGAAATTAAAGAGAAAAACAGAAGTAGAATAGAAATGCACTAAAATGTGAAATTATGAGCTACACCCCGGGTATTGTTCAAATATTAACAACGCCCCTTAGTGCTATTCGAGAACGATTGTAACCTCCAATATCCTGCAGAATGGCCGATTGACGTCTCTTTTACTTTCTACCCAAGGAACAACCACGAGTTTACAAGAATGATGACGAAAATGGCAATACGTTATTTGCCCGCTGGCAAGCAGTCAGAGATGTTACTATGGTAACGCGTAGGTTCATTGTCGGTCTGTAGGTCACTCAATGCAGAGCATGGGATCCGCAGAAAATAGAAATTTTCTCCGTCATTTGAAGAGTAAGCGAAATTATGTACATAACAAAAGCTGTTCATAATGAAGTGACGTTTCACATATAGTGCACGGATTTTACAGAAAATCAATACAATAATAGGAAATGGAAGAAAACTGTTCTTGTTTTCCTATAAACCCCCGTTTATTCAGAGATTTTTAAAAGCATATTCATATCAAATCCTTCCCCCGGATGAGCATACTCCAAATATGAAGTTTGGTCGAGATCTATCCAGCCGTTTCGCCGTGTTGGTGGAATAAACAGACAAACTGACACGAAAATAAAAACCACTGATACGATCTTCAGTTGACGTAAAACGGATAAATATCTGAAAAATTGGCAAAACAAACGAAATTACAGACAGCGGATTTCGATATCGTAAAATAATTTGTAGTTCTATATTTGAATATCTTAATACATATTCATAAGATATTCAAATGTTGGGCGTTCAGCACGAAGGCTGGTCTGATCCTCCACAGCTCCGCCACATCTGTCATAGATAGCCTACACGTCAGTGAATCGGCATACTAGGGAAATGAGGAGTGAGGTACTTTCCCGTCGCTTTCCTCACCAAGCCAGGAGTTACAATTACATATCAGCCTGCCAATTCCACCAAAAAGCATACACCAACCGACTCTTTGAGCGATATTTTCATACTGTTCATAACAGGGACTGGCTGCATAAGAAATAGTATCACTAGCATCGCTCATACCTGGGTCACTTTCATATTATCAAAGCCAAGGTCGAGACTGAGACGGTGTCAATGAAAGTAACAAATTTATTCTAGCCCATACTAGAAGACATACTGTACTGTAAACAATGCACCTCACCAGCAAAGGCGACATTTATATTTGTGGGTGTTTTGCGTTCAAAGAGATGCTGGTATATCTATGGAGATTTGTTTCCTTTCTGTTTCCGTACGTCCCTTATCTTTCAGATTTCGGTAAACGATTACAGTTTGTAAACGAATACGCGTAACTATGCTGTGTTAGAATGTATTTCAAAGTACAGTAATTTTAAAAGTATCTTCCTCTTATTTTATTTTTCCTATTTCCATTTATGGAGTTGAATGCCGGTTGTATTTCACAGCTTCTCTTCCAGACACGACGTCCATTTCCATAACATAGATCACAATCATATTATTATAAAGAAAGCACTTTCAATTTTGCAAATGTATGCTTTCTTTTAATCTTAAACACGGAGATTATGTCTGGTGAGTCATTTCGGTCGACTGTTGAAATTAATCATTCATTATGAACTCAAATGTATATACTGGGTTTTTGTGCTTGAGTTCTGTTTTGTTGTGGGGTTTTTTTTTTTTTTTTTTTTTTCGTTGCAATAATTACATTTCCAAGAGAGACTCGTAAAACTCATTATGGATTGAGGACAATTTGGACTTGCACTCTGAAGTTGAAAGCAAATACTCGTCCGTTCCTGAGCAAAAGGAATCTCACAGGCTGCTATCGTCTAAACCAAGTTCTTTGAATTGGAAACTACTTTGCGTCCTGACGCATTCTGTCGTAAGTTAGTTCTCTCTCCTTGATCAGCATTGTAACCACTTTAGACTCTGCTCAGTTGCAGTTTCCTCATACAACTTGTAACTATCGTTATGTCGGACTCTTAGATGGACATTTTGTGCAACACATAAACTATGACCCGTAAGTCATTGTTTTCCTAACTGAAGCTTAGTGTACCATAGCTGTATACCTACTTTTTGTGTAGGCTCATTTCCATTTCTATAATCTATATACTGAACATCAAGTAACGTACAATCCGTTAGACAGTCCTGCACACTATGCCCTTTCCAGAGTTGAAAGGTACCGTAATGAAATACATCTGCACAAGACGTGTACGATATAGCAGGTTATGGACTTGGCACACCTTTCGCCTTATCTTAGTATAAAGTAAATAATATTGCCAGTCATCTGGCCACCTTTCTTGGTGAAATCATCGTCTGTATTGTGTTGACACTATCAGGCAAAGACAGATGTATAATATTTCCTTACTCCTATTTCTTAAATTTGTGTTCAAACTGGACAAGTAAAGCACAATTTTAATTGACGTACACAGGGATGCCAACTTAGACGATAATGGTTATAATTAATGATTTTGATTTTTTTCCTGTGGCTATTTCTAGCCGCATGCCGCCCTTGTAAGGCAGACCTTCCGACGAGGGTGGGTGGCATCTGCCTTGTGTAGGTAACTGCGTGTTATTGTGGTGGAGGATAGTGTTATGGGTGGTGTGTGAGTTGCAGGGATCCTGGGGACTGCACAAACACCCAGCTCCTGAGACATTGGAATTAATCAATGAAGGTTAAAATCCCCGACCAAGCCTGGAATCGAACCCGGGGCACTCAGAACCGAATTCCAGTAAGCTGACCATTCAGCCAACGAATCGGACTTTGAAATTGGGATGGTGTACGATTTTACGTCAGTTGATACCAACCATTCAATAATGTTGGGATTGGGGCGAGATACGTTATTAACCTAGTCGTACGGTACAAAACTGGCGATAAATTCGAAAACTGTTTATAAAATTGCCCATGCGTACTCGTTGTGCGATTTATTCATACGTTATGTTGCTACTACTACTACTAACAACGTCCGGCTCCGTCGCTAAGTACTGTAGTTAGCATGCTAGCCTTTGATGTAAGAGGTCTTGGGTTCTATTCCCGGCCGGGGCGAGTATTTTAACAATAGGTTATTTCATCGGCACGGGGACTTTGTGTTTGTGTCATCAGCATTATATTTCATCCTAGGTAGGGACACGTCCTCACAGACACGCAAGTCATCCTTTGGTGCCAGCTTTAAAGACCTGCACCAGGTCTTTTCGGAGGAAACATGCCATTTTAATTGTAATGATCGTTTAAGTGTCTTCTATAGTTTGAAACCGTGGTTATCCGGTTCGTGACCCGTTGGTGGAAAACACATTTGTTATCAGAATGTTGGCTTGCAGGGTAGAAGAAGTGGTGATATGCATTTTTTTAAATCACTGGATTGCGTACCAAAAGCATTGATTCAATTCCAAACCTCTCCGCAGCGTTCATATGGAGTGAAGGCGTATGACGTCCGTCGGATGGAGGCGTTAAACCTTGAGCAGACCTAGGCTATGTGCTGATAGCGAATGTCAGCTTCTCCCTAGCTCATAATCATAATTTCTCACATACACACGCATTTCGCCTACGGGTGTCAACAAGAAAGACCTGCACAAAGCGAGCCGAAAATGTCCTCGGACACTCTCGGCACTTAAAGCAAAGCGCTGAATAAGCTAAGAAATAAATACATAAATATATGCCTGCTGCAGCCATTTCAAGAACATCCTCCGACGAGATTTGGCTCTGTCTGCCATGTATAGAAAACTTTAACATTTGTGTGAGTTTGGTGGAGTATAAGTGCTGTGTGTAGTATTTCAGATGCAGGAATGTCGGAAACTTCACAAATACCTATTCCCTGAGCCAAGGGAATTAACCTCTTATGATCGACATCTCTCACCTCAGTCAAGAATCAAACCTGAGGACCGAAGATAAGGACGATGACCACTCAGCCATGGGACCGGACTGTTCGTACGTTAATAATTACCGTGATGTGGACGCTACCATGTTGAGGTAACTCTTTCCCAGGGCGTCTACTTGAAGTTGGCGGTATACTCGGAGACAAAGATGTTCTTACTTCTGTAATGGGTACTTCCAAGATTCTCTGGACACGTGAGTGTTTCTTTATAACATGCGAAGATGACCTCCACCTACAAAATTATCTTATTTGGATGAGAAATCTGTAGTGCATTCGACATTTGTTGTAGATGGAACTTATTTCCTACCCTTGAAACAGGTATTTTCGCGTTGAAGGGATGGTGAACTCGGTAATTTGGAAATGAAAAGACTAACAGCAGAAGTGCGCACACGTTGTCTTGATTTTCTTATTAAAAAGAAATGACACTTTCAGTTAAAGCAGAAATATGGTTTCAATGGAAACTTATATGTTAGTCGTTTAGAAGCAATCAAATTACAATATATCCGATCGCTTGCTGTTAGTCCTTCCACTGCTTCTATGCCAAGAATAGTTAATCCAGTCAAATAACTCATAAAACTGACGATCAGTGGAGAAATTTTATGGTAAACGTAGTTGGTAATGAATTATTCTAGGTGACCTCCAGATCTTGTACCTCACTTAGCACTTTGCATCCTTATGAAGTTCCTTTCTCTTGAACCGTTTTTACATTATCCAGGTTGCTGTTCTGAGTTCTTTCACCTTCTGGGCTTCTTCCGCTATTATCTGTCCAGAAGTTGAAATTTATGAACGTTTCAAAAAAAAAAAAAGGCTGTGTTGAGAGAATGTGAAGGTCTCTGAACTAAGAACATTATAGCAGTCTTTGAGGTGTCGAAATTTAAGTCCATAAACGTCTACTCGTACGTCAGCACATTAGTGTGAATGTGTATTTTTTCCGTGTTGTTACCGAGACATACGGACATTTATAGAAAACAAAAAGTTCGGCTCGCTTCACCCAGAATTATATTAACATTCTGAACGAATAAACAGAGACATTTTCCGGCATGCATTAAGAGTATTGTGAAAATTGTGAATTTGATACAGTGACGTCTGGTTTCCCTTCATCAGAATGTATTCTGGGAGACAACAATGTGACTGATGTATACAGATAACACCCATGACTGGAGTTCTATTACCGGGCGAGTTGGCCGTGCGGTTAGGGGCGCGGCTGTGAGATCGCATCCGGGAGATAGTGGGTTCGAACCCCACTGTCGGCAGCCCTGAGGATAGTTTTCCGTGTTTTCCCATTTTCACACCAGGCAAATGTTGGGGCTGTACCTTAATTAAGGCCATGGCCGCTCCCCTCCCATTCCTACGCTTTTCCTGCCCCATCGTCGCCATAAGACCTATCTGTGTCGGTGCGACGTAAAGCAAATAACAAAAAAATGGAGTTCTAATGGGCCTTGGCCTGTCAAGCCTCCAGTGCTCAGCCCGAAAGCCTACAGATTACGAGGTGACGCGTAGTCAGCGCGATGAATGCTCTCAGCCGTTGTTTTTTTATTATCTATTCACCGCCAGATAGCGCCTTAATCAGATAGCAACCTCGAACCAGCTCTCGTATCCAGATAAAAATCCCCAACCTCGCCTGGAATCGAACCCCATGCCTTTAGATAAGATACAGGCTTGACATCCCTAGACAGCGGGGCCACTGATCGTACATATCAGTATATAATATAAATCTTTCTGAAATACATATGCTGGCTGATGATTGTGTATCTGCCCGCTAGTCCCCTTTCCTGATACGGGGTCGGCGATGAGGTGAGATGAAATTATATGGCAAGATTTTACGGCCTGTCGCCAGCCTCATTTGAGAAGATAGGGAAGACGAAATGACTTATGATGAATGAAAGTGGGTAATGAGGGGGAAGGATCGGCTGTGACCCATGAACTGTCCCGGCATTTGCCTAAGTGAAACTGGGAAATCATAGGAAAGCATTATCAAGACAGCCGACGGTGTGTTTCGAACCCACTCGTCTCCGATTGCAGAGCTTAGCTGCCTAGCCATAGCGCAGCCACTCCGCTCGGTGTATGCCGGCTGATAATGAAAATGGTATATCAGCAAATGAATTTTAATTCAATTCCTAGCTTATGTTAAGATGGATTTCGGCTGAACGGTGTATGTTGATGTACAGTATATTTTATTTATTTTGAGGTTTTTCTTTTCTTTTTAAATCATAGCCTTATCCTTCATCAAGCTCTAAATATCTGTAGTTTCCAGAACGTCAGTTTTTGAAAGGATATTACACTTCGTGTAAAAGTCTTATACTTGTCCTATTTCACCCAGGGATGAGGCTACACAGAATGGGTCGAGTAACAATCGCTAAAGAGGGGTTCCCGTGATTTCTGGTTTTCTCACGAAAGACCACAGTCTACATTATCAGTCCTAGTCATTTTCCCGTCCTGCCGTCGCCAGAAACCTGTGTGGGTGAGTGCGACGTTAATTTACTAGCAAAAGAAAGAAAAAGAAAACGTTCTTTTGAGTCCTTATAATTCCATATTTTCCACAGTACAGAGTGCTTCCTGCAAGACAGTGCTTATCAAAATTTGCTAAAACTTGACGAGAATGTTTTGAAACATTTAAAGATTTCAGTTTGATCTGGATTTTGAAGTGCATTAAATTTCAGTTTGAATTTTGATGAATAGGCATTGCAGGCTACACTTTTCTTAATTTGGGGATCATTTTGCATCTCTTCGATATGCTGTATTTCACATACAGATAAAAAGCAGTATTCAGAAAACACGTAACTGAGAGTTTTAATTCATGCTCAACGGCGTAACTGAGACGTTTTCATCAGTTTGTAAAAAAAGATCATTTTCATTTTTGTGAATTATAAAAATACCCTATTTATTTAAAAATTTCCTCTTTGTAGGATTTGACACACCAGAAAATCTGTTCCGGTCCCCAGGACATCTACATTGATTTTTACTAGGATCGATTCACGCTGTTAAACTATAGCCTACTACGACATGGCATCAAAACTGTCATTTCATGGACCACTGCTATTTTCCACCCTCCCTTTTCAAATGCAGAAATAAAATAATTTCCTATGCCCTATAAAATCAATTAGAATGGCATTTATAGAGGAGGCTATGTAGCTCATGGCTCCAATGACCAATTCGGTTTAAGAATATCAGGAACTTCAACTATCTGTCGCCACAATTCTGTCACTTTCTTGTTTTCACTTTGCTCTTATCGCAACTACGTTTACTTGTTTTTATAGAAATTCATCAGAATAACGCGCTGAAATACTTTCAGTAACTTGTTGGTATCAAAAATCTGTCGCCTTTACACAAACAGGAATATCATGTTCTGTATCTTAACATTCCTGCTTTAAGACAAATAAATTTTACCAAGCAGTATAGTCATTTAACTGTAAGTTTTCATTTAGCAAATGATGGACTCGAACCGCACTGTCAAAAGACTGCACAGTCAAGAGAACTAACTGTGATGAAGCCGACAGCCGACGTATTTGGAACGTGCGTCCCGCAGAGTTTAAATGTTTAAAAAAAACCTATATTTCTACGTTCTCTGTATAGGTTATGAGTACCTATGTACTGTTTTTGATTTGTTTTATATTTAAGATTTTTATTATCATTTCTCGTTTAATTTTCCAGTTATTTCTTAAAAATCAAAACAAATACAGCTCGAGCTCCCGCTTCTCTGTAGATAAATCTGGAGCTCTCGTGGTGAAATGAACAGTGGAGTAGACATGGGCTGTTTCTGAAAGTGCAGGGCTGCCTCGTTGAGATGGATCTCTTGAAGCTCGAGAATGTTGATCAAGTTTGATAAAATTTATCGAGGGATATACACAAATCACATATCCGTTCTCACGGAACGAAGTATATCTTACATTTCATTGCAGGCACTCAGTCAGAAAAGGAAAGAAGCAACATGATCAATCTGTGGTGAGATTTCTACATGAAAACTTCCATAAGAGGAGATCAGTCTTAATTTGATGGAAACTTAGAAGGAATGGGCGTGGAGTAGATGTGATTACTTGCATTTTTCACTTCGATCGATCCACGGGTTGCACTTTTGTGGTCTGAAAAGACGGAGATGTTGTTAAATTCAATCATTTCAGTCAATATTTTGCCTCATTTTAATGTAGGTATGTAGTTGTATAGTCGAGAACAACTGTGTAAATAGTGCTTTAAACTGGTTAGATATAAGAAAAGGTAACCTGGCCTTAATCTTGCCAGGATAAATAAGTGATTAATCAAAATCAATCAAAAATCTGACTTATGGTAAGTTGAAATTACAGTTAATTCTCAATCTCTTTTTTTCCCCTAATGATTCTTGTACCGCTAGAGTTTGGAGTACCGACCTCGATAGCTGCAGTCGCTTAAGTGCGGCCAGTATCCAGTATTCAGGAGATAGTGGGTTTGAACCCCACTGTCGGCAGCCCTGAAGATGGTTTTTGGTTTTCCTGTTTTCACACCAGGCAAATGCTGGGGCTGTTCCTTATTAAGGCCGCGGCCGATTCCTTCCCACTCCTAACCCTTTCCTGTTCTATCGTCGCCATAAGACCTCTCTGTGTCGGTGCGACGTAAAACAACTTGTAAAGAAAAATAGTTTGGAGTTAGCGTATCCCATTCTTGTAACTAATTGATACCAAGTATCGTAAGAAATTCAGCTAAACTTCTTGATGGATCACGAAAATTTCGCTGTATATCTTCCTAAGAGGCTGCCAAGCCGAGGTGGAAAAAGTGTGCTCAGTTCACCTTGAATATCCTGGGTTCATTTCCCCGTCAGGAAGTCGAGTAGTTTAGAAACGAGAATGGTATTTCTGGACTGGCACATAACAACACATTGGAACTTGTTATGTCAAAAATCTGTCGGCTTTACACAGACGCTTGGTAAAGAGGAATACCATGTTCTGTTTCGTAGCATTTCTGGTTTAGACAAATTAATATGCCATGCAGTATAGACATTTAGCTGCAAACTTGCATTCAGGAAATGGTGGGTTCGAACCTCACTGTCGACAGTCCTGAAGATGGTTTTCAGTGATTTCCTATTTTCACACGAGATGCATATTTGTCATCTGAAAATTACTGATGTAATACTGAATTCAAAGGAACCAAAAACAGCATCAATAACTCAACCACCGGGTGAGTTGTTCGTGCGGTTAGGAGCGCGCAGCTGTGAGCTTGCATCCGGGAGATAGTGGGTTCGAACCTCACTGTCGGCAACCCTGACGATGGTTTTCCGTGGTTTCCCATTTTCACACCAGGCAAATGCTGGGGCCGTACCGTATTTAAGGTCACGGCCGCTTCCTTCCCATGCCTAGGCCTTTGCTCTCCCATCGTCGACATAAGCCCTATTAAAAATATATATCTGTGTCGGTGCGACGTAAAGCAAATTAAAAAAAGGAACCCAACTTCCGCCTTTTTTTCCTGGCCCTTTCCCAATATATCGATGTCGTAACTTCAGGGGATATGTCCCACTTTCACGGCTGGATGCTCTTCCTACGTGTAGAGATGTATTCACTGTTGTGTGTTACTGTGGTGGTTGGTAGCGTAGTGTTTTGTGTGTAGATAAAGATATGTGTTTTACGACGAGCACAAACACTCATCCCCTGGCCAGAGGGATATACAGGTAAAATTCTATCGCCGGGAATCGAACCTGGAGTCCTCAGCACCGAAGGCCAGGACGTTGACCATTCAATCAAGGAGTCGAAAAATCATTCGACGTCGGTAATAATATTAACAAATTTTGATCGAAGTTCTCGATTATCACATTGCCAGCGATAATATTTATGAGTTGGAGCGATGTTAAACAAATGGCAAGAAAACATGTTTCCAGTACTAATAAAAGAAGAAGAAGAAGACGACGATGAAAGTAATTTCTTAACGTCGTTTCGATTTTTTTCTGTCTTGCGAGATGATATATTCTCAGAAATTTGCTCATTGAAGTTCCTCTCTTTGAAAACATTGGTAAATATACTGTGTCTCACGCAGTTATATCAGTCCACTGCACTGGGGTTTGATGCCACAGCCCTGAGCCCAGAACGGAGTAAGAGCACCTTGACCAACTACGTTACTCATTTTGGTTACTTGTTGAGGAAGTAGTCTGACATATAAGCTAGTTTCAGGTCAAGCTATAGAGAAATTATTTTATCAGCGGACTGCGCTATCACACCCAGATATTGAAATTACCTCAGATTACAGCGTACTGTTCAACATGTGTTCAAATAATATTCAAAAGCCATAGTCGCTCTGACACTCATGTAAACATCGTTATGGTTTTCCTTTCTTACTGTGATTCTAACGGCAAAGCGCATTCACCTTGAAACACTTCCTGTAGGCCAGGCTGCACCAAGCATTCCCGAAATATCTCGGTAAACAGTGTGAAGGAATTCCCTAGCCTAGAGGAATACGAGACACCTGATCGCCATATGACGTCAGGGGAAGTGTGCTGTTATACACACACCCGACAGTTTAAACAAATAATCAACGGCTTTGTAAGGCAATAGTGATTTCAAACCGCTTAAAATCATGGTATTATTTAACGGCCTGATCAAGTTTTAGAAGGATCAAAGATACCGGATGTTATTGAGTCGAAAATGCATACTTGCTTCGTAATTCACATGATTCGAATTTTGGATTGGTTGTGAATCAATTCGAAGATCAGTCATCTTTTCTGATTGGTTCAGGTTCGAATCACAACACTGCAACGAATTGAATACGGAACTGAGGTGTTATAACGGGGCTCATTCGTCCTTGGGTAATATAAATTATTAAGGAAAGTTTTGTGTTATGTGTACCCAAGGACTACGACACATTGTTTCACATATTTCTTACATTTATTTTGCAAATATATTGCACTGAAAATAAATTATATTAATTAATATTTTACTTTCAATCATCCTAGAAGTTATTTTCAGTAGTTCTCCAGTTCAGCTGCAGGCTAATGCTGAGATGGTACCTGACATACTGGCGTAGTCTCAATTAATTACAGCCGGATTGACTGTGGGTCTTGGTCTCCTGAATGTAAGTTGGTGGGTACGATCTCAGTTGAGTTTGTTGGTATTTAAATGATCTGAAATACGCTTATCTCGTGCCAGCAAACTTACCACTTCATGAAAAAACTCCTTTTGGACAAAATTCTGGCGTCTCCGAAAATCGTAAAAATGGGACTTGAAACCAATAATATGTTTTTTAATTATTATTACTATTATTATTATCGAGTCACTTAGGATACCGATACTACATCGACATGGGTCATGAAACAAAAGTTCTCACACACCCAAGTAACGGAACTAATGACCAGTAGGTATATAACTCCAGCCGCTGGAATACGCTGACACACAGACAAAATAAGTAGACCTACATGAGGCTGGTAAATTAAATGACCGAAGTCCCTCCACCAAACAAGGTAAACCATATTAAGTGAATTTGGAATCACATACTTTCGTACATCTTTCCTTCTTTAATTCGAAAATGTCGGATGATTTTCTCTGTAAAAAATCGATCGTAACTTTGCCAAGTTGTCATATGACTGTCCGGGATTTATAACTGTCGAACCAAGTAAAGATCAGCAAAACTGAATTTAGACTGCGGCAGTGGTCGAACTGGTTTTCTCTCGTGTGAAGTAATGTTTTGAAGACATCAATAGTAATTGTTTCTTTTTCGTGTATAATACTGTTAACATACGTTTTCCTTTTATAAATTTATCACCCAAAATTAGTTTCGGCAGACTGAAGAACCTAATAGTTAAAAATTTAAAGAAGTTAGAAGAAACATTCAGACGCAAGAAAACACGAGTGTCAACAACGGGATGATATCCAATAATTTTCTTAATTTCCAATAATCGTATTGCTCTCGTGATGGAGAATAGTGGCTAATTGAACCGGTGAGAAATAGAAACCGTGGCACAAAGTTAATCACAGCCATGGTAATAAACCAGTCTTGAGGGATGTTGCCCATGCAGTGAGCAGAATTACAGGGAAAGTGTCGATTTTGTTTCCTGGCGTGGTTAAATTCATTTAAAAAAGAAATGTATTCCTAAATCAACATTTATTCTGCTAACGGCTTCAACAACCATCAGGATATTGGTTTTTCATGCTGGAAACCAAGGACACAACTGACACATTTGGACACCGTTAAATACCACCGACTTCAGACGGGATCATACCATAAAAAAACTGACCAAATTTGCTTTGAATATCTGTAAGATTGAGATAGGAGTTTCATATTACACCATCAGAAGTCTGTAAATGT
This sequence comes from Anabrus simplex, assembly GCF_040414725.1. Classification (NCBI taxonomy): domain Eukaryota; kingdom Metazoa; phylum Arthropoda; class Insecta; order Orthoptera; family Tettigoniidae; genus Anabrus; species Anabrus simplex. The sequence continues at coordinate 1,293,249,356 of NC_090265.1, forward strand.
TTTTTCTTTCATATTGTCACGCTGCCCAAATAACCTACCAGACCTATATCTCAATTAAAACCACGGCCGTTGCCCTCTCAGTTGTAACCTTTCCCTATCTTACCGTTGGCAAACACCTTACTTCGGTTCCTGATTCTATTGATTGTGAGTTGTTGCCAACCTCACACGAACTGCACTATGGTTTGGTTTACGATAATTTTTTGGCACAGGCCTCTTTGATATCAGTTCTCCGTCGTGCAGCCGATTTCGTGCTGTCTGATTGGACACATTCACTCCAGTGGGTCTCCGAAGGTCCTGACGGAACAAGCAATAGCGGGCCTTCGTCGTGCTGAAAGCAACAAATAGACTAACCGATTCTGCCTGCGAGTTGCTTAGCCTGGACGTCTCGTCCGTTGTTGATCACTGATCAGCAACCGAGACATCGCTCTGACTCACTTCAACTCGAGCGGCGACATGCACTTTTCGCCGTCCATCTATGTGCAGTTCGAATGCGGACTGTAGTACAGTAGCCCTGCGCGCGCTGTCAATATATGACCAGTCTTTTCTTAAATGCTATTTATTTGGCGTGTATTTGGAAATTGCGGAAGTGTAAAGTGTTGAATGTGAGGAAAGGAACGTTAAGGACGACACAAACACCCAGTCCCCAGCCCAGGGATATTAATAATTTACAATTAAAACCCCTGACCCGCCCAGGAATCGAACCCGAGGCCGGACATGACCGGCCTTACAAACGATGCTGTTAAACTGGCCGACTCGACTAATGCCTCCAATCGGACAAATATCTGCATTTATCGTCGCCATAAGACCTATCTGTGTCGGTGCGACGTAAAGACACTAGAAAAAACCTGGATTTAGCGTCACTGTGTGCCTTATGCATTGGCGTACAGTGCATACTGTAAACACGTTTGTGCTACTGTGGAAAATTGTAATATGTAACACTTTTCTTGAGCAGTACTGTAATTATTTTTTTTTTTTTTTTGCTATTGGCTTAACGTCGCACCGACACAATAGGTCTTATGGCGACGATGGGACAGGAAAGGGCTAGGATTGGGAAGGAAGCGGCCGTGGCCTTAATTAAAGTACAGCCCCAGCATTTGCCTGGTGTGAAAATGGGAAACCACGGAAAACCATCTTCAGGGCTGCCGATAGTGGGGTTCGAACCCACTACCTCCCGAATACTGGATACTGGCCGCACTTAAGCGACTGCAGCTATCGAGCTCGGTGTAATTAAATAAACAATCTCCTTCCCTTGCCGACAAATTTAGTCTATGTCAGTGGTGTGGTTAACAATATTTGTGTAATTCATTATTACAGAATGTTAAATTATAAGTACAACCCATGGGCATTTAAACATGACTAGGCTACATTTAATTTATATTGGCAGGTGTTTTGCAGATTGGAGTTTTGATAATTTGTTGTTGAAAAGCAAGCATTTGCTTCTGCCTAACTTTTCCTCATTATGGCCTAATTATATCTCCTCACCGTTCACCTAAAATTCTTAATGATAATTTACTTTATTGGAAGCCTTGTAGTGTTTTAATCAGATCAGTTTATGTCCAGCATATGTAGCATTGGCAATAATCTATTGTTAGACTCGTGTGACCATGTGAAGGATGAGTTCAGTATAATTAATATTTAGTTAGCGTGTTAAGGAAAACTTTGTTCTTCCCTTATGTGACGCAACTTACATGCCTCTCTCCCTCAAAATCGTAAACAGCCGACGAATACCCAACATGAGAGGCAGCTTACTCGCTCCCAACTGCACTGTGGATTGGCACAGCTTACCTACCTCTAACGTCAATTCCCGACCAGTTTGTTTTAATTCTGGAGCTAGCTTCACTCATTATCACGAGACCAATTGAGGAGCTGGCTGATATGAGAGGGAGCTTACATATTAAGGAAAAGCAGACTGAGGATGTTGTTGCTCTGACCGAGTGGTACACCAATATCTGCAGACGACAGGAGTCGTTATGGCAGGCCAGTGAGCTTAATGGGCTGTATGTGTTACAAGTTAGTGTTTTTTTTTGTTTTTGTTTTTTTGGCTTTACGTCGCACCGACACAGATAGGTATTATGGCGACGATGGGACGAGGAAGGGCTAGGAGTGGGAAGGAAGCCGCCGTGGCCTTAATTAAGGTACAGCCCCAGCATTTGCCTGGTGTGAAAATGGGAAACCACGGAAAACCATTTTCAGGGCTGCCGACAGTGGGGTTCGAACCTACTATCTCCCGAATACTGGATACTGGCCGCACTTAAGCGACTGCAGCTATCGAGCTCGGTACAAGTTAGTTTATCGTTGTTAATACATCCTTCGTCTTCGTAAATCTTTATACAGTAGCATGGGTGGTGCAGCCATGATTTGGTGAAATTCTAGTCGTTTGTATTTCCTGGTATTATTGCACAATCTATTTTTTTTTTTTTTTTCTGAGTGCCACATACTCGACGGAATTAGCACAGTTGACTGTACTTTCAGCATCACTATCTTTGTTAACCGAGATAACTGATAAGTGTGACATCGATTACAATCTTAGTATTGATCGAGTGTTTCTCTTGATACAACACTCACCCCCACGCACCTTATGTGGCACTTGCAGACCACTAAGGCCCCTGTTATATTATGACATTGGTGCCGTCACCAGAAACTGGTGTCCGGCTGGTGGACGAACCCGGCAAACGCTCGGGACACCAACGAATTGTGGCTGGGCATTGCTTCAAATGTAGCCTATCATACTAGGACATTGGTGGCGACAACTGGTTGCGACTCATTCCCCGCTCCCTGCCCGCTTATTCCTCAATCAGTTCCACTTGTGCTGTTCTCAAAATAGGTTTTCTGTTTCAATTGTGTTCTTGGGACGACCAATTTCTCCTCTACTGTAACACTTTTCTTCACTCTTGTATCAGTACCTGTTATATCCTCTTTTATATAGCATAAAAGCTAAAAAAAAAAAAGAAAAAGAAAATACGATTTTGACAATGACTTTCGTGTCTACCTTCAGAAACGAGTCGCGCCTAAATGGCTGTCGGAATTTCAGGATATTTTGCAGTAACATTTTCAGAGGGAACTGACACATAGACCAGTTTTATTTCAAAATCTTGACCTTAAAATGTATCATTTGCGAAATTATTTGTAAAAATGAATATGGTTTAATGGCTTTATTTGTAGATATTTTTTCAACTTGCGCATGTGAATGTTTTATCTGCTAAAAACACAAAATAATGGGCAAATGGGAATCTACATAAAAGGACTTAAGTGTTTTCTTTGAAACATTAATGATTCTCCAGAAAATTACGCTAAATTACCTTAAGAATAGCCATCAACAATGTTACACTGACCATTGTTTCTGTCTCTACTGCAGCCACTTTTCCGTTCTAAATAGCAGTACTGCTGCACTCGTGCAAAACTAACACGTCGACGGTGGGCGCAATAGGATAAGTTTGTCTTGATTAGTTGCGTCCGCTCTTGTATCATACAGTAGCATAGCTTTCTTGGCTATTAACTGGAGAGAAGACATTCCAATGAAATTAAAATCTCTTCCGTTATGGACGTACTTCATCAGGAGTTCAGTTGAGTACCTAGGCTCCGTATGTTTCACATCTTACAAATGATGGTGATAAGTTCTAGGCAGTTTTTAAACAGCCTTCAGAGAAGTGAAAATAAATACTCTTGCAGAGTTCCTTGACGAGGTTTGCTGGTGTCAGTTTTCACACGTTGTCTGTTATCTTCATTTCTCTGTTATCACCCTATAGTTCAGTGAACTTCACAATCGCTTTACTGAAAGGTTTGTCGAAAGCGGAAGTAAGTTGCTGACCTATATTGATAGGTTCCATAGTTGAGTTGTAGGCCTAGGTGAAACGATTGACAGCCATTCTCATTTTGATCGAAACTTGGGTGAAATTAGGTACTGTGAGTCCGACTATTTTCCCTCCATTACAGAATCCAGCAGTTTTTCCTTCTTTAAAATATACCTGTCACAATAACGTCGCTGTGCTTAGTTAAGGAACCGTATTATTATTTATTATTATTATTTAAATATAGCATATGCTTAAATATAAAATATACTTTTTTTTTTCCCTTTTTCTCGTTATCCTATGATTGCATTTGTTGAATAGAAGAGCAAGTTTAATATTCAGACGTAGCCATTTGGTCGCAGTCATCATGTGTACCTGCTGCTCCGATGTGCTTTGTTTCAACGGACTGAACCTGCCGTATTTGCTTCATCTGCCCCGAACTTTCACACCTGCAGTGTATATGCGTTTTGAGGCATAGCTTGCCATGACTACTCTACGACATTGGTTGCCAAACTTGAAGAGAGGTGATCTCTCTCAAAGAGCCTAAGTCGATAGTGAACTCATTTGGTGAGCTAAAGAAAAGAAAATACAAGAAGGGGAAAGAAAAGAAAAGCAGAAATATTGTGTTTGACTTCAGCTTGGCTATGAAATGTCTCGCCCTTGTGGGTTATTGAAGCGTCTGTGGTGTGTTAATACAGCCGTTAAACTGTGAAGCAGTAGGGTAACTGTTATTAATGTCACTGGCTAATTCTAAGTAGGCATTAAAATGCTGTCAGACTAATGGTGCTAACTTATATGGTAGGTTCTATACGCAGTATTATGAGGTATTAACGCGCGCTTGTATTGTCGTGTTTAGTAATGACCGCGGGTGTTTAGTACCACCAATATATAATAGGTCGGACTTTCACAAAAGGCTTTGTCAACGTCTCGGTTATTACCCACTGAGAAAATAAGGTTCTTCACCTGATAACCTTAACTTATTGTACAGAAAGGACATGCGAAGCTGATGTGGAACTGCGCTATTGGATTGTCAAGTAACTACAAACTGGGGTCCAATTTGTGGGCTCATAATTGAAAATACAAATAGAGTAGGAAATACTTTAAAGACTGCCCATTCGAGAGGATTCAGGATGGCCGTCTTCATGCTAAAAAGAATCCGCTAGTTAAGAAAAACTACTACTACATTAACTGAAAATTCATAAATTGACAGTTGTAGACATTATGCATTAAACGGACGAATATAAAGGAGTTTATTATTTTTCAGGTGCAACATTACTCGAAACACACTGTTCAGATATTACGTGATACCGTATTCAATATCCTCAATATAGCGTACTAGCTGATGTACCCGTGCTTCGCTACGGGATTCTAAGAAAGACTGTCTTTGTAGTTTTCATAACTACTTTTAGTTAACTTAGGCCATTACAAAAATTTCAGTAGGAATGTAGGGATTAAAAGCAATGTTGCCGTATAAAATACTCGTTCAAATGAAAAACCGCACATTTTCTCACTTTTAACGAACAGTACTACGATGCCAATCTAACAGACCAAAGTTCCAGTGCTGGTATGACCAGGCCGCAGACAGCCGTGAACACTCCTCTGCCATTGTTCCGTTAAATATACACACTGCTCATTTCAATCAGTGCCTCAGAGTAGGGATTGAACAGCTCGAATACTATGCTGAGCCAGTTTGTTACGTACCAGTAGTATCAGAAAATGCAATGACCACAGGAATGGCATGCTTAAGAAGAAAGTTATCTAACTCCCCAGCTACTTCCCGCCAATATTCAGGCAGGCTGTTACACTCGATACGACCGGGCAAGTTGGCTGTGCGGTTAGGGGCACGCAGTTGTGAGTTTGCATTCGGGAGGTTGTGGATTCGAAAAGCACTGTCGACAGCCCTGAAGATGGTATGCCGTGGTCTCCCATTTTCACACCAGGCAAATGCTGGGGCTGTACCGTAATTAACGTCAGGTCCGCTTCCTTTCCACTCCTAGCCCTTTTCTATCCCATCGTCGCCATAATACCTGTCTGTGTCAGTGCGACGTAAAGCAAATAAAAAACACTCGGTATACAGCAGTAATCCCATCTATCGGACATGACTGGCAACACAAGATACAAAGCACATCACAACTAACAATGGTCAATGTAATGTTATTGTTGTTCAATGTTATGAGCTTTCTGTATTGTAGGCCTTCACATTTAGTTTTCTTTCGACTCTGTGATATTAGGGCGTCTTACGAAATTTTTTTATAGCGACTTTACATAACGATTTTCATTAAATTCTGTCTAACCATTTTCTCGTGACTTGGCGCTGATACGGGCTTAGCAACAAAAATCCAAATGCATGGATTTCTCTGTTATCATAGCGGGTTTGGTAAAAATGTATAAGACATAAATGGTCGGAAATTTAATACTATATAACTTTAGAAATGTAGTATTTGTCGATAGGACCACTAATAACACAAACATTTGAGAATTAAATTTTAGACCATCCCCTAAACTAACATTCCGTTCAGCGTGAATTCAATTATTTATGGCCTATATTGTAACAACTTATTTCCAAACATTGCATACCTATTTTCATTAAGATAGGACCACTAATAACATAAAAATTTGAGAATTTAAGTTTAGGCCTTCCCCTGAACTACTATTTTTTTCAGCATGAGTAAGATTATTTGTGGCCTAGATCGTAGCGACTTGTGTCCCGACTTTGCATACCGATTTTTATGAAGATAGGACAAATAATGACATAAATATTTGAGAATAAAATGTTTGGCCTTCCCCTAAACTACCATTTCTCTGAGCGTGAATAAGATTATTTATGGCCTAGATTGTAGCGGGCCGGGCTGAGTGGCTCAGACGGTTAAGGCGCTTGCCTTCTAATCCCAACTTGGCAGGTTCGATCCTGGCTCTGTCCGGTGGTATTTGAAGGTGCTCAAATACGACAGCCCCGTGTCGGTAGATTTACTGGCACGTAAAAGAACTCCTGCGGGACCAAATTCCGGCACCTCGGCGTCTCCGAAGACCTTAAAAAGTAGTTAGTGAGACGTAAGGCAAATAACATTATTATTATTATTATTATTATTATTATTATTATTATTATTATTATTATTATTATTATTATTATTATTATTATTATTGTAGCGGCTTATTTTCCGACTTTACATACCGTGCCGATTTTTATTAAATTCTCTTCAGCCGTTTTCTCGTGATGCGTGTAGGCTACATACATACATACATACAGACAGACAGACAGACAGACAGACAGAAATTACGGAAAATTAAAAAGTGCATTTCCTTGCTACTATGGACACGGTCGATACAGAAATACCATCCTTTTTAAATTTTGAGCAATGTACAGACAAAACTCTTATTTTATATATATATAGATTAATTATGGTGGCACCTATATGTTTTACTTTCCTTCTACTACAAACCATTTTAAGATGGTTCTATAAAAGAGTTCGTTAAAGTGCTTGTAAATTTGTAGACATGGGTCTCTGCATGTAAACGCTATTACATTCCAGCCGACCGTGCTGAGGTTCGATCCTGCTACGATTGGCATATGAGGCGAGCACATAATTGCTACTCAGTCATCGTGTTTGTTATGGTACTTTCTAGGCTTGATATGGATAATGCATGGACGATTTTCTCGGTACGAATCCCACGTAATCTCTCGTAACTATGGTCACGATATCAATATTCACGTAACGTTAAGTGACGTTAAGTTTGATATTGACATGTATAAGTATCAGATGCTACTAAATTTTAACGTTTCTTCGCAGGTATTTGGAATTATTTTATTACATACTCATTGCCACAAGGGTATTACATTTAAATACCTTTACATGACATTGAACTGAACTGGAATCGAACCCACAACGCTGAGTGTCGTCGTCAACATACAGTTACTGTACAATGACCACTTAGTCGGACATATCAGTCAATTCGAGAAACCTTCCAGCTTGACCAACTGGTTTAACAAGCTGTACGTTAGCTTGTGTTTCTTTTACGTTTACTGAAGTAAAGTTGTGCGCATTGTTTATCTCAATCAGAATAATACTGGGGTTTATAATTGTAAGAGTAATTTTTCAGGAGAAAACATGTCCATATCTAATTCAAGAAGTGACTGATATTCTAGGATTCTGGTTCAGTCATCATTTTTAATTTTCTTATAACTTCTTTAAGTATTTCAGTCTTATCATGTCATTAATTTTTGAGGTATACGAACTCATTATAGGGGTGTTGAAGATGTCAACCACTGAAAATTGGGACACCAGTAATTTAATAACGAAACTCGTGCAGACAAACCTGAATTACGTACCAAATACACCACTGTAGACAGCCGGACTTGTTATGACAATACTACCAACGTAAAGAAATTATATTACCGAGCTCGATAGCTGCAGTCGCTTAATTGCGGCCAGTATCCAGTATTCGGGAGATAGTGGGTTCGAGCCCCACTGTCGGCAGCCCTGAAGATGGTTTTCTGTGGTTTCCCATTTTCACACCAGTCAAATGCTGGGGCTGTACCTAATTACGGCCATGGCCGCTTTCTTCTCACTCCTAGCTCCTCCCTGTCCCATCGTCGCAATAAGACCTGTCTGTGTCGGTGCGACGTAAAGCAACTTGCAAATATATATATTTAACGCACTAATCAGCCTTCTGTGTCAGGTGGATTTGAACATATGAAGGTATAATTATAAGAATTCATATAAAAATGGCGTCATTTTGTCTTCTTAAAGGTAAAAGTAAATCGCGTTTCATGAACGGGTTTCATAATAAGTCATGTGCCGATTTAATAAGGAAAACCTTCAGTTATGTAGTCGAATGGAAATCCGAAAAAGTCTTTTCTTTCTCGATCTAACTCCCCTTAATTTCGTGTTCAAACATACCTGAGAGACACAATACGTTCTCCGTTACGGGGTCGAATGGATTTTCTGTACAGCATGCCACAGTATTTTATCTCTGTGACGAACGTTACACCAAACAAGACTCTCTTGCCAGAGAATTGACGACCCCTGTAGCGGTGACTGTGACAAACTGTAGGCGTAAGAAATATTACTATTCCTAAAATGGAGTGACTTAGTCTAACTTAAATATTGAAGTACACCAGAGGCGATATAGTAACAAAGTCGTATCATTATTATTTGATACCTAGTGATTGGACAAACTGTCTATTAGGTCACCGGTCGATATTTGAATTGATATTGTCAAATCTGTTATAATTTATGCTGAATTGGCAGAGAATAGAAGGACTGATTTGCTTTAATAAGCTGATTCTCCGTCGGTTCCTCATATAAGAACAAGCACAGTCAGCCATCACGTTTGCATCATGTTCTTTGCTCAATAGAAGCAATCTTTCATTGGTCTGCAAACAACTGTTATAAATCACTAGGTGTATAGAGTCACGAGTTCGGATCCCATTGTTCACCTTCTTTTATATTCTCCTCACTACTGGAGAAGTTATATTGATTTCCAGCCAATGTATGACGTTTCGTAATCTTATAAAGCGACATTGCATTTGTCTTGTTGATGTGGAGTACGTGGTAACTGGTAGTACAGCTGAAGTTCACAGATCGAGAGGTCACTAAAGAATATTTTTGATCAAGGCGGGTATAAATAGTGCCCTTTAGTTATTTATGTCGATATCTATAATTGTGTGTGGTGAAGGTGCCATATGTTAAGGTACGGTATGGTCTGAGGTGTCTCCAGCCGATGTCTGGAGCTAAAGTTCAGGGAGCTTCCTAAGATCCTCTACATTATAAGCCAATTGAAAATGAAAACCTACAACCTGTTTTCCAGTCATTGACCGGGTCAGGGATGTAATGAATGAAGCAGATACAGGCTATTAGTACGATGGGGTCGCCACTTCCAAAGTGATTTATTAATGACTGATAGATGCTATGAAATGAGAATGCAGAGTGTTGCTGGAATGAAAAATGACAGGGAAAACCGGAGTACCTGGAGAAAAACCTGTCCCGTCTCCGCTTTGTCCAGCACAAATCTCACATGGAGTGACCGGGATTTGAACCACGGTATCCAGCTGTGAGAGGCCGACGCGCTGCCGTCTGAGCCACGGAGGATCTTATAAGCCAATTATCCTCTCAAATTATTCTCCCAACTGTCTTGAACAATGCCGACAAGAGTCACGAGCTTTATATACCGCTAAATAAAGGTATATCGAGATCAAGGTAAGTAATCTCTTAAAAATTAGTGTGAAGGGGTTAACCACCATCTTGGCCTACGAGAACTTGGCTATGGACGTGGACATCTAAATAATTTTCGATTTGGACCGTTAGACTGTCACGGAGTCTAAGATAGCACATGCCTAGAATTGGACATGTGGTGAATGTAGCCTATTTCGTGTCCAACTTGAACATTTACCGTCTTTGTAAACAGGAAACCGTTTCCATGATCGGAGGGATGAGAACTCGAATCTGTTGACCGCATACCCAGAACTGTGCTGTAGCGTGAACCGAGCATATGGCCGTTGGATGGCTGATCCTACTGACGAATAATTTGTAAGAAATAATTCGATATCTCGTACCGTTATAATTTTATGAGCTGCTGAAATTACGTATAATTTTACAATGTTTATTCCACCTACTCAATACTGTACAATAATTGCAATGTCTATAATAAATACGTTACAATATGTTAACAAGGGACTAGTTTCGACCCTATGTGGGTCATCATCAGCCTAAATAAGACATACTTTTGATTTGCCGATGTCCTAAAACAAAATTACATTGTGGAAATAAAAATTGAGAGAGTGAACTATGTATGTGGTGCGGAAATATACATATCAAATAGTGGAGTGGATGAAATGTTGATAGATAAAATTATGTTGTACTGATCAATGACAAATACAATTTCAGGTTTATATATGTTGCAGTTAGACTGTAAGAACGATTTTCTACAATGATGATTAATATATTGCCCTATTTTTAGTGAATACTCTAAAATTGCAAATTAAAAGTATAAGATGCCGGTCTGAATACAAAGTCCAGATGCTTCTATTGAGTTCTATATTTCAAGTGCATCTTCAGGTAGAAAATTGAACGTTGAACATTGGCGCAGAGGGTGATACAGAAATTAAATGTAGGCAAAATGCTGAAATTAGCCAATTAGATTACTTCGCGGGTGAATTCAAATGTGCTTTGCAAGTCGGTGTTGCTAAATCTGTACGTGGCTTAAAACTGACTGAGGGCACTAATCGAAGGCGGCTTGCGTTGTGACGTGAGTCCAAGGCCACTGCACGCACGGCTGCTTAGCGAATATTTCTGTAAATGACCGATTACCTAGCAGCCACCGATGGCGATAAATTAGCATGAAACGCAAACATACCGTGGGTTTCAGCCGGTGTCACCTTTACGTACTTGCTATGGCGTGGTTCAGTCAGCTTAGAGGCCTATGTTCAAATCTCCCCCACCGAGAACTTTTTTTTTTTTTCGATTGGTGCTCTCAAGCCGTTCCTAAGGCGCGTGCAGATTTACCTCCCTCTCCAAACACCCACCATGCCAAGCAGACAGCTTATCATGCACTAACCCTCCCCTATAAACAACAACCCGCCAAGGAAAGCAAGTCCTCACCCATACAAGCCCTCATCAGCACGCTTTCTGCCAACTCTTGCTCCCTTCACATCCCAACCTACCTCGTCCGAAGCACTGTAACAATTACAAAAGCGTCATGAAAGTTAAGCAACATCGGGCGCGGTCACCAACTGGATGGGTGACCCTCCACCTGACACTGCTCCACTCACCGCCTCAAACATCCTTAGACTCACAGAGAAGATTCAAGGTCATCTCCGCTTAGTCGCCCTGAAAATGGCGCAGGTCATATTCTGACCAGATATGATCAACTACAACAACCGGCCACAAAACAATGAAGCTCAGGAATGAAGAACCTCCGGAAATAGCGCTCAAAGCCTAATAGAGGCTGATAGGCTAAAATACTCACGGTGAAGGCCCCGCCTGAACCAACGAGACGGCCCTGACCCCACCTAGCAAAGCCCATTTGAATTTACCCGCGAAGCGATCTGATTGGCTAACTTTAGCAGCTGAAAATATGACTACGGCGCAAAATATAGAATTTTATTTTAAATTATATATCAGTATGACCAACCCTATAACGCTCATATACCCGGTTCACGTTGTTTCCGAGCACACTGTGTACTGTACAGTCTACGAACCTTGAATTAACCTATCGGGTGCATGTGTGCGATAAAATATCCAGGAGAAGGACAGCCAGCGTCTAGCAGTTCTATGCAGAGAAGTTTCCCGGAAGACGCCTGCTGTGTTTCCTGCTTCCACAGCAATCTGATTGTTTTTCCGGTCATTTTGCCAATTGAATTGTGATCAACATGCTGTCTTTTGCCATTTCCTAATAGTTATGAAGGAGTTTGAAACCCCTCTGTATTGTTAGGAGGAACAGAAACCAGCCTCTAGAGCAGAGCTTTTCAAAGTGCTTGTCACGGAGCCCAGGGTGACGTGTTGCAATAACAAGGGATCCGCTAAGTTGTCGTAAAATATGCGTCGAAATTAACAGTACACTCCCTTCACTATTGTAGTATTAATAATAAACTGATCTAACTGCATGCACTAATTTTCTACAAATATACAGGCCTACAAAACACCGTAATTTTAATTAACAACACTAAAGGATTCTCTGTGCATCCTAAATGACACGTCATTTTATATTTCCTTTTATCCCTTAAAGCTGCAATTTTGTCTGTAGCCGTCCGAAGATTCACTGTGACCTTGTAGAACAGCATTTACCTTGTTCAGGATTTCAAACATGTCCACGTTCTTCGCCTTTATTCGATCTGCAAATTCCGCTAATTCCGTTTCATCCTCTTACTCAGATAATTACAACATAGCATCTTGAGTTCACGCACACGTCTAAGCAGTCGCCCTGTGGATAGGTACCGTACTTCGGTACCTACTCGTCTCCGGAAACCGTAAACGTAGTTAGCGGGACGTAAAAACAATAACGTTACTATTAGAATATATTTTCCGGTTAATCCGAAAATGTCTTAATCCAAACAGACTCCGGTCCCAATTAGTTCGGATTAATGAGACTCTACTGTACAGCAGTCTGCAAGAGACATTGTATGGAACAAAGATGTGCCAATGAAGTGCAAGGTTTTACACTCGTCCTATTATAAACCTATACTGACCTATGCTTCAGCAGCCTGGACGTCGACTAAGCGAAACCAACGTAAGATACAAGCATCTGAAATGAGGTTCTTGAGGAGCATTCAGGGAAAAACAAGACGAGATGGAATACGAAATGAGGAAATAAAGAGAAGCGTGGGAGTGTGTAAACTTCAAGAACAGATTGATATAGCAAAGCTAAAATGATTTGAACACACGATGAAAATGCCAGGAGAGGGAATACCAAAGAGAACTTTCATGGATACAGGAGACTGGAAAGAGGCCTAGAGGACGTCCTAGAATGAGATGGAGGAGCTCCGTTATGGACTGTATTGCAAACAGAGGAGTCGGTAGCATTGACGTACTAGAAGAGGAATGGTTGAAAGATCAAGTAAGGTGGAGAGCTTTGGTACACTACCCTACCCAGAGAGAATCTGGAAAAGAGAATGAAGAAGAAGAAGAAGAAGAAGAAGAAGAAGAAGAAGAAGAAGAAGAAGAAGAAGAAGAAGAAGGTCCATTCTCCTCTACAACCACTGCCCTGCTGCCTAAGTTATAGGAGATTTTCGAATCGACGTGAAGAAGCGTCTGGTATGCTTTCCAGCTCATCCGTTGCGGCTTCTCGATACAGTAACTACAACGACCTTATGGCGCTTTCTTTTCAGCGTTTCGTTTCAGGTGGAAAATAACGGATAAACCACTTGATGACTTATCATGAGAATGTGGAATGTGTGTGACTTTTTTTTTCTTATCTACAGTGCAATGTGTAGTCGTGCATCATCATGCAAGAAGAGCCGTATTCAGTTACGCAGAGGTCAGAGCTGTCAGCCATGTCCAGTGCCATGTATTTATAGATTATGGAAATCATAGCCCCTAGCTGAATACACTCCAATGAGAGAATTGTGACGTTAATTGTTATGAAATATAAACACAATCCTAGTTTATATGAGAAAGTTGTAATTCGCTCCTTGACCAGTTAGTCATCCCGCAAACTATGAATCAACGCCAAGGAATTCAACTGTAATATTTCAGTGTGTATGTGTGTGTGTAATAAATATCATGACATCATTGATTCATACATCCATCTAGAGAGTACTGACTCTTATTTTTAATCCCGGAGGTGGTCACATATAACCCTTTCATCTTTGCCATGAAGAAAACACTGTTGTGTGTTTAAAAAGCAAAATGTGTGTCAACATTAGCGTATGAAAGTGAATTATGTCCATTAGCATTTTATTTTTCAATTAACTCTTAGCAATTATCTGTTTGAGGCAGCGGTTAGGGAAAACTAAAATAAGTGGTTAGGAAGTTACAATGAAATAAACATTTCCAGCATATCATCAGCAAACATAACCTTCGTAGTTGAGATACATAGAGTAGCTCGGGCAGAGAGTAGGAAAGAGCAAATTGGCAAGATACTGTAAAAAAGAATACCTGCAGGGAAAGCACTTAACTTAAACCATACTAACATTCTGATGAGTGGCTGTGTAAAATGCGAAACGTTTTGTAAAATCGTTATTTCTGACAGTGGAGAAGTACTGACCATATCAGTAAGTGATGAGAGAAATTATTCCTGTGGAATGTCGTTGTTCAATACGAAGTGTTGTGGGGTTTGAACACATCCGAAATATGTAAAAATGCAAGGATTCTCGTATTTCATGGTTCGAATGAAGGCTACGCTAACGCCTGACTGCCATATTGCATGTGACATTCTTATTTCTTTTGACACTCTCATAGATGATAATAGCATTTCAAATTTCAGGTCTCAAATTCATACCCACCTGTGTGAAGGGACAATAAAACCACACAATATCTATAATTAATCATAGAATCTAAGGACACAGGATTCCTGGGCGTGCCAGTTGAAAGTTGAAAATATAACCACAACATCAACCGTTGAATCTACCCTTCCTACCTCCGTTTACATAACCACTGTAGAACTCGTTGGTGGCAAATAAACCTCAAGGGGACACTTTCTGATTGTTCGGTGAACGCATTTTATGTTGGCAGCCTTGGTCACGGTATAATATCGCACTTCCTGCTTGCAACGTGCAGGTTAGATAAGAAATACGTAAATATTGCGCCACTGTCGCAGGTCATAACACACACGCCCAAGATAAGCACACGCGTTGAAGTGACTGACTTCTCACGTATGTGGTAGACAAACAGCGCCCATATCCACTGTGCCATAATATGGGACTAAAGGATCAAATATTTACCACCATCCTCGCTCTGTTTTAATATCGCCTTTGTGTACTTGAATCTTTCTTTGGATCCTGTGTTATTATTTATTCATAACGCATCGTAGTGATGACCTCTATTATTGAACATTGAACTGCAAGAAAATATTTTGTTAACAATGCAGTAATACCCTAAATACTCCAGAATCTTATTCACAACATTTGCAACATATATACATAAATTAGGAATCATTTCCTAAGTTCACAGGTTTGTTGCCGGGTGAGGCAATCAGTTACTGAGGGGTGGTCAGAAATCTAGGCACAATATCGAGGGCTTAGTATGGAACTAAACGTAAATACACATTTTTAAATGTTTACACTAGTCTAATTAAAATTCGTTTTTCTACTTGGTGACAAAAGATTATGAGTCAAGTCAGCCGGGCAGCTTCGATCTTGCCTCATTCCGGTAGTAGCGTATTTGAATGTGCTCAAATATGTGAGCCGCGTGTCGGTAGATTTACTGGCACGTAACATAACACCTGCGGGACAAAATTCCGCCACCTGAGTATCTCCGAAAACCGTAAAAGTATTTAGTGGGACATAAAAAAATCAATAGACTAACATTAAATTATAACTGAGTCATGTGAGATAACAATAATGATAATAATTAATCGCCGGTTAAGAATTTTCTTATGAAAAAAACTTTGACGTGAAATTGCATCGAAATTCCAGCTCCTCTTGTTGCATTTCTTATCATACCAAGATATAATCAAAGTTTACATCTTCGTAAGCGAATTCATTGGCTATCAGTATTTCTCTTGGGAAGGCGCTAATTAATATCTCATGTTACCAACACAACCAAAAAAAAAAAAAGCAGCAGCCAAACCTACCATTAAGAACACCAGAAGTGGCAACAATCGAAAACAATAACACAGCTAAAGCACAAGCACCGTGGTCCTCAGGCGGCCCAAACGAACTCAATAATAATAATAATAATAATAATAATAATAATAATAATAATAATAATAATAATAACTTCATGTCCTTTCGAGATTATAAGAGAAGTCGGAAAGTCAGAATTCGTCCCACTGGAATTCTTTAACTTGCCGAAACTGTCGCTTTCAAACGCTTTCAAATGGCTCTGACTTTATTCGGTATGATGAGGACAACGTCTAACAGATTGAACCACTGAGGTTCGTAACATACGCTTCTTTTCTGCTTAGAAATTGAGCTGTCTTGCGTAGTAACACGTGTTATTTTATATCTGCAGTGACCCGAATGCATAACTATCGTGGTAAGGCGAACCTCGTCTGCTTTGCGGTTCATACTTCGATGGATTACCGTGTCTTGTTTGGTGGCGAACAGCAATATTATTGACCACCATATTAAACTTTCGATTCTAAAATCAGTCTTCGACAAGACAGTGAGAATTAGTTCTTTCATATGTAGGTGCAAAACAAAGCCATGCTATTTCAGGCCTTGTAGGTCCCTGAAATAGTGGAAGATAAAGGCATCAACCGTCCCTAACCTCGGTACTCTATGCTCGTCTGCTTTTCCACGTACAAATTGATCTACTACTCATAACTGGTGCAGGTTGAGTGAACACCTGAGTGAAAATCTCGTTTCTGTACTGTGTGATTTTCTGCCGCTGTGGTTTAAAAGAAGAGTTTCGACCTCTGAATATCAAAATCGCGGGTAAATGTAAACTCGTGTCCTCATCCCGAGGTGGTGCAGCTCTTTTCAGGCACACCCCCAATGGAGGTGAGCTGCATGTACCATTTTAACCACATACCAGCCCTCCTGCCATTCTTAAATTTCTGGCAGTACCGGGAATCGAACTCGGGTCCCCGAGGGCGGCAGCGAATAATACTAACCGTTACGCTGCGGAGGCGGACAAAATCGCGGGTTTAAAACCTGTCATAGATAGTTGGATTTTTCAAGGGTGGTAAAAAGTTAATTCCACCTCTCCATTTCGTACGATGTCGACTTGCAAAAATTTTCTAATGACACATTTGGTGGTTACCCAGCAAAGATTAACATTAAAACTCAGTCATAGATCGCCAAGAGAGATCTGGTTTACTCTACCACCCCGCAGAGTAAAAAAATTACTTTCAGACAGCCTAAATTGCATTGGATCAAAATGCCTTAATACAGTGAGGCCATACAATTATTATTATTATTATTATTATTATTATTATTATTATTATTATTATTATTATTATTATTATTATTGAAGGGGAATAGAAGTTTTGTCCTTACAGGTGACCCAAGTACGCTCCTACCACCTAAGAGCAAAAATAGCTTACATTTTAAAAACAATCTGCATTAAGGACATCGCACGACGTTGCGGGTAGTCCAACCAATTGTCCTCCCTTCTAATTACCGCTTATCACAGAGATGGACATGCAGGGCAAGATGCTCATTTGTATGTGCATTTTGCAACTGCCGTTAAGTTAACCTTGTGCTAAGATCTGTTATGACGACAAAATGTGGTCGGGGCACGATCCCGCTTCGTCATGCTAACGTCGAGGTCAACATACCTGTGTGAGGCGTCATATCTACTTAGCAAAATGCTCCCACATTAAAGTAGAAGCAGATCTGTGAACATGTGCAATTATTTATCTTTGCATAATAATTGCCTAATAATGTTCCAGGGACCTGTACAAACTCGACCACCTCTCTCTCTCTCTCTTTGTATAGCATCACGTATCTCCGACGCCTTTTACATCCACTAGTTCAAAACTACATCAGTGTGTACTCACCTAACATCCTTCTTCCTGGAGGAGCACACTTGCTGTCTGTCTACACAGAGTTTATAACGGATCCTAAATTGAAGTTTTTCAACCATGGACTGGAAAAATCATCTTTAAAATATCACATTAATTAATTATGTGTCCGCCTCTGTGGTGTAGTGGTTAGCGTGATTAGCTGCCACCCCCGGAGGTCCGGGTTCGATTCCCGGCTCTGCCACGAAAATTTGAAAAGTGGTACGAGGGCTGTAACGGGGTCCACTCAGCCTCGGGAGGTCAACTGAGTAGAGGTGGGTTCGATTCCCACCTCAGCCATCCTCGAAGTGGTTTTCCGTGGTTTCCCACTTCTCCTCCAGGCGAATGCCGGGATGGTACCTAACTTAAGGCCACGGCCGCTTCCTTCCCTCTTCCTTGTCTATCCCTTCCAATCTTCCCATCCCTCCACAAGGCCCCTGTTCAGCATAGCAGGTGAGGCAGCCTGGGCGAGGTACTGGTCATACTCCCCAGTTGTATCCCCCGACCAAGAGTCTGAAGCTCCAGGACACTGCCCTTGAGGCGGTAGAGGTGGGATCCCTCGCCGAGTCCGAGGGAAAAGCCGAACCTGGAGGGTAAACAGATGATGATGATGATGAATTAATTATGTGCAAGTCTCTTAACATGAGAAGAATTTGTTATAATTATGTTGTAAAAAGTAAGGCAAAGCAAAGCAAAGTCATCTCCGTACAGGCCATGAAGGCCCTTAGATTGGTGGAAGGTAACCTCTGCACTTGATGGGGTAGGGAGGTTAGCTCTACGCCCAGCCGCCTTTCCCCCAGGAATTAACCTGGTACTCATTTTTGCTGTAGACTGAGTGAACCTCAGGGCCATGTGCACCTCCGAAAGTGGAAAACTCGTTTCTTAAATTTTACGACTTCCTGACGGGGATTCGAACCCACGTCCTTGCGGTTGTGTGTTACGTTATTTCAAACCTACAGAATAAGTAATTCTGTAATTGTACCATTACAAGTGTATGACAATAGAAATAAATTTTCAGTTTAATTTATTATATGATATTAATTTTGTGTAAGTTTAGTTAGCCAAATTTGTATACCTGTAGACTCTGTGCTATTTTCTTCAGTCTCTGCGTATATTATCAATACATTCAAGTGAAATCGGTTAAATTGAATTTAGTTCTCTCTCGGTCTGTCAGTCAACACTGATCTTCATTTAGAGCTGCCGCCCAGGAGCCAGATTACCCTATCTGTTGTTTACCTAGTGTTCCCTTGTATGATTTAAAAGAACTTGAAAATTTATCAAACATCTCTCTTTGTAAACTACTCCAATCCCTAATTCCTCTTCCTATAAAGATTTGTCCCAGTTTGGCCATTCTAATTCGAACTTAATCGTAATATAATGATCTTAATGAACAATGTTTTGTCTGTCCTCACAAACTCTCTCAACGGAAGTATTCTGTCACTTGTGCCTTGTATTGTACTTATAACTAACCACAACCCGTTGTGATTTATTTTCTGATTATTTAATTGACATTGGTGCTAGTAGAAGAGAGGAATGGCCAATAAGTCAACAAATGAGAATGCCAGCGTGCACAAGCAGAAGGAGTTTAGAGCACAAAAATTATAATAATGGAAATGTAGAGAAAAAGATAGAAATAAGACAAACTTGCTGTTTACGTGACTATGGATGTCGTGATCACAACCATGGGGCTTTCAGTCATACAAGATTACAGTGCATACAACATTTTATTTATTAAATCAACTTAAATTGGTTGGGATTAGAAACGCGGCCACGTTGGTGAGAAATCCTTTACGTCACTCGGCTGTCAAGTCCCTCGATAATAAGGCATCCTGGGTCTTGAAATATACTTATATCCCAGCATTTTTTCGCAGTGGATGTGTAAAATACTGGGGTACTGTTACATATATAACCTGTTAAAAGTTTCAGAAACCCAGATCAAAGCACTTAATATGGGTGGGTAATGCCGGACATGCGATTCAACGCTCACTCTTGGAGTATGAGTAATATCTCCGGTATTTATGCTTTCGTGATAAATTTTGTCGAGTATATTTGCCCATACTGTCTTTCTTTTGTGTTATCTAATTGGGTTCACTTTGCTGCACCGTAAAGAACACCCATTACCGTAACAGGCTGGTCTTTATTGTGTGCTTTAACGACTTCGGACGTTCTTAATATTAGACACAGACTCTCTCTGTCACATGGAGTGATAATATATTATCCCTCCTTATAGCCTATGCTGAACGTGTAAACAGGTCTATAGAATTTGTGACAATGGTAAATCATTTACAAGTGCTGAATATGATTGCTAATGATGAAGTGTGTACGCTAATCACTGTCAGCTATGACCTATCATTAAATTAACGAGTCCATCTTTCTTACAACCGCAAATTAATTTGTAGAGCCCTGTTAAAAATGTTGTATAGTTGCAGGTCTACACACCACGGATGCGAGGATTACGTGGGAAAGTGGTATGTTTCTCCAAAATGTAGAATTCGGATGGGCATTCGCTGTCCTGTATTAGTCTAGAGTGAGCGATTCTACACCACCATTCAAATAGTACCTTACGTTCGCATCTCTGACCAACAGTTGATAACAACCGAACAGGAGTAATAATAATAATAATAATAATAATAATAATAATAATAATAATAATAATAATAATAATAATAATAATAATAATAATAATAATAATAATAATAATAATGATAATAATAGTTTTGAGTCCTGTTGATTATTGGTTATTCAACTGTTGTTCGAGAGAATGAATAAGCAGTGAGAAATTATATGTAGGCGTACATCTATATTATTATGTATTTTGTAAATATTGTAAGTTTAAAGCAATGTTGGGCTTGCCCTTTTCCACTAGACCAATACTGTACTGACTATAAATATTACTATATGTATAGTATCTGTGGAATTCTGTAGGATTATTTTAAGCCGTAGGCGTAACACATCACGTCGTTGTTGATACAGTACGGATCTGCGTAAGTAGTAAAAGAGTGCTCAGTTCACCCAGGTGAACGTGGTTCGATTATCTGTCAGGAAGTTGAGACATTTAGAATCGAGACTTACACTTTTGGAGAGAGCACTCTGGTCCACTCACCATACAACATAAGTGAGTAGCCCTTATTTCCTTATTCCAGGGATCCAAGTGGTCGAATATAGAGCGAACCCCTCTATCTGAGTGGTAGGATTATGGATAGTCCTTATAAACCATTCCTCAAAGGGCCTTCAGTGGCCTGTACAGAAATGGCTTTGTTTGTACAATATGTATATCACTTCCCATTACACATTACAAGGTCAAAAAGCAGCTTTGTCGCATAAGAAACTGTAATTTAGTAATCATATATGTCATTCTATAGTCCTACCTTTCCCGTGCTGAAACTTGTCTATCGCGCAATAATGGCACACAGTTATGCGGAATTTCAATCAACAGATTTATTACAAATTTCAGGGAAATGTTTGTTCTGCTGTAAATGGCGTGATACGCATGACTTACCAGGTCACTACAGTTGCATTTCTCGCAGCTGGATACTTGGAATGTCAACATACGATTTTATCTACTTCACTTGTAATTCCTTTTCACAGGCTGTGGGAGATAAATCTTGAATCTCATACTTCTAAGCTGACTGCTTGTTTCACATTTAACGCGTTTTACCTCAATATTATGCGAGTGACAGGTGAGAACAGATGGTATTCGATTTCGCCGATCATGTATCTATTTATTTTCCGTAGAGTTCGAAAATTACGACGCGTTGCAGAAATTCTTGAATTCGAAAAATATTTATTTAGACAATCGTTTGTATATGCGCACCTTTATGAATAATACAGCAGAGGCAAGTACACAGTAATGATTTGTAATAATTTATACGAGCTCGTGAGGGTATTCATTACTTTCATACTTTAAGCACAGGAATACTTTCATGCTGTTCTCTTCTTATCTCGATCCTCCTAGAGATTTTTTGACTAATAAAAGTTTATTTGTTCATTTCTTTTCTATTTGATAGACTCAGACTGTTTCAAAATTGAATGAGTTTATAGGATCGAAGATAAGTCCAAGAAAGAAACTTCTAAGTCATTATCCAACTAGGAATGGACATTTCCTCAATCGTAAGTCCAAGAAACAGAGTTACCGGTGGGTTTTTCTATGGACTGTAATGAAAATGATCAATGTGGTAGGAAGGGTTGCCCTTTGTGGTCTTATTAGCCCTCGTCATTGTAGAAACTTCATGAGGGTGAGCAAAAAGTCTGCATATTTGTGTCCGGCAGGCGCTTAACAGTAGCTGAAGCCTTCAAGAACTACGTATGATAACTATACTCCTTATCGTTTACTGATTCATTCGTGGACATGGAGGTCTATTGAGCTAGTGCTGTTGGTGGAAAATCACGCTAGAGCATGTACTTATATGATCTACCATAGTTTCAGTTTAGTCATAAGTGCTCAATGCATTGTAAACCATTCATTCTATCCTGGTTCGATATATGCCTACTTCATAAGTAGCATTACTAGCATCGCTCCTGCCTCAGTCACTTTCACGTTGTCAAAGTCAAGGACGAGACGGTGACAGGCCAATGAAATTATGACAGCCTATACCAGAAGACAAGAGTGCGCTGTAAACACTAGATCTCGTCAGCAGATTTCCACGTCACAAATCGGTAATCAAAAATTAACGTGTGCCCAACATATTCAAGCATGATGGTGAAAGCGGTATTGATTAGCGAAACTCAACTAGAGGAAAGGAGAGAATAATGGGATCATAACATTCTGTAACACTAAGGACATGTTCATTTGTTTTTTGAGGGAAGTTTGTGACGGTCAAGACGTGAATATGGCAAATAATAATAATAATAATAATAATAATAATAATAATAATAATAATAATAATAATAATAATAATAATAATAATAATAATAATAATAATACGCTTCTATCACATTTCTTCATAATTTGGTCATATATACAGTATGTACTTGAAAGGGCATATTTTTTCTCAATTTTTAAGATAATAAACATCTGAGTTCTAGCAATGACATTTTGTCTAACCTCCTCCAATTAGGTAACTAATATCTTGTTGCTTCTTGTATTACTCTCGCTGTAATTAGTAGACTGCGCATTAAACGAATCGCATAATAGGGACTAATAACTTGAGTGTCATTACATTAGTCATCTTTGTAATCGTGAAATAAAAACTTCGGAAACCGTAAAATACGTTGATGCTGATGTTCACTTTCTTTGTAATTGCCAATCCGGACGGTAACACTTAATGTGTAAGTTTTTATAAAAACCACAGCACTTAAATGTAATAAAATTAAACCCCGTAACACATTATGAGAGTTCGACCAAAAATAAAGTAACAAGAATTCTGTTTTGGGGTCTATTAGAAAACAAGTTCTATTAATTACTAACACGGGATATATCTTTTCAAGCCATGCATACATATGACTACAAATATGATATTAAGGGCACTCTTCCCTGCAATTATTTGTAATATTCCAATTTAGAGTGGTATAATTAGCTTGTACGATGGTCGTGCCCGTACTGTTCGTGACTTTGGGTTCAAGGCTTCATTCAAGACGCGATTTTAAAAAGCTAGTGGCTCGACTCAACAGCGTTGTGTCATACTGTACTTTATGTCTGTCTGTCTGTCTGTCTGTCTGTCTGTCTGTCTGTCTGTCTGTCTGTCTGTCTGTCTGTCTGTCTGTCTGTCTGTCTGTCTGTCTGTCTGTCTGTCTGTCTGTCTGTCTGTCTGTCTGTCTGTCTGGTTCAGTCTGACGTCGGTTACATTTGAGGATGTTTATATGTGACAAATCTGTGTCATCGTCTTCTGGCATGTAATGTGAGCTACAGAACTGCGACATTCCGGCGCATCTTTAATTTACAGCAAGTGAAGAAACGTTAAAACAATATTGTTTTTATTACCATTTTAATCTCACAAGTTTTCAGGTTTTCCGCCAAGGCGATGGTCGGAAGGGAAAGGGCTGGACTACGTAGGTAGTAGCAGTATCCCGAACAGCCTGGAGTGAAAATGCAAAACCACACAAGGCCCTCTTCAAAACTGTCAGTGATGGGGTTCAAAGTACTCATCTTCCGAATGCAAACTCACACAGCTGCACGACCTGTACCGTTCATCCGACTCCTAAACAATCATCATCATCATTTTATTATTATTATTATTATTATTATTATTATTATTATTATACCGGGCGAGATGGCCGTGCAGTTAGGACCGCGCAGGTGTGAGTTCGCAGCCGGGAGATAGTGGGTTCGAGCCCCACTGTCGGCAGCCCTGAAGATGGTTTTCCGTGGTTTCCTATTTTCACACCAGGCAAATGCTGGGTCTGTAACTTAATAAAGGCCACGGCCGCTTCCTTCCCACTCCTAGGCCTTTCCTGTTCCATCGTCGCCATAAGACCTACCTGTGTCGGTGCGACGTAATGCAACTAGCAAAAAAAAAAAAAAAATATATATATATATTATTCAATTTTCGGACCTGATAAGCTTATTGGTTCACTTGTTGGGTTTCACCCGGAAGGTTGAGGATCCGCAACTTCGGTCGATCCTGGGTTGAAATTTTCATCTCGAAAACCATGTGGCGTCAGGCCTTAAATCCCGGGCAAGACCAAAACGCGCCTCAATGGTTCCAGCGACTCTTTAAATACCTGGGACAAGCCGATGAAAATTATGCATCTTCATTATCAATTACTGCAATATAAAGACGTTATTAGAATATCATTTTAATGCAATTATTTCAGCTCTTTTACATCACGAAATCAAGAAGCGCGACTTTGAATTGTGAGTAAAATATCTACCCTTGTATATTAGATGTCACGAGCGGAAAATTAAGTACTTAAGAAGTTACAGGTTCGAACCCTGACCACACCTGGAAATTGAGAATCGTGACTTTAACAGATGGAAAACCACATGCATCCAGTAACAGAAATGAATATCGCGTTCCTTTCTGGGTGCAGAGATGACTGGGGATATATCTAATGATCCAGCAAGATATAGCAGAGATCTTGGATGCAGGAGGTCAAAAGGAATGTATAGCGATCGACCTGTCTAAGGCATTTGATAGGGTGGATCATGGGAGACTATTGACAAAAATTAGTGCAATTGGACTAGACAAATGAATGACTGAATGGGTTACTATATTTATAGAAAATAGATCTCAGAGAATTAGAGAATGCGAAGATTTATCTGACCCTGTAGTAATTAAGAGGGGAATTCCTCAAGGTAGTTTAGTTGGACATTTATGTTTTCTTATATATATATATATATATATATATATATATATGTGTCTGTGTGTGTGTGTGTGTGTGTGTGTGATATGAGTAAAGAAGTGGAATCAGAGATAAGGCTTTTTGCGGATGACGTTACTCTGTGTAGAGTAACAAATAAGTTACAAGATTGTGAGCAACTGCAAAATGACCTCGATAATGTGAGATCGACGTCAGGCAATGGTATAATACACGGGGTTAAAAGTCAGGTTGTGAGTTTAACAATAAAAAAAGTCTTCTCAGTTTTATTTACTGCGTTGATTGGGTGAAAGTTCCTCATGGGGATCACTGTAAGGACCTAGGTGATAATATCAGGAAAGATTTTCATTGGGTTAATCACATAAATGGGATTGTAAATAAACGATACAGATCTCTGCACATGGTTATGAGGGTGTTTAGGGGTTGTAGTAAGGATGTAAAGAAGAGGGCACACAAGTCTCTGGTAGGACCCCAAATAGAGTATGGTCCCAGTGCATGGGACCCTCACCAGGATTACATGATTCAAGCACTGGAAAAAATCCAAAGAAAAGCAGCTCGATTTGTTCTGGGGCGATTTCCAATAAAAAAAAGTAGCGTTACAAAATTGGTGCAAAGTTTGGGTATGGTGTGTTATGGTATGGTGGTATGTTCCGAGCTGTCAGTGGAGAGATGTTGTGGAATGACATTAGTAGATGAATACGTTTGAGTGGTGTCTTTAAAAGTAGGAAAGATCATAATATTTGAAGACAAAGTTGAAATTCAAGATTACAAATTCGGGCAGATATTCGTTTATAGGAGGGGGAGTTAGGGATTGGAATAATTTACCAAGGGAGGTGTTCAATAAATTCCCAATTTCCTTGAGGTCATTTAAGAAAAGGCTAAGAAAACAACAGATAGAGAATCTGCCGCCTGAGGGACTACCCTAAATGCAGATCAGTAACTCAGTGATTGATTGATAACGATTCCAGTTAGTGTCGAGCTTGCTGATGGTAGAAGTCTTGCCGTTCCACACTTCCAGGTGCTATCATGGCTTTGCTTGCTTTCTCGCTTGCTTGCTTCCTTGCTTGCTTGATTTCTGAAGATCCTGACGTTTCCTCTTATATATAGAGCACACTTTACGAAAACCCATGAAACATTTTGGAGTATATTTAGTGAATATGGATGTTTAAGCTCGAATTCGGATGCATACATCCGTATACATTTTTTCGTTAAAATAGTATTCCTAAGTTTCTACAAATAAAGAATTACTATTACCATTGCACTATGTTTATTCTAAAATAAGGAAGATATTTTTAAACCGCTGCTCTTAATTTTATCACGGAAAATATTTCTCTGTTTAAAATGTTCTACGAGACTGGTGATTGCATTGGCTCTGCCTTTGTTTGGGAATAAACTCGTTGGTATTCACGATGAACATTTACGTACACAGCGCTGAAGTTATGTTCCTCACTATCGTACTCTAACATAAACAAATTCGTTTGTTATACGAAAGGAAATATTGAATTCACTGCAGCGATAGTCCTAAATTGTATGCAACTTGTTAAGCATCTTTGTTTACAGCGTTGCATATACTTCCCCTGTTACGGAAACGGGAGGAAATGCATTACAAAGGTGCCGCCCAGCATTAACTTCTCTCTCATTACTTTACAGTCGAGTGCACGGGCAGACTTTACGACAGAATTACAAAAGGATATCTAACGTAGCAACACTCTTCGCTGACGTTTGCTACCTAAGAAATAGATCCTTGTTTACACTGTATTTTCTTCATTCGCAGTTGCTCAGTAATGGAAGCACTATGTTATTTTGATTGAATAGGTTAATGCCATCTATTTTTCGTGATTAGAGCTTGTTTCTTCATCCTTAGTGTTTTCATTTGGAACACGTACATCCACATAGGTGTTCTCCCTTTCATACCCTTCGTTTAAAAAAATAGTTTTCTTCATATTCCATGTAGTTATGGATTAACTCATATTGGTTTCGGTTTGAAAGTTACGCTTAAGCAATCACCCCAGTTGGTTCCCATTTCACACAATCTTACTTCCATTTTTGTTTTTCAAGGGTTGCCCATGCACATTTCAAATGTTACCAGTTTGGCCACCAAAACAACTTGATAAATTATGCTAACTGAAGGACAATAAGTTTGTACGCTCCGAAAGCTAAACAGTTCTATCTGGTCACTTCACCCTTTACTTTGTGCATGAATATGCTACTCTCACATCAGCTTATTTGAAAAGTTAAATATCGCATGATTGTATGCCTGTGTGGTTTGATTTTATGTCTTATGATATACCAATGTTTTAGTTCTTGAGTTGTTTTAGGCATTTTACTATATTACATGATTTTGTATCCTATCTCTCTATTTAATATGTCATAGTCTGACAATATTTTAGTTCATCACTATATCTAGACGAAATATCACATTATGTTATGCCCAAATATTCTTAGTTTATGGACTGTGTTATAATCTGACAGTAATTAATTGAAGTTAATACGTTTTTTGTGCCTATACAATGTTCTAACAGATTTATTTGAATACAATGTTCTAACAGATTTATTTGAAGTGTAGATAAGTTCACATATGTTACGATGAGAGGTGGTGGGGGTGATTATTTTAAGAAGAAATGCAATTGGGGAACCATCGTCAATTACGATGAAAGGTAAGTGATTTCATGACATAAATAATAATAAATAATTTCAATCCTAGTAATAAAACGCTAATTTACGCAGTCTACTTAATTTCGTCTGTTTTGGTGACACCATCATTTGAACGTTTAAAGATCATCATATAGGATCCAACTCGTGATGGTTTGTTGACTGCGGGAGCCAAATGTGCTCCATCGGTAATTATGACGAGTATGACTCATGTAATTGAGGTCTGACATAATAGTTTATTTTTATTCTAACAAATGAGTAGTATGAAGCAACGTTATATGGTATAAAATATCGAAATGAACTTACTTTAAAATGTTTATATTACTGTTGTGGAAAATTAGGAGCTACCTACTCGACGTGGTAAAGGCGTGCTCTTAGCCCTGGAAGAAAATGGGTGCGATTCCATGTCAGAATTTTGGAAAATTTATAAACGAAATTTCCACTACTAGTGGTGGACAAGGCCTGAAATTGAATACGGCTGGGTATAGAGATGAACTGTAGAAGCCTTAACCTTATACTCCTTACATTACGTTTTACTCTCTGGGAAGTTATACCGTAGCTTATGCAAAATATGACTGTTTACTACTGAAGAGTAGTCAGCTCAAATTCTCTCCCACCGAACAAGACTGCTGTTAGAATCGCGCACCTCTGAGCTTGCATTCGGGAGATAGTCGTCAGCCCTAGAGATAGTTTTCGGTGGTTTACCATTTTCACATTAGCAAGAAGTTGGGTCTGTATCTTAACTAAGGCCATGGCCGCTACCTTCTCGAGCCTAACGCTTTCCCATCTTTCCGTCACCGGAAACCTTTGATGTGTTAGTATGGCGTCAAACAAATAACAATGTAGCAAAAAAAAAATCTCTTCCATTAAGCTCAGTGATAGCTAACACATGTTTCGGTAGGTCTACAGTTTTTGGAACAATACTCTGAATATATTTCAATCAGTTACCCACAATTTTTGTTTTCATAGTTTTGTTTGACCATCCAGCCAGACTCAGTTTGTATTTATGAATTTTGTTGTTGAAATATATTATTCATTTTAAATTTAGTTCATGAGTATTTAGCCATCTGTTACAGTACCAGTTTTGTTTATTTTGATCAAATATTTGTACATAAAATACGTTATTACAGTTCAGAAACGATAATAAGAAAATTAAACTATCATTTTAAACATTGAAAAATTAACTGACGACAATTTTACATCAACATTTATATTTGCTCTTGAGCGATATTACTCAGGAATGAAATTGTGATTTTTTTCCCTTCCTTATTTGTATCTCTTAACATATGTAACAAAATTTTCCAATTCACAATTACATTTCTTACTCCTTGTTGTTACTCAGAAAATCATCTACAGTTTTCTACCTTTATAGCCGCTTCGAAGTCAACATACGACAATTCTAAACATGATTGTTTTCTGGAAAAGTTATTTTAAAGCCGACGATGTCTGAAAGGGTGAGCAGTGGCTGGTAGCCCCATATAGCTTTTTTGCTAATCACTCTCACCAGCAGAATTCTTGGATTTATGTATTCTTTTCAAATATATCAACCTCCAGGTGCAGTAATTAATGTGTTTCCTGCCGAGATATTACCGCAGTCTTAAAGTTTATTGGCGATTACTTGTTCTTGTACGAAACGCATAAATTTAGGCTACGCCTCTGGTATAATTTCTTGAAGTTAGGAAAATAATTTTCTAAGTCGAGATGCTATTGAATTATAGGCTTATACGTAAATCCTGTTGTTTTTAATACCACATATCTAGCGATGCTGAATTAATATTTTGTTGTTCCTCTATGTAGCATATTCCTCAAGTACGTAATTTTTGTAATGATTAAGGGAATATTTAGAATTTTAACCCGTTCCTCAACAATGACGGCTAGAACCATTCTCGTGTATTCAAACAATAAATGCATTTCTGTGACTTGATTTCTTTTTTCTTTTTCTTTTTTTACAGTTGTGACTTTCTAGATTAACATTACGGTTACGGGTTCCCTTCGCCCTGATATTCTCCACAGACCATTCTCCGATGCATCTGGCATTGATAATCATATTCTTGTAGTAAATGGCTAGTATGTGATGTGGCTTAACATCAGGAACTATTTGCCAATCTCTTCTTGAGAGTGGAAATCACGAGAATTTAGAAATGAGTGATGATACATTGAGCAGTCTTGATTCTAATTTTATTTAAGACAGGTGGTTGAAAATGAGTCCTCTGGAAATTCGAACAGTGATTTCTCTCTCCTACAGTCACCAACAATATGTCATAACAATAGAACATTCGGTGAAATTTTGAATTTGACACCTAACTCAAATGTCTTTGGCTGAAAAACGCCATTTAAATATTTGTAGCATCCAAAACAGTAAATAGAAGGAATTATTCACACATTTTAGACACTTATTTCAAAAGAAAATGTCGTATGCCGATGGGTAAATAGGCTACCTATTGATCTCGATACCATGCATGTTAAAATTATTCCTATATAAATTAACATTACTGCGCGTTTGTCACTATTTTTACATAGGATTTATTTATTTGCCCGGCTCCTTGGCTGAATGATCAGTGTTGAGGCCTTCTGTTAAGAAGATCCTGGGTCCGATACCCGGCAGGGTCCGAGATTTTGACTGCGTCTTGTTAATTCCTCTGACTATTGGGGTGGGTGTTTGTGCTTGATCCAGCAAACACTTCTTAATATGCACATAACACACCGCACTGTCAACTACCACAGAAACAAGCAGCAGTGAATATATCATTTCCCATAGGTTGGCATCAGGAAATGCACCCAGCCATAAAATAGAGCCAAGAAGTGGTGAAGGAAAAAGCAAAAAATAATGTTTATTTATTTATTTATTTATTCTACAATTTATAAAATAAGTATATATAATTTAGTGTTCTTATTGTGTTGCCAGGCCTTCTGTTTCATTATAAATGATGCGTTGAAATAAATTGATGCTGGTCTCATCACACTGGGGCTGAACACTCGCTGTTTCCCAGTTAACGACATTCTCGCGTGCGTGCAATCGTGAGCGTAGTGGCACCTCTTATTTCAAACGAATGGTTTGATAATGGATTGAATGAAGAACAGGTTGTCGCACAATCCTTATTGCTTAGCTAGAGAGCTCAGTTTCTTTATCACTTAGCAAGTTGACTGTAAACGTTATTTCATTACTTGTAAGTTAAATCTGAACTGGCATAATAGCGATATGTTGTTCAATGTTACTCATGTCCTCCAACATAAACTTATTACCCCTGTGCTCGATGATTTGTAATTAAATTTCTTTCTACCCTGAAAGTCTTCTTCTTGTTGTTATTATTATCATGATCATCATCATTATCATCATCGAGTAGACTCGGCTGGCGATTTAAATTCTACACATCACATGGATAACTTACATGATAACAAAAAATGTAAATACCACAAAAAACTACGATATTACGTGATTATATAACAAACGTTATTTTGAAAATCACCTGATGTGTAAATATTATGGTTAATAAATAGGCCTACACAAGAGCCATATGATGCCATACGAGAAGTCTTCATTTCTACAGCACACCTTGCTAGATCGTAATCACTCGATTTCGAACCCCGAATACTTCCATAATCCCCCGATCATTCACATTTAGAAGCCCTTAGTTATTAAGCATATAATCTCCACAGTCATTTCCAACAAGATGATAATGTCATTAAAATCCAGATCCTGCTGCGTGTACGGTCACCAGTGGCTTCACTTTGCTGTGACATGTAATTCTGTCTCTGCTGCATTCACTAATTGATTTGTTTGTTCGCAGGTGAGTACGGGTTGAATGACAAGACGTCTAGACCAGTAAGTACTTGGCTTTCACAACAAACCTTGAGAACTAAGTAAGTGACCGTGGTGAGTTCTTCCTTCATTTGGACTGAAAGTAGATATGCTGAGATTTATGCTCAGGCTTATACTCAGCAGAGCCTACCCATGGTTTCACTACACGTACAGATCTCAGTGAGGTTTAAGGAAAATGATTACTCTCAGTGGAATGGATCGTGTTGCATAATAATATAAAAGAACGGATGAATTAGGTCCATCGCATTCTTTTAAATAAAAGGCCAAAGCACGTTCAGTAAGATAGGTATACAAATTATTCATATCCTATAGATTTAACACGCTTGTTTTGAACCTGAGTAAATGTGCCCATTATAACTACGGAAAGAAAGCTCTCCATGGGGTGAAACATTATTGCGCTTGCGTATTGATGTTTTGCTCCCGAACCCCAGTTTTGAACCTGCAGCTTGGCTCCCTCGGGAAATGTTGGATCTTTCTAAGGATCTTTGGGTTACGATACCAAGTTCTCTGGTACCAAGTTTTAAGTTTCAGTGTGCCTGAATGTCCCTCATTAATACATGTCTTGGCCTATTTTTAAACCGAACAAACCCCATCGTGCTACAACCCCGAAGGTCCATGGGCTACCAAGCGACCACTGTTCAGCTCGAAGGCCTGCATCCTCTCGGCCGTTATTCTTGGCTTTCTAGACCGGGTCCGCTATCTCACCGTCAGATAGTTCCCCAATTGTAAGGCTGAATAGACCTCGAACCAGCCCCCAGATCCAGGTAAAAATCCGTGACCTGGCCAGGCACGCTATCCCTACACCACGGAACCGGCTTATTTTTAAGCTACATTTCGACTTCTGTTTATTACGTAGTATAGATAACCCGCGTACGTCAGGAAGTTGAAATTGAAATCCGTGGAGGTGTCAGTATTTTTCGTGGAAAGCCATTTATACGTCGATACTATTAAAAGTAACGTATACTAAGAAATGAACAGTAGGAAATCAGGGGAACTCTACCGCAATAATACTTGCTTCCCGGTGCTCCGCAACATTCTCGGTCGTACGTGCTACCACCGGACATTACATTTGAGATATTATCCGACCAAGACTTTCCATCATTTTCCAGCTTGATACCTGTTCATAATAGAACAAGAAGCACCACCTACCAGTCTGAGTAAAATCGATTTTTAATAATATGATATGTGATGAAACGAGTTGGCCATCTATACCATGGGAAAAAGCATTTAGGTGGTGGTGTTTAATGTTCTAAGAAGAAGTACACGTGGGCAAGCATTCTCTCTTATCACCATTCAGTGGAAAAAATGGGGAGGAGTAGTGCTACAGCACTACCACAGGGCTTGTGCGACGAAACTTCGATATGGCATTTAAAGAAATACGCCGATGAAATCTGTGTCCATAATGGGCGGGTCGCTTGAAGTACTCGCCTCCATATCACCTCCGACACGCGTCGTCTTACTATCAACTTTGCGGCGCTCACTAAACCAGCGTGCTTACTCGGTGCATGACGTTTTGGTGTTGTTGGATTTCTTGGTCGCTCCTCTTTGTAGTTAAATACGTTCTTGGTGTTCATTTGCCCACTTACGTTGCATGTACGTATTCTTTTTTCCAGCTATGTTGCTTTCACATTTCTTGTCTTTTTTTTAACCTATTGTTCTATCTTCATGATGCTCAACCATATTTGTACATTGGTTCATGAGCTACAAAACCACAGCTTCTGAACGATCCTGGGCTGGTCTTGTTTCGATGCGGCAATGACATCATGTCCTGAAACAAAAGAAATCACCCGTAGTGTTGATAGTGATTAAGTCATAAGCACGAATTTACGATTTTATTTGGTTGTTTTCTTCCATGGCCTCACAAACCTAATACTATCCGTGCCGTAAAAAAAAAAAAAAAAAAAAACCAAGAGTTGATCAGAGCAGGTCAGGTAGAAAAGTGATAATAATGTTATTTGTGTTATTTGCTTTACGTCGCACTAACTACTTTTACAGTTTTAGAAGACGCCGAGGTGCCGGAATTTAGTCCCGTAGGAGTTCTCTTAAATCTACCGACACGAGGCTGACTTATTTGGGCATCTTCAAATGCCACTCGACTGAGCCAGGATCGAACCTGCCAAGTTGGGGTCAGAAGGCCAGCGCCTCAACCGTCTGAGCCACTCAGCCCGGCAAAAATGTGAAGAGACTGACACAAGTTAGTAGAAGGAATATAAGACTCGGCTAGAGGCCTTGCGGCAGCTAACCCACACTTCAGAGTTTAGAGGTCCTGGGGGTTCCCTTTTAGTCACTTCTTTCAACAGGCGCGAGATGCCGTGGATGTATTCTGACTGACAGACCATGACCACGTGGGAAATGAAGATTTTTGGCTGATATTTGGCATACCCCTGTTGTTGAGAACGTGAAAGAGGTGATACCCCGGTGGTATCGTCGCAAGCAACGGCAATTCTGTGTCAAAAACTGCCCTTGAATTCGATCCAGAAGGACGCCAGCCACGTGGAAGGCTTCTGAAGTGTTTGACAGACTATACGGTATATTCAAGAAGGATATACACATGTACTAAATATTTGAATGCCCGCAACTGGGAGAATTAGAGACAGTATAGCACATCAGCGGACCACGTACAACATTAAGAAGAGAGGAAGTATGTTTTAAACGTTTTTAGTTCTATTTTCCCAGCATTTCCACGGTGTATTTTATTAGCGTTAAGAAACGTATTTGCCCGCCTCTGTGGTGTAGTGGTTAGTGTGATTGGCTGCCACCCCGGAGGTCCGGGTTCGATTCCCGGCTCTGCCACGAAATTTGAAAAGTAGTACGAGGGCTGGAACGGGGTCCATTCAGCACCGGGAGCTCAACTGAGTATAGTGGTTTCCCGTGGTTTTCCACTTCTCCTCCAGGCAAATGCCGGGATGGTACCTAACTTAAGGCCACGGTCTCTTCCTTCCCTCGTCCTTGTCTATCCCTTCCAATCTTTCCATCCCCCACCAAGGCCCCTGTTCAACATAGCAGTTGAGGCCGCCTGGGCGAGGTACTGGTCATCCTCCTCAGTTGTATCCCCCGACCCAATGTCTCACGCTCCAGGACACTGCCCTTGAGGCGGTAGAGGTGGGATCCCGCGCTGAGTCCGAGGGAAAACCAACCCTGGAGGGCAAACAGATTAAGTAAGAGACGTATTTTCTGTTCGAAAGCTGAGAGTAGATTAAACAACAGCACACGATATTTGAAACTGCGTAAGAGATTTATGAAGTTGGAAACTGAAGTAATTTATTACGAAAGCTATTACGTACTGAAAAATAAATATAACTGCAACACTAAAATTGACTCAATAATGTTATAGCGGTATAGAGATGGCGCTTACCCGGAGGCCCCAGGTTCGATTCCCGTCCAGATCAGGGACTTTTTCCAGGATATGAGGGCTCGTTCGAGTCCACTCAACCTACGTGATTACAATTGAGGAGCTATCTGACGGTGAGATGGCAATAAAGCAAAGAAGAACGGCCGAAATGACTCGTCGTGCTGACCACATGCCACCTCGTAATCTGCTAGCCTTTGGGCTCGGCAGCAGTTGCTTGGTACGCCATGGCCGTTTAGACCTGTTGCGCTATGAAGTTCGGTTTTTATGTTCTAGTGTTATAAATTTCGTACTTAGTGTTTCTGCAGACTGAAAATCTAACGTGTTTTATTAACCGAATCGACTCTGTAAGGAGTGACTTCCTTCTTGACAAACAAAATAACCAATATATGTATGATTAACAGTAACTGTAGAAAGATAGTCCTACTTGAATACTTTTACGGTTTTCGGAGACGCTGAAGTGCCAGAATTTTGTCCCACGGGATTACTGATTCGACTCTGAACAGAATGGTTTCTTTCTTGACAAAAATACCACTACATTATATATATGATTAGCAGAAACTAGAAATATTCGTCGTCCTACTTAATACCTTTACGGTTTTCGAAGACGCCGAAGTGCCAGGATGTTTCCCAAGGAGATCTTAGCAAGTGGAATAGTATGGCATATTAGTTAGAGGAACAAATCCTTCAATGCTAGAAGTAACATCTGTTAGAGTTTCTGCGTATCTTTATTCGCTTATCTTCTTTTGACCCATCTTTAATATTAAAAATTCACTTAATTTCACTATTCGTTAGCATTCTAAAGTATACTTCAACATGATTTGATGTACTCAAAATGTGGCATGCTGCCATTGTTGTTAACGAAGTGCTTTGAGCACCTTTTTCATGTAGAACAACATGTATAGCATGGAATTACTAACCTGCCAAGAAATCTCGCATACACCAAACCAAAGAGTGATCACTTCCAATGTTGCTGAACTTCGGGTATTTCACAGGACCTAGTATTTGAACGTATCTGCACTGTTAAAAGTTACGATCTCTACAGATCTGCATTTATATGCTTTCGGTGTCTGAAAATGTATAACAGCCACTCAAAATCTTGCCGGTAATTTCCCACACAGTGCGGTAAGCTGAGGTCACTTGTTGGTCAACCCTGGTAGCCAAGGCTCATTAGGAATGTCACTACACAAGCTGCGTCCTTCCATAATTCTTGTTTTTCTGTCGCTTTAAATGACATGTTGACGCGCTTGATCGATATCTTGAGTCGATTCCAATCAATGCGTCACGTGATTTACTGAGTAGCTCATGTTAGTATGTTAGCAGCAATTATAGTGGCTGTGGAACGACCTGAGCGCTGGCCTTACTTAACTACACGTCACACGGCCGAGCAATATCCAAAACGAC
Organism: Anabrus simplex; assembly: GCF_040414725.1. Lineage (NCBI taxonomy): Eukaryota > Metazoa > Arthropoda > Insecta > Orthoptera > Tettigoniidae > Anabrus > Anabrus simplex. Next base: position 1,293,285,729 of record NC_090265.1, read on the forward strand.
GTGCACAGGATGAAGGTTTTCTTTTTACTTCCAAAACAAGTGAACTAGGCATGACCTGGCATTAAATAACTTGCTTTATAGCATCTAAAATCATGACGAATTTATAGCGGTCTTTCTTCTGCAGTTTTACTCACATCGGAATGCATTATTGTTCTGTCAGGACGGCGAATGAATGTAAATGGCCAGAAATATATAGGAGTGAGCAGTTCAGTACTTGAGAAGTAGAAGTGTGACCGATGAATGTGGGGACAAGAGTAAGGTTAAACTCACAAACGGAGGAAAGTTATTAGCCAAATATTTCGACAGGAGTAGGCTGTGTGCTAACACCGGGTTTCGCCCTCTCGTTTCCTCACTATCACCATCATCAATCTTCTTAATCGTACACACACACGCATGTGTGGGCGTCAGATAGAAAGACCTGCACCAGGTGAGCCGAACATGTCCTTGGACACCCTTAGCACTAAAATCCACACATACACTAAATAAATAAATAAATAAATAAATAAATAAATAAATAAATAAATAAATAGCAAATTACAATGGGAACATCTTTAAATACGTACACAGATAACCCAGAATTACTCACAAGGCCGATATAAATTTTTTCGGTTATTTTGTACAAAGGAAGTGACATAATTTTTATTCCAACATAGACCACGTATATCGTTTCCTTCCAGTGCTGGGTTCTCGGTAAAAATCCCAGGTGCAGCAGTGAGCTGGTGCTTTTGAGGTGAAGTCGGAGCTCGGAGGGTCGGTAAATTTAGTAGAATTTAATTTTTATATGGATACTTACGTCATGAAAACTGCAGACTACAAACGTGAAAATTGGTGTTTCGAATCTCCTTCAAAAATCAAGAAACTGGCATTTTTTGGTATTTGGCAGCTCCTTTCTAAATAAAGAAACACACACTTTTGGGGAATCAACTTAACGGCGGTGGGGGGGGGGGGGCTGCTAAATAAGTTGATTTATTTTTACGAGGATATTTATATGTCAAAAACTGGTATTTGTGATCTCCTTTAAAAGTAAAGAAACACATATTTTCTTTCCGGAAAATCCACTTATGATGATGAAACGAATTGAAAAAGCGGGTGAATTTTTTTAAAATGATTACCGGCATATCTACTTTATATGTAAAAAAACATAACATGTTACAGACGTGAAACTTGATATTTGGAAAGACCTTTAAAAATATAGGAACATGTATTTTCTTTTTGTTTTCGGAAAAGGCACTTAGCGTGGGTGAAGAGGAGTGAAAAAAAAGTTGAATTATTTCTTACGGGGATACCTATATCTCAAAAACTGAAGATATTATAGACGTGAAAATTGGTATTTGAATCTCCTTTCAATATATTTCTTTTGGAAAATCACTTAGGAGGAGGTGAGGTTGGGAAAGGCTGATAAAGGGGTTGAATTACTTTTATGGGGATACTTATATCTCAAAATCTGAAGATGTTACAGGCGTGGAAATATGTATCTTCTTTAAAAATAAAGATTTTTTTTTTACTTGAGAGAAGACCGTTTCTCACATGTACAGTTGTATGTCGCATGGTCATCTTAGCCGCAAAAGGAAATACCACAAACGTGGTTTACGAAGAGTTTCCTGGGGGTAAATTAAACTCAGTTTTTCGATGAGTTTTTTAGTTTAGATATTTTCAGATAATGTCTTAGTACAGTAGCAAGAAACGATTACTTTGATCAAGTTACAAAATCCACGCGAGCAGAGCCGCGGGTAACTGCTAGTTTAGGTATATAAGAACAAGTAAAAGTCTAATAATACTGCCTTGAGGGACCCTCTCTTAATCATTATAGGATCATTACAGAATCAGATACGGCCGAATGCACTCTAGAAAATGTAATCGATGAAAATAAGAAAATATTCAGATTTCACAACATTCGCACAAAGAGAGTCCAGTAAAAATCTTAGGGTAAATTCCCTGCATAGGCCTACACTAATTTCTGACTCACACGCGACGTATTCTACGCCCAAGTTATTTCCGGGCGTGACTCCAACACAGCCTTTGCCCATTTTTATAAGTCTTTTTCCGTTATTGTTCTTCATATTCAGCAATTAAGTTTTCATATTTTTAAGTCATGTTTCTTCGTTGTGTATTATTATGTAATTATTTTCATGAATTTGAGTTTAGTAAATTTACTGGTATCTGATATTTCGCCTTCGAGAACCGTCATCGGCTGCAGTGTGGAATGAATTTATTTTGGCACCTATACAAATGCACATTATCTTTATGTTCTCGCCCGATGGCATATTTGTTTAGCTAATAACAAAGGTTTTCCACCAAATGTTTACAGCATACAGAAGCTCAGTTATTTTCATTTTAAAAAGAACGGGGTATAACGCACGTAAAAGTGGACTGAAATATAATTATCTCAAATGTTTATTATTATTATTATTATTATTATTATTATTATTATTATTATTATTATTATTGGTAGGGGTTATTTATAAATTGTACTTATTCCATTACAAATTTTTGAGCCATTCTTTGCAAATCGTCATTTTTTATGAAGTTTTATAATTTTTGGGCCATTCTCTTAGCATTTATTACGTCATTAATAACCGACAATAGTTACACTAGGCATAAATACTACAACTACTACTACTACTACTACTACTAATAATAATAATAATAATAATAATAATAATACCGAGCAAGTGATTGCGCGGTTTAGGTCCTGTAGCTATCTGATTGCATTCGGGAGTGAGTTCAAATTCCACTGTCGGAAACCCTGCATTGCTATTTTCACACTAGACCAAGGCTGTACCTTAATTAAGGCCACGGTCGCTTCCTTCTCATACCTAGCCCTTTCCTATCCAATCATCACCATAAGACCTGTCTGCGTCGGTGTGACGTAAATTAAATTGTAAATAATAATAATAATAATAATAATATACAAGAATGGCGCAAACAGAAATGGTCGTCAAAATTCACCAACCATTCACTTTAGGCAGAGGAAAACTATCGATAGATTGCACAGCATTTGCGGACGACCTAGCAGTATTAACCCAAGACATGTCAACAGCCCCAAATCAGATTGAACTCCTGAAAGAAACTGCGAAAAAAAGTCGGTCTTCAGATACCTTTTGCAAAGACAGAATACATTACCTGCAACAAACATGCACCAAAATTCATGGAGAAAATATGTCAAAATTAAACGAATAAAACAATTTAGGAAGAAAATGGACTCGAAACAAAAGCCAATGAAATTAGATGCCAAAAGATGGAAACTGCATAAAATATCTATAATGAATACAGTATGTACCTCCAAGCACACAAAACTGAGACATAACAATACAGTTATTAAACCAGAATGTCTTTATTGACCTGAGACGCTAATTTTGAACAGGAAAGCAGACACTGAAAACATTGAGAAAAAGGAATGCAAAATCATTAGAAAAATTCTAGTCCCGAAACTCACTAACGGACAATACCAACTTAGAGGCAGAAAGGAAATCAAACAATACACAAATATTTACAGTGACATTAGAACAAGCAGGCTAAGATTCTATGGACATATTAGAAGAATGCATCCAGACAGACTTATCAAACAAATAGTCGAATTCTATGAAAATAGGAATAAATCTAATACAGGCACAATGAAATGCATTGGCGAAATCAAAGCCTATTTGAAACAGGCAGGAATTGCACCATTAGGGTAATCTCAAGATGGAAAATTCACAAATGGCACGTTGACCAGAGGAAAGACCAAAGAAGAAAACCTGAACAACCATGAAAGAAATATGGGCACAGGGAAGGTAAATGCACGCCTCAAAATACTTTGCGTAGTCTTACTGGTCTTATTCGTATAATTCGTATAATAATAATAATAATAATAATAATAATAATAATAATAATAATAATAATAATAATAATAATAAATTTCGGTACCGTAGTTTTACGTCGCATTAATTCGTCGAAGTTTTCGGCGTCGGAGGAATTGGATAGGGCCAGGATTGTTAATGTAGCAACCGTGGCCTTAACTAAGCTACACTCTTTGCCTGTTTTGAAAATGAGAAAATACGGAAAACCATATTCAAGGATGCCGACGGTGGGATTCGAATGCATGTATCGAGTGCAAGCTCGCAGCTACGCGATCTAGACCGCGTAACCACCCTGCTCGGTAATAATTAGCCTAGAATAGCCCAAATCGTCGTTTTCATATTTGTTGCCAGCGAGTGGTTCTTAGAAATATCGCCGTCTAGAGACCAACGTTTAGATTCCGCTTTCATTTAGCTGTGAATACGAGAACATTTCATAAAAAAATACCCGAAATACGTTTTCCTTGGCGTTTGAAGTGGTTTTATTTTACAACCCGACGTTCAGAGTGCGGGGAAACATTTGAAATGTCGAACTCACGATCTTGGGACAATGGGACTGACTCGCTCTTTGCAGCTGGTTTGACGTTAGTATTTTTTATCTTTTCATTGGACGCAGTGGACGATGACAAGAGAAACATGTTAACAGTCTGTGCAAACAGCCAATCGTACGCCGATTAAGGAACTTCCTGTTGGCAATTGTAAGGTACCTCGGATAATAGTAATCTGCTAATGTATTCTGCCGGGTAGTTTTTACGCATAAAGCTATGTTTTAACACTTACCTGCGCGAACAATCAAGTGAGAGCTGTAGTTTGTTTGAATTCTGGGCCGCACGGGCTCAAGCTCATGTTAAATGCAACCATCTTGCTTGACACGTATAAATAATTCATTGATTTAACCACCAGCCATGGAAATTATTAGTGTTAATGTAGAATTGTGCTTTGCACCTGTGCGCTTTCGCTTTGTGCGGACACACTTGGCGGAGCTCCTTCTGCGGTAATTACGCTCAGGTATATAAGCAGATTCTTTTGAACAATGGCTCAAATAATAATGAACCTTTACATTGAATAACATGGCTTTGTTCTTTCCTGCATTCTATCCAACCGTTGTGCTGGCAGTGAAAGTGTTCGATTGATGGTGAATAATGTTATGCTACTTTTAAACCCCGTACCGTGACGAGAGATTAGATAAACGAGTAACGACAAGTTCGCCTTTATGTAATTGGAAATGTGAGTAGCGTTGCACTCCATGAAATTATACTCAGTTTCTTCTTTGTCCTTGAGTAATACAGACGTGCATAATATCTAAGATGTTATGGAATTTTCTTGCTTATTGGCAATCACCTGAAACCTTTTATATGAAATTGTAGATTCCTTTAAAATGTATCTCTAAAGCCCATCATTATAATTTTGCTTTTAACGAACTGTTAGCTTGTGTTTCAAGAATAGAGAATTAATTTTTATACTTCCGTACTGTCAATTGACGTTATGACAACGTACAGTATCTCTGAACCTACGTAAGGGTAAGTGATAATGAAGGCGTATGTTTGGTCTGTTGCTTGTACTATGCTAAAATCTGGACTCTCAATGAAATGAAATGAAATGAAATGTCGTATGGCTCTTAGTGCCGGGATATCCCAAGACGGGTTCGGCTCGCCAGGTGCAGTCTTTCCATTTGACTCCCGTAGGCGACCTGCGCGTCGTGATGAGGATGAAATGATGAAGACAACACATACAACCAGCCCCCGTGCCATTGGAATTAACCAATTAAGGTTAAAATCCCCGACCCGGCCGGAAATCGAACCCGGGACCCTCTGAACCGAAGGCCAGTACGCTGACCGTTCAACCAACTAGTCTGGACTCTCAATGAGAGGCTGGTAGACCGAGCGAGTTCGCTACGCACTTATCGGGGGATAGTGAGTTCGAGTCCCATATCGGCAGCCCTGAAGATGGTTTTCTGTGGTTTTCTGTTTTTCACACCATTGAAATAATACTGGGAACATACCTTAATAACATTCACGGTTGCTTCCTTCCCAGTTCTATCCCCATCCTTTCCCATCGTCCCCATAAGACCTGTCTGATTCGGTGTGAAATAAATAAATACCAAGAGGCTGTGGTGTTGGCGTCGAATGGAGAAAGTGAGTTTCAGGAAGAGGATGATCGGCCTTGAGGTGCTAGAATTCTAGATGGGAGAAAATGTACTTTCTGCTTAACTTCAAAGACTAAAGGATTCGAAATATGAGTAATGGGTGGAAAATGGATAATCCCGAGTTGAACACAACAGTAATCCGTGCTGCTTATTTACGCTCAAACATGAGCTGAACATTTGATGGTGATACTTTTTGAACGTGTTTTTGATTAAACAATCGTATACGCATTTGAAGATAGAATGTATTTTATTGCGAGAAATTTACAAATGTTGTCATCTCATTTTTATCCAAACGAAAGGCAATTACAGGACAGTAAGGAATATATCAGGAATTTATGGTATTTGGCAGTTCTGAATTGAATCTGCTTGAACGAGAATTGTTTTCCAGTGAGATGTTATAAAACTCTATCGTCAGATCATGATTATAGGCCTGTATATACATGTTGAGACGGCCCTGAGGTGCAGGGGTGGCGTGCCTGACTCTTACCCGGAGCTCCTGAGTTCGATTCCCGGCCAGGTCAGGGATTCTTACCTGGATCTAAGGGCTGGTTCGAGGTCCACTCAATATACGTGATTGCAGTTCAGGAGCTACCTAACGGTGAGATGGCGACCCCGGTCTAGAAAGCCAAAACAGCCGAGAGGATTCGTCGTACAGACCACACGACACCTCATAATACGCAGGCCTTCGGGATGGGCAGCGGCCGCTTGGTAGGACATGGCCCTTCGGGACTGTTGCGCCATGAGGTCTGGGTTTCTGTTTATATAATGTTGAGTCCTCAACCTGAAGGCTGAATCTCGAACAGCTTCACTATCAGCTGTCATAGAAAGTAGTGCGTCATACTAAAGAGGCATACCAGAGAAATAAAGACAGAGGCAACTTTTTGCTACTTATCTCACCGAGCCAGAAGTTGCTATTACATGTCAGACTAACAAGTCAACTGAAGTACATAGACTAAACCAACTGACTATGTCACACTCATCACTGGGACTGCCTCTAGCGCCCTCATACTCCTGCTACTTTCTTATTTTCGAAGTCAAGGTTGAGACAGATTAGATAACGAAAGTAACCAATTTTATACAGCCCGTACGTGGTGGCGTAGCATACTGTATTATATCGATGGCCTAATTAGAAAACCTGGTATCCCCCAATGCTCTTCCTATCCATTATTTCCCTTGAGATTGGTAACGCCTCCTAGCCACAAACGGTTATGTAGTCTGTCAGAACAGTTTTCGTATGGTTCATTTTCCTGTGCCGATGTGTAAAGGAAAATTTACCTTGCTGTACCGTACTGTAGGGGCTGCCTGGCCGAGGCGGTAAAGGCGTGCTCGGTTCGCCCGGAAGGACGTGGGTTCGAATTCCTTTCAGGAAGTCGTAAAATTTAAGAAACTTTCGGAGGTGCATATGGCCCTGAGGTTCACTCAGCCTACACCAAAAACGAAATACGGCCGGGCGTAGAGCTGACCACTCTACCCCATCACGTGCCGAGGTTAACAATGGTGGAAGCCTTTACCCTCCAGTCCTCCAAGGGCCTTCATGGCCTGTACGGAGGTGACTTTTCTTTGCGTTTGCTTGTACCGTACTGTAGGAATGTATGATTGCGTGACGTATTTACGCACTGCTACAATGTAATATATTTAAGGTTCATTTTCCATTACACATTAGCGTAGGAATATGAACACAACGAAAATTGTTCTGATGGACTACATATCCTTGTGTGGCTGGGAGGCGTGACCAATCTTAAGAGAAATACTGGATAGGAAGAGTATTGGAAGATACGAGGTTTTTCTAATTAGGCCATCGGTATGTCTTCGCCGAAAACCTTCAGTATGTTAGTGCGACGTTAATTACAACTTTTATAAGTGTTTTTGCCCAAGGTGGATATACAGATTAAGATAAAACTACACAAACGTATTTTAAATAAAAAAGGGCGTTCCCAAGATGGATGTCAAGTTTAATATAAACTTACATTGACTCGTTGTCAACGAAAAAATGGTAGAGTTTTGCCGATTGTACCTTATTGTTTAAAACAACTATTTAGCCAGTTTGCACAGCAAATTTGGTAACCCTGGAATCGCTGGACAGTAATTTTGATTCCGATCTCATTCTTAAGATGACATAACGAACGAGTGAAGTAGCAACGACGAAGGCATATCACAGGCGAACAGCTAGAAGAAAGAGTAAGTAAATTTCCATTAGCTTTGTAGAAATAGCATTACCGTGCAGCTTGACTATTCGCCGTAGACTCATTATGAATGCAGTGTGATCGTGCTGTTTGAAATAAACTTGCTCGGACCGTGTATCAAGTTAAGTCGCTGCCAGATCTCACAAGTGTCAAGTTACTCTACAGCCACTCAGGCAAGATGGTTAGGTAAATACGGCAGCTCGCCTAATCGTCAGCTGAACAAGTTACTGGCTACTCATTGATTTGTATACTCATTTATCTCTCTCTTTCTGTCTTAATGTTGTATCTACTTATGATGATCACCTTGACTCCATTACTGTGCATGTGTGTGACTATACATATTTGAGCTGAATTGTGGTTAAGGGTGCAAGTATCCCGAAATATTGCCACATGACGACCTGTTCTCTCGGTTTATTATTTCTAAATTGTTATATAGAATATACATGGAATTGTTTTTTTCTGTTCTCGAAGATCCCGAGTTTTCGAAATTTTGTCCTACAGGAAATATTTTACGCGCTGGTAAATCTACTGGCACGAGGCTGGCGTCATTGGACACCTTCAGATACCAAATGGGTCGGGCACGAAACCACCAATTTGAGCTCGGATTTCCAGGGTTCCACCATCTGAGCTACTCGGCCCGGCCCTCTTAAAAGCTCGCTCCACATCGGAGCTAGGAGTCTTCAGGATTTCACAATGGAGAGGGGGACACTTCATTCTCCATCTGTCGTCCATAAATTACAGCTACAATTTTTGGATAATAATAATTACCCTGCATTTAACTCTAAGAAAATCTGTGGAGATACCTTATTTCATGTGCTAAGACACCCTTTCAGTCCTATAGCAGGATCGAACTGTGCCCGTATCTTTTTCCTGGCAGTTTAACTTCGCACTCACACAATAAACGTTTTCGGTGATGGAAGAATGCGAGAGGGCTAGGACTGGGAAGGTAGCGGCCATTTGACTGTTGTGAAAATGGAAAGCTACGAGAATGAATCTTAATGATGATGATGATGATGATGATGATGATTCTTGTTTAAAGGGGCCTAACATCTAAGGTCATGGGACCCTTGAAAGCATCTTCAGGGCGCCGAAGGTGGGATTCGAAGCCACCATCTCCCGAATGTAATGTGACCGTTCTAGCTATTTAAAAAATAGTATACACTCTAGAAAACTGAGGGATTCATATTCAGGATCGTAGGACGTCCGAGTTTTCTTTATCTTGAAACTAGTGGTCTGTTATAGACAGTGGCGGTTGAAGCTACAGCGAGGCCACTTTTATTTTAAAATCGTGTCATTCCTCCCCACCCGAATGGAGAATGTTGGAAAGTTTGCGAGGCCGGTAGGTATTTTATTCTGAAGATTTGAGATAATTGGTTCGTTGTTTTTCGAAGTCGTCTTTGTCGCAGTCGTCTCAAACTTTCCAATTAATCTTACCCTGAATACAAAGAGCTCTCCTGTTTTTCATTCGTGTGATAAATAAGCCATTTATAAAAGTTCCGTGCCGGTGAATCATTTTTCACCCGCAGGCATCCTCTTGTGTGTCACTCCCTCTTCTTTCCAGGTTACATTCACGGATTATTTTTTCGGTGTCACTCGCCTCATTCATGTGGTGATGTCAGAGTGAACACCTGTAAACGTGTGTGGGCACGCAGTCTTATTCTTGGATCTCTGTTTGCGAGCATCTCGCCTCGAAACCAGCGGCTCTTTCCTGTTACGTTAATGGGTTCCGTCTGGATCTTACAAGAAATACTAGCAAGCTTTGAACACGAAGGGAAATAATTTTCACAGATAATTTTACTCCCACTAAGAACTACAAACTTATGCTTTAGGTAGGTTCAATCTGCCACCAAGCTGAGTCCACTTGTATCAGACTCTCTTTCCTATTTCCTCTTTAAGGGACCTTGATCATGATTTGTTCCTTTCCAGCCATGTTTCGGGTATCCAGTAATCTATTTAGTTCAAATTAATTTCGATACTTTTAGTTAAGCAGCAGGTATAACAATTCCACTAATAAACAACCGTAACAAAATAATGCATTTCAAAGTCTAATTATTCTTTATATTCTCGGCTATTCCCTTCCATTTTCTTTGGGTAGGCTATTCATTTTGCACAGTTTTACGGACGGATGCCCTTCCTGATCTCAGCTCTCTGTGTGGAGTGTTGTAGCGTTTGTAGATGTAGATACATGTGTTAAGACGAACGTAAAAAGCCTGGCCCCGATGAAGTAACACCATAGTAATTAAAATCCTCTGACCCAGCAGGGAATCTATTCCGGGATCCCCTGAACCAAATGCCACAACCCTTACGATTAAGTCCCGAGCAGGACCTTTTCAACTTTCAATCATTTTATATTGTTCAAGCAATTACTATCATTCATACAATTGCTTAAGCAGAGGTGCCAACTATTACGGATTTCACTTCACAGTTAGCAGCGCGCAGTTGTGAGCTTGCATCCGGGAGATAGTGGGTTCGAATCCCACTGTCGGCAGCCCTGAAGATAGTTATCCGTGGTTTCCCATTTTCACACCAGGAAAATGCTGGGGCTGTACCTTAAGGCCACGGCTGGCCGCTTCCGTCCAACTCCTAGCCCTTTCCTATCCCACCGTCGCCATAAGACCTATCTGTGTCGGTGCGACGTAAAGCCACTAGCAAGAAAAACGATTACGGTATTACGTTCAAATGGGAATTATTACGGAAAAGCTGACATTATCACGAAAAAAATAATCTTGTACGGAAAAAGAAAAGAAAGAAAATGTTCAATCCTTTCGAGCCTTTCTCGTAAATCGTCCTCGTTTCAATGCTTGTGAGTTGGCAACGATACTTATTCGTTCGTGACTTCCTTTTGCTACCCATAAGCGTTGTAAAATTCATTGTGAATGAAGGAGCTCAGGCGCTGCTCTTCTCCACCATAAATCCTTCATTAGTGTTGTATTTGCTATGTTATGTGTACCTGACAGTTGACAGAAAGATTGATAAAGAAGTGAGGCCTACATTAGGCACATTTGCACTGGAATTGCTTATGGTTGACGAAAATGTCATCACCGTGGGAAGGGTGCTTCAAGATAAACTAAAGTGAAAAGCAGCTGCTGCGTGAGAAACAATATAGAAGGAATGTTTTATCACAGAACTAACAGGTTGTCTGCAAATGCTATTGTGCAGTATGACATACTTCCGAATAGATTGCTAGAGGGAAGGGCAAAAAGGGGTGCCCTTATCGAGAAGGAAGCAGCATGCTTTGGACTTGACTCGATATTTTTCTCGGGGGCAAAGGGCGATTACTGATATTCACTTCAAATGTTGGCACCTCCGATTAAGGTATATCTAGTGTCATTCTGATAATTTTTACTTCTCACATCTAACAATAAATTCCGAAGAATTCAATTCCACCCAGTTTATCAGAATATATCTCTTATCTGTATCTACTCTATATATTACAGTTGTTAGAGATAGAACCAGCCTCTACGTACTCTACATACATACATACATACATACATACATACATACATACATACATACATACATACATACATACAGGATGTAACAGTAAATTACGGCCAAACTTTCAGGGCACATTCATCACTCGTAGAAGAAGAAAATATGGATATGGGTCTGGAAACTCTTCCGTGGCCTCCACGCTCTCTGGACTTAAACCCACTCGACTGTAATTTGTGGGGGCATTTGAAAGTTCGTGTGTATCGAACCTCGGTCAGAGAGTCTTTGTGCCTCATTGTGGAAGGCTGCGAATCCATTAGCAATACTCCATGGATACAGCAGAGAATCCGGGATTCAATGCTACGGCGGGTTGATGCGTGTATCAGGGCATTTTGAACATTTCATGTAAAAAAGAATTTCATGTGTTATGCTGGTAACGTTATGTTCCTTTGTGTTTCCCATAATTAGTGTACTATATATAGCCTAGTTGTAGAAAATAAGTTCCAGCATGGACATAAAGCGTTTCCAGATCATACAACATATGTTCTTCTACGTGTGGGGAATGTGTCCTACGAAAAGTTCAATCGTACTTGATTGTTACACTCTGTATATTGTATCAGGTCATTTTCTCGCTTTTCATGTCCCTCTTTTTGTCAGTCACTCAGCATTGCCGTAATGAAGACTGTTTTTCGTATTTTAAACACATATTTGCATGTTGGCTTTAGCTCAAAGACTGTTGAATCAACAAACTTTCAAACGTACACATCCCATACAGCGCGGCTTGTAAACCTAGTAAACAAGTAGTCATAAGTAACTTTGAAAACATTTGCTTACGAGAGTTTAACATTAATTTGAGTACCATGAAGATAGGCCAGAATACCGTAGAAAGTGGTACAGTGAGTGGCGATTGGTAAGGGAACGTGTAGAGATGTAAGTTGGGCAATAAAACATTCTGGTCTTTCAAGTATTTGGAGCTCTTGTAAAACACGTACGGTTCATATTCAATGTGCCCTTTCTTTGTCTTATCAGTGAATCGTGAATGCCGTAACTTAGACTGGATATAAATGAGCGAGCAACGCGTCGTGTGCAACGATGCACATTATAATCGTGGATCCAGAAGCAAAAATCAGTTCTTTTTACGTTCTCAACCTGCCCCACGTTATTTTCTGAGCTCTATTCTGAGTTTAATGAGTTTCCTAATTTCCATCTTCTTATTGTCAGGAGAGGAATTTCATTCAAGTAGAATACATTAATACAATTTCAGTTACATAGCGCTGTTATAGACACTTTAAGAAACCCATTGCACAGTATTCAGATAAATAATTTAATATATTTAATATTCTGACGGCACGTACTGGCAGTGGAAGACTGGAAACCCTCAAAAACCCATTCTCTGCACAGTAATATTTTTGGCTTAATGTGTTATCTTTGTAAACCCACGAATTTTGTATTCTTGCTCTTTTACGAACTGTAGACCGCCTCGGGTTGTATGGAGTATGTATGCCTATTTCTGGACAGTATAAAATAGTTGTTGATGTATTTCAAGTTTCACCCTGGAAGACTGTGCACGACAGTTTCACTTATCTTCCAGCAATGGTAGTCATTATTCCTCACGTATATACAAACTTCAGTGAGGGGTTGCTATCCATGCTTACACATAGGAAGATGACGTATTTAGGTCGTGAAGGTGACGAACGCCATAGCCTTGAGGTGCGACATGTCTTCGGCCTCCAAGGTGACGATGCCTTTCTTGGAGACTCTTCCTTTGCCTGTAAATGGCTTTCTTGGACTTACCAGCTACCATAACGAGAAAATAGGCTATCTACAATAACCTACATATCGTAAACAATTTCCAGCATGCAAGGAATCTTAAACTTTCCCCTCTTAACCTTTGTGATTAGTATTTATTCTCAGCCTATTAATGACATAGAGGTCATGGTTAACGTGTTTACCGCGTACTCTCCTTGCGGTCAACAGTAGCTTGATTCTGAACTTCCATCAAGCTTCTCGTGGAATGCCTTGGGCTTGAAGGCACATTCTCCACTGTTATGTAGCTGCAGTCCTAGAGAGGAAATTCTTTTTCGTCGGTCAACAATTTTAATCGGTAATTGAGAAACAATTTTACGATGTAATTTATTTAACATCCCAATGATTATGTTACATGAATTTACTAATCAAATATATAGATTAACAGTCTAGATCAAATCACAGATGATACAGTAGACACGAGAGTCCAGTATTAGCCATTATGTTCTCTCTTCACTTGAAGAAATACTCTGATAGGATACATCTTGAGACACCCAAGATTTATTCAGTCGGGTTTTGATGGAATTGTAAGGATGAGAGGACTGGGTAAATAATCATTTAGAAATTAGTCACAGTGAAGTTGGTTGCCGCCATCTTGACCTCCGATGACTTACTTATGGATACGGATAACTTGACGGTTTTCGATCTTGGGCCGTTTGATTTAAATACTAGCTGTTGTACTCGTCGTAGACAAGACACTCGCGTAATTACATTTTCGTTACTTTGATATATCTATTTTTTTTTTTTTTTTTTTTGCCAGTTGCTTTACGTCGCACCGACACAGATAGGTCTTATGGCGGCGATGGGACAGGAAAGGCCTAGGAATGGGAAGGAAGCGGCCGTGGCATTAATTAAGGTACAGCCCCAGCATTTGTCTGGTGTGAAAATGGGAAACCGGGGGAAACCATCTTCAGGGCTGCCGACAGTGGGGTTCGAACCCACTATCTCCCGGATGCGAGCTCACAGCTGCGCGCTCCTAACCGCACGGCCAACTCGCCCATCTTTGATATATAGGGATATTTCTTTAATATCTTCATATTTCGACTTAGATTGTGTGAATACGCTTCTTAAAGTATTGTGGATGCATCATATTTATATGGGTAGCATCTAGCTGTTAACAAAATTCTCATTTAGGTGGTGCTTATAATGTCAATTATCTGATATCGGAGTTTCTATGACGTTCTCGAAAGTTGAACGAAAGCGCGTTGCGGCGTGTTTCCTTTTCAAAGAGTATAGTGATTGTTGAAGTGTAAAGATATCATTGTCGCGAAGTAAGGAGGTTTAAATATGATGCGAGATTAGGGATGGTCTTCGTTGTATCACCCTATCAGATGTCTGTCTATCTATCTATCTATCTATCTATCTATCTATCTATCTATCTATCTATCTATCTACCACAAAAAAGTTTTATACAACAATCGTTGCTTAGAGCAATCGTGATGTCACCTGCGAAGGGATTAACAGATATCATTATTCGCTGTAAATTCACTCTCAATTGAATTCACGCGCAATTAAATCACGTTTCAGCAAATGTTGTCTATACAACATATCTCTATTACGGTACTTATCTAGTATTTATTATGGCTGCAGACGTTAGTCGTGATGTGTTCGAAGTGCCAGTAATATTCACCCCCTCACGATCATCTCGATAACCCCACTGTGTTTACCGTCATTCAGATATGCGTAATTGTCCAGTTCATCGGAAATCTGGCATCATGTATAGTGTGGTGATATTTCAAAAGACATATTCGCGTATAAGGTTTCTGTTTGTGTAATATTAAAAAATTACAGAGAGAAAGGTGGTTGTAAATAGATAGATACCAATTTCGTTGCTCGTTTTTTATGCTTGCTATATTTTACCAGTGGCGGCTCGTGAAAAAATCAGCCTACGTGCTACAGGAAAACCACTGAATAAGCTTTCTTTAAGTCTGCATATTGCCATGATGACCAACATACTTCAATCCTGTTAATAATAATAATAATAATAATAATAATAATAATAATAATAATAAAGCTTTTCTCACAATTTATAACTCAGAACAAACAATAACAAAATTACATTGTAATGCAGGAAAACATTTCGGGCCAGTCAAAGATTCTTTGACTCACCAACGAATTCCTTATTTTTGATTCCAAAAAGAAGATGGATATTTTAATAAGCATTGGTTGGTTTCCTTAATAACAACATTATCATTGCGATAGATTGCCTCCACTTACGCTTTACTTTCGAGACTGGCATTGCTTTCAATCCCAGGCGATACTAATCTCTAGTGGCAGAATCGCTAACCACTTACCACGTTCAACATCAGGGTAGCAGGAAACATCGTGCAGTTCTACCTCCCTTGCGGGAGAAAAAGTAACTATTGACGGGATCAGTGAAAGTTGAGCCCGGTTTATGGTATAGTCCACCGGCTACGGGGTGTGTTGCAAGCTTGGCTGCGCCTGCGTATTGCTTCCTTCAGGCTACAGGCCAGAGCTCATTTCAGATGAGCACGGACTAAGTTTCCCGGGAGAAGAGAGCTAGGTGTTCAACAGATCTTGTCCTGATTTTCACCAAATTCATACCGTACTCAAAACAAAGAAAAGGCACCAGGATAATTGTACTGTACATAAATAATTCCGTACAGTTCCAAGCTACGTGCTGGAGCCCGGTAGCACGTATTGACCGGCCGCCACTGTATTTTACTATCAATCTCTTGGCGGTGCAAGTGGGAAATTCTCAGTGTAGTGTACATTATGCTTTGTGAATATATATTACATAGAGATGGGTGCTAATATGTGAATAAATTGAATAGGGAAGATGTAGAAGCCCAAGGCTCCAGTGGCCAATCCCGTATAAGAATATCAACAACTTCAACCAATTAGCAGCTGTCTATCATCACAATTTTGTAGTTTTCATGGCACTTTCATTTTATCACCCTCGTACACTTGTTTTCATATAAATTCATCAGAATAGCGCACTGAAACATCCTCTGTAACACATTCAACCACAAAACGCAGAGTCAACAGAACGTAGTTGTATTATTCTGACGAAAGTGAGAAGCCAATATTTTACGAGATTGAATCCCAGATAATTTAAATGATAAAATAAAACAGTACATTTCCGTGCTGAAAGTTTTGTTCTCTGCATAGGTAATGAATCCCTATGTATTTGGTTTGTTTTATATTTATGTACTTTTATCATTACTTTGCTGGCGGGACCTAGTGTTTACAGTGCACTATGTCTTCTGGCATGGGCTAGAGCAATCTTGTTACTTTCATTGATCTGTCTCAGCTTTATCCATGGCTTTGACAAATTGAAAGTGACTGAGGTATGAGTGATGCTAGTAATGCCATTCCTTCTGCAGCCAGTCCCTGCTATGAATGGTGTGAAAATATTGCTCATAGGGTAGGTTGTTGCATGCATTTCAGTGGGCTTGGCAGACTGATATGTAATAGCAACTTCTGGCTCGGTGAGGAAAGCAACGGGAAACTACCTCACTCCTCATTTCCCTAGTACGCCTCTTCAGTGATGCTTAGGCCATCTATGACAGCTGATGGCAGAGCTGTTGAGGATCCAACCAGCCTTCGGGCTGAGGACTAAACATACATACAAGTAAATTTTATATTTATTCCCTAAATAGTCAAAATAAGTACAACTCGAGCTCTAGATTGTCTTTAGATAAACTCTGAAATGCTCGCTATATTACTGTGGATAAGAAGCATTTATATTACGTTCCTCTGAATATTTTCATGATTTTCGGAGACGGCAAATTGCAGGAATTTTTTCCCACAAGAGAACTTTAATGTGCCTGTAAATCTACCAACACGAGGCTGGTGAGTTTATGATACCTTCAAAAACCTCCGACCTGAACCAGGATCGAACCCATCAACTTGGGCTCAGAAGGTCAGCGCTCATCTCTCTGAGCCACACGGCCTGGAAGATTATATCAATATGAAGAGGTTAGCAGAGGATAGGGTGGCCTGTAGCGCTGCATCAACACGCAAACAACAACACTACCCCTGATTTGTAGAAAGATGTCTACTTGCGGCTATTACGGCGACGATGTTCTCATACAAGCGGTAGCAACATCACTTCGTTGTAATTGTTGTAATCCAGTCTCTAGTGGTGTGGTGTAGCTTAGCTGTAAACTATCCGTGCCGTACAACTACCTCTTAATTGCCAGGGCGTCCTATTACCTGCCTTGTCTCAAATCATTTTACGATGTGATAATTGTGAAGGAGTGTGTTACTACTTCTTGTAATGCGTTCGTACATTGACTAACCGTGACTCACTTTTAGTTCGTGGACAACATAGGATACTGCGTTTAGAATATTTTCAGACTACGGTGCGCTGGCCTTCTGAACCCAACTTGGCAGGGTCAATATTGGCTCCGTCCGGTGGTATCTGAAGGTGCTCAAATACGTCAGACTCGTGTCGGTAAATTTACTGGCACGTAAAAGAACACCTGATGTACAAATCTGCGCCACCTCGGCGTCTCCGAAAACAAAAAACAAAAAAGTGAGACATAAAAACAATAACATTATTATTACTATTTTCAAACTCAATACCGCCGTACATTAATTGTTCAGTTAGTACAATTAACATTTTTTATTTTGGTACCAGTTTCTCAGATTCATTTAATAGGAGATCCGTGGGCATCACCACGAACTTTCCTTGCACGACGAGTTGACGTATTCGTTACTTTTCTTCATTCCTCATTGTAGGCTATGTCCGAAGTATTCTAGATTCATGTGTTGATGGTATTAAAAAGCTCTTTCTTTTTGTTAGTTCGCCTCAGTAATCTTTGGTTACTAACATGGTCTCATGGTCATATGAAATTCTAAGCAGGCGTCCTCAAATCCACATTTCAGTCTTCTCGGACACTTTGAATAATGTGCAGGACTAAATTTCGTGTTGGGAACACGTAGCACTTAACTGTTCTCTTTCTCATATCAAGCGCATTTCTTTGTTTTTTATTATTATTATTATCTGTAATTAGGTTATTATTGATTCTGTTAAAGACAAATAAACAAATTAGAGCAATTCTCGCGGTTATCGCTATTTCGCATATACGTTAACTTGTGATTTTTCTTTATAGGTTGCGTCAACCATTTTGTACACCATTTTCCAATTCTAAATTTTGAATAGGCCTAGTACTGAATCCCTAACCGCCTCAACATCATGGAGACAGTCATAATCACCATACCGCAATAACAAACATATGATAGCGCCCAGTTGTTAAACTATAACCTGCAAGCATGATTTCTCAGCAATAACACATTGACGGTGTTCATACCATTTTTTTAGCGTGTGGGTTATGTCTTTTTTAAGATAAAACTCAATTCGTTGCATTTTTGTTAGTTGAATATAAATGCGAATGTAAAATACTAAACATTCGAGTTAATAACGATATAGCAACGACACAGTATTTTTTTTACAACCCACATGACGCCTTGGTTAGCTAGATAACCTTACAATTTGTAGGTGAGTCGCAAATAGGTCGGCATTTATAACCCATGGCAACGTGGGTGGATCAAAGACTCACTGTCGTGACGCAGGACGTCGACAGGGAAAATAATACCGTGTAAAAAGGAGAAAAAAAGGAAAACGGTGTCAGTAGACGTAAAGAAATGAAAATTGTATCATTTGTAACAGGTAATAGAAAGTATACGCCGCTCTGCTGTGGTATGTTTTAGGTATCATTAATGGTCCATTTGTTGGAATCAGTCTGTATGACGCAAAGAAATTATAGTATGGTGTTCCGGCCAGACAGACGGACACTCTGGACTTATATGGCTCTCCATAATGTGTGTGGGTGAACTCCAACCCGTTCATTATGGAAACTACAACCGCTAACCTGAGGGCCCAGCTTTTACTGAATACCATATCCCTGCTAGCGATAACAATTGAATGCTTCTGCGCGCATTAAGCTGCAAACTTCTTCTGTGTTTAAATAAAATGCCTGGCATTGAAGAGGTAATAACGGAGCGATTTAGGTCCAAGATCATTCACAGATGTATAAACCTAACCGTCTTCTACATCTTTTCTATCCGTTGCATGCTATCTCATTTTTATAATCTGCGTTATTTTTCTTTCACGAAATACGATTTGGTAAATTGGATTCAAAGTATTTTTCATCCAATATGCTTCAACGCCTCATTTCACCGCCTTTTAAACTGATCATTTCATTTCTATCACTGCATATTTCATTGTTTTAAAAAAGCGCAAAATTACTACCTTTTATGAATCTACAAATTGTATTACGAACGTGATGTCTTATTTTCTTATGGGATTTGGTGTTAGAAGCATAGCAGTGAGAGCTATGGCTGTTTAACACTTTTAGAAACCACCTCCCACAGCCAACTATTAAGTTTTTGAAAGGGTAAGGTCAGCTAGAGAAGTGCTTCTCAACCACGGCATTGGGCTCTGGCATCAATTAAACTACAGTATGTGTGTCTGTTATTCGTAAAGTCTTCAATTTTTTATCAAGTCTCGTATATTCATAGTAACGATTGAAAAACTGAAATAAAACGTAAATTACGGGTAAAAACATGATTTGTCAATGATAATTCGTTAGTCAAAACCATACTTATCTACATACAGGCAGGAAGATTTTATATGAATATGCCGGCATCGACAAACGGGTGTACCAGTTGTATTCGTACACATGGACAGGATGATGCGCACCGTTTACTTGCGATGCACGGAAAAGTCTCAGTGACGGCATACGACTAGTCAAGTGTGTTAGTCTCCTTCCTAATGTATCTGTGGTGTACATGGGTAGGAGTGCAGAGTTAAGTACGGAGCTTAAGAACACTATACATTAACTGCCACTTCAAGGATTTTCATTACGAAAAATTGGACAGCTGGTCAATAGAACACATTCTTCGGCGCAATATGTGGTTGATAAATGTAAATAGACACTACAGTATTAAGAACACTCCAAGGAAACCCAAGAAAAAGTGTTTAACTGAAAGGAAATAAATTTTTTTGTTCGACTGCTAAAGACAGATTCCAAATTAAGTACACCAGTACTGATGCAACTCACGGAGTAACGACCTGGAAAGAAGATCAGCAACTCCACCATCCGTCGAATACTATCGGCATGGGTACTATGGAATAATTCCATGGAAAAAGGCCAAACGTAAGTTGGAAAAACAGACGGCTTAGACTGACATTCGCTAAGGAGCATGTGTATAAAGATAAACCGTCTTACTAATAAACGGTGTATAACTTTTATACAAGGTTTATGCACCGTTTACGCGAAATTCGTTACTAATAAACCGTGTATAAGCCTCCTATGTATACATCTGTTATAGTTATTCACTGAATTGCTTATACAGTCCAGGACCCTTGTATAAGCGTTGTATAGCAGCGTGTAGCGGAAAAAAAGAAACGAGTGAGCAGTTTATTTTCGTGGTATTTATTGTCGACAGTAATATAATCGTTGTATAATATTCGACTTATCCATTTAACATTGAACACACGTTGAAAGAATGACGATAACGTTGATGATCTTCACGATATTTTAAACATAGAAGACATACGGTACCGTACACCATTCAGAGGTTATGGAAGCTAGACATCTTCGTCAAGTAAAACACTTTAAAGAGACGGAATGACAATGAATAACTATAAAAGAAATGATGGTTGGGCGTATTTTTGTGTAAAAATGTGTTACAGCTTAATAGACCTTTGATATTGCGAGTTTATTATACACTATCTGCCCCTACAAAGATCTTTCTTAATTGAGTAGGTACCTACCGTATACAATGGGACATATTCCTCGAGATAAAAAGTGGCATAACTTGAAAACCATACGTAATATGATTTCCATACTTTGTAGTTGAATACGTAGAAATGTGATGTATAAATGCCTAATAGAAACTTTTTTGATCTAACCTTTCGTTTAGCTACAAAACAGGTTTTCCTTTCTCGTGAAAAGTAAGGATTTTGGAATGTGTACCCTTTTCAACTCGCCGATTCAATTACAATTGCTCACGTTTTCCGAACTACCCCAGTTAGGAGCTTTTGATATTTTCTTAAGCTTTTCCATTTCTTTTTTAGCGTCCATTACACAAGCAAGCTGAAGAAATGTTGATATCAATATAAGTCAATTTCCAGCTGTCTCACGGAATGACGATGAATAACTATAAAAGAAATTGTGGTTGGGCGTATGTTTGTGTATTAAGGTGTTACTGCTTAATAGACTTTAAATTGCGAGTTTATTATACATTATCTGCCTCTACAAAGATCTTAGATCTTTCTCAAATTTGAGTATAAAAAGGGACATATTCCTTGACATAAAAAATTGTATAACTTGAAAACCGTACGTAATATGATTTCCATACTTTGTAGTTGAATACGTAGAAATGTGATGTATAAATGCCTAATAGAAACGTTTTTGATCTAACCTTTCGTTTAGCTACAAAACAGGTTTTCCTTTCTCCTGAAAAGTAAGGATTTTGGAATGTGTACCCTTTTCAACCCGCCGATTCAATTACAATTGCTTACGTTTTCCGTACTACCCCAGTTAGGAGCTATTGATCTTTTCTTAAGCCATTCCATTTCCTTTTTTGGCGTTCATTACACAAGCAAGCTGAAGAAATGTTGATATCAGTAAAAGCTAATTTCCAGCTGTCTCACTTGGTGTTGCCACTGCCTTTTCGATATGCCGTGCTACTGTGCGACTTTTCCGGAAAGTTTTGCTCGGAGATAACCAGCAGAAGCGATCATAAAGGTGGTGAACGGGCGAAATACGTCAGTGAACTGCAGGAAGAGATTCCTACGCCTTGGAACGAGTGTATACGTGCTGTGTAGTAATACAATGCGTATACCTCGTTTATTAGTAAGAAAAATGTAAAACGCTTATACAGGGTTTATTCACTGTATAACTGAACAAGAGTTAAACAACGGTATAAGGACTTTTTATTAGTAAGACCCAAAGAATTCTTGACTGACGTTATTTGGTATGGTGAGACAAAAATGAACCTTTTCGGGTCAGATGGCATCCACAGAATATGGAGAAAAATTGGTACGGACAATGAATTGGCAAATACACTTCCAACTGTAAAATACGGTGGTGGGTCTGTAATGTTTTGGGGCTGTATGTTAGCCAGAGGTGTGGGTAACATATATTTCTTTGACGGAATAATGAACAAGGAGGGCTGTAATGCAATCCTATGGCAAACTTTAAGCAGAGTGCCGAATAAAATGCGGTTTCCACCTGTTCATATGTTCGAGCATGATAATGACCCAAAACACTCTGCTGATATTAATAAGACATGGTTGATCTGGAATATTCCTAAGCAGCTAAGAACACCTCCCAAGTCTCCGGATTAAAATCCCATCGAAGATCTTTGGGCTGCATTAAAGAGGAATATCCGTAGGCAACGTGTGCGTACGAAGGAGGAACTTAAAAGCGTGATT
Source organism: Anabrus simplex (assembly GCF_040414725.1). Taxonomy (NCBI): domain Eukaryota; kingdom Metazoa; phylum Arthropoda; class Insecta; order Orthoptera; family Tettigoniidae; genus Anabrus; species Anabrus simplex. Next base: position 1,293,308,544 of record NC_090265.1, read on the forward strand.
CCTCAGGAATGGCAGAAAATCAGCTCCGACAGGTGCAAGAAATTAGTGTATCTATGCGGCGACGATGTCAGGAAGTTACAAATGCTAGGGGACATTCCTCTAGATACTAATATGTTCCAGGAACCCTTTATTTTTCTTTATTTCAAGTGTTCATTTTCCTTGTACGAATAGGAAAGATACAAGATTATGGGCGCGCTTTTCTTTATTAGAAGCTGTATGTTTTGTTAACATGGTTGCAAACACATATAGTAGGTATATGTTTTCTGAAGGCTTTTTTGAATATATGTTCAGTGAATAAGATCATTTTCAGTTTATTTTCTGGCAGTGCGTTGAGGCACTAAAGCAAACAGCCCGTACGAATAGAATAGGTACATACTGTATACCGGGTTGCGAGACACTCTTCCTATAATTTGTCTTTTATCTTTCTAAGCATTTTGTCACTTAAATATTTTATAGTGGAAATATTATTTGTAGTATAATTTTCGGATTGTGTTGAAAAATGCAGAGCAAGACAGGACGTCTCTAAATTCTAAAATCTATCCACATAGCATCTGTGTACCAAATGCCAATAACTAAGCCATTTATTTTTGAATCTTTAGGAATTTTCAGATACACAAATCTTTCAACAATATTTCTGCAACACACATGCTACTTCGTTCAATTTTGAGAACAGAATATTCTCCGCCCGTTGTTGTAATCAGCTTGCAAAATTATTTTACGACTGGCCATAGACAGCAGTATACCCATTCCTCAAATGAACGAGCATACTTACGAATAAATCTGCTATCGCTGGGCCCTCGACGTAAAGAAATAAAAAAGGGGAAGGGGGATTAACTCGGCCGTGGTTCCCTAAAAGGTTGAGAACCACTGATCTATAGTGCTTTTTCCCCCCCAGAATTCTTGAAGAAGTACACCACTATATGCATTTTTTATAAGTTATTCAAATTTCGAAGGACACAGGAAAACAGTGGTATCTACTACTATTTCTTCATAAAATTAAGATTCGATATATTATTTATACTCTTCCATGGCCTTTCTTTTTTAGTTATCTGGGGTCGGGACTAACGTTGAACTCGCCCAGTTTTACGGTCGGATGCTTTTACTGAAGTCGACTCTGTGTGGAGGAATGTATTCGCTTTTGCGTGTTTCTTTTTTTGCTAGTTGTTTTACGTCGCACCGACACAGATAGGTCTTACGGCGACGATGGGGCGGAAAGGGCTTGGAGTGGGAAGGAAGCGGCCGTGGCCTTAATTAAGGTACAGTCCCAGCATTTGCCTGGCGTGAAAATGGGAAACCACGGAAAACCATGTTCAGGGCTGCCGATAGTGGGGTTCGAACCTACTATCTCCCGAATACTGGATACTGGCCGCACTTAAGCGACTGCAACTATCGAGCTCGGTGCGTGTTTCTGTGGTGGTTGGTAATTTGATGAGTTGTATGCATTTGGGTTTGCATTTTCGTTTTAATGTATAACGCACCATAATATATCCTTCATTGCGTAGTGTGGTTTATTTAAACGCAGTATTATTTATTTTTTCATGAAATGTCAGAGAAAGTCATGTTATTTAGCCAGTTGGAGGTCTAGCTTCAAATAAATGTTTTAGTATTTCTCTCTCAATATTTTACACTTGTCAGTTGGCTGGATTTGACCCGTGACTAGTGACTAACAGCATGGCTCGAAGCGGGGTCTTGCTGCCATTTGTACTTGTCCTTTACGGCTCATTATGAATATTAAAGAGAAACAGTTTTAACTCGTCGGTAACTTCAATGGCAGTGGCGTGCCAAAAGAAATATGCAGGTCCTCGGATGAGATTGCAGCTAGAGAGAGTTATATCGTCAATATTAATTGTAAGCCATACACATATTACAGTGTTCTCTGCCAATTCATTATTATATTACTGTAGGAAAATTCATTTTTACACTCATCATGTATGGCGTTCATTTGTATGTGAGGGTTTTCAGCATCTGTCCTTCATTTAACTTGCTGTACAGTAGTAACCCCTCGCATGCTTTCTCTCTCTCTCTCTGGCAGTTTGTCAGCATGTCGGGCGACATGTGGTGCAATCATACTTAAAAATCAAAAAAGTATATTGCCAATAACTGTGTATGGAGGTAAACTTCGAGATATTTGATCCTCAGTAGCCTGATTTATTATAGTCAGTGCAGTAAGACAAGATAATTTAAAAATTATAGTTATTATGTTCTAGAAAAAGCAGAAGTTCATCTTCATAGTCATCATGTAATAATAATAATAATAATAATAATATAATGTGTACTAGCGTTCTTCCTATTTCTTTTCGAGATCCGCCAGAGTGATCGAATATTCTTTTTAAGAGTGCATCTGTAACGTACCTATGAATCTACTGAAAGCTAACCTACCGGGCTAGTTGGCCGTGCGGCGCTCAGCTGTGAGTTTGCATCCGGGAGATAGTGGGTTCGAACCCCACGCCCTGAAGATGGTTTTCCGTGGTTTCCCTTTTCCATACCAGGCAAATGCTGGGGCTGTACCTTAATTAAGGCCGTGGCCTCTTTCTTCTCACTCCTGCGCCTTTCCTATCCCATCGTCGCCGTAAGACCTATCTGTGTCAGTGCGACGTTAAGCCAGTTATAAAAAAGAAAATAAACCTGGAATATTACAAGAAATTCAAATCACAGAACAGTTGCTTTTTCGTTTAAAAATCATCTCTTGTGATGGCTATTAATCGAACCCTGAAACACCGTAGATTACCACACCCTTCGAGGGTTATGTAACATAAATAATTCTGGCAATAATGTTTCACGTCGCAGACAACCATCTCGGTTTTTTGGAGTTTCTTGAACGCATTCACACATTTTCCCGAGTTTGGAATACAAAAGCATTTTACGGAGTTGCTTAATCTGTGTACTGATGTTCTCACTTGAATCTTGATATAAATGACAATGATTATGAAGACGTAAAGTTAAAATTTCAGTGGCCACCTTATTTATTCCGGGAAAAAAATTCTTACCAGTTATCAGTCGAAACGTTGTAGTTAGTAATGCCAACAACGGGAATGTAATACAAAAAAAGGATATGCCAGATATTGTGGCGAAAAATGAATCTGAATATTAAGACACTAAATATTTGTTTTAAAACTTATTTCGTTCCATTTCACTTTTTACTGTTTTGGTTCAACGCTTAACGCTCTTCATAGATTTGTGCTCGACAATAGCTGATAAATTGTTCTACAGGGTTATCACTAGTTTTTTGTGCGATTTAGTTTTGTATGTTAACGATTACATTAGTTCAAATAAGGGGTTCATCTATTTCATCATGTATAATACAGTACAGGGATACACCCCGTAGTATAGGGGTGTCTTTCTCTTTTTTTCATATAAAAAATGCTATTGTTCGGGGCGTCGACCTACAAAGATATTTTGCGCCTACTTGCACCATATGTTATGAACCTGCGTGTATTTGGATATTGCGGAAGTGTAAAGTGTTGAATGTGAGGAACGGAATGTTAAGGAGGACACAAACACCCAGTCCCCAGACCAGGGATATTAATCATTTACAGTTATAAACCCCTGACCTGGCCGGTAAACCAAAACGGGGCCGCCAGGTGACAGGCGGACGCGTTGCCCCCTACACCGCGGGGCCGGATTGTCTTCCTCTTACAGGAGGGATCGATTCCGGGCTCGTCTAAGGAACGTAATCGTGAATTCAGGGCTGGTATGGATTTAATTCAGTCACGTAAGAACAGCAAAGCAACTGTATGATTTGAAATGCGGGATCTGGCCATAAGAGCTAAAGATGTGGTCATGCTGACCACGTAGCGTACAGTATCTACAGGTCATGCGGCTGGGCAGTAGTCGTGTTCCTAGGCAAAAGCTCTGAAGAGGACTTTATGTGTCACAGGCTGGAAGTGTTGAGTACTTACCAGACAGAGCTACAAAGGCAGGGCATGGCCTGAAGCATTCCTCTCTACAGGTCCATGTTGATTCCAGAGCTTTAGTTTTAATATTGTTATCCATTTTATCTAACTTGACTATCTTCCATCTGTTTATTTCCAATAATGTCGACCACCACAAGTGCTAATGCGCACAAAATCTCGTTATGGTAAAAGGAGTTTCTTGTTGAGTATCCCCTCCTTTTCATCACCAGCCGTGTTCTGTCCGTGGAGGTGAATAGGAGTGAAGAAATAAAGCCTAGGGATGTATTGCTACTGCATCTTATAATGATTAATGATAATGAGACTTTCTCCTGATCTGTGTCGTCTCGCGGTCGATCCTGCCCACCCCGGTCCGGCCCGTTGCTCGTCTACCTGCTACGTTCTATCGTGTGGTAGAATCAGCTGCACAATCTTTCATCACTACCTGTCAGATTCCTTGAAGAATGTCACATTGCGAGCTTTAATTAGAAGAATCTAAGCCACAACGGCTGTGCCGTTTTAAAATATAATAATAATAACAACAACTATGAAGTGCTTTGTCGACATCTGGACGATAGTGATTTAGAAGCAAACAAGACAATTCTATATATTTTTAAGTTCTATTTGAAAATGTTTTGCATGACTCCGGAAACAATCTGTACTATACCTTGCAAGATGTTTACGATAAATATTAGTGAGTTGGCTGCCCAGTGAGCATTGTGTACAAAGTGAGCTGATATTCAAGAGATGATGGGTTCGAATCCCACCTTCGACAGCCACTGAAGATGGTCCCTATTTTCACTCCATGCAAATCGTAGGGCTGTACTACAGTTAAGATCAGAGGCACAACTTTCCTCATCCTAGACCTTCCCAATCTCAGCGTCGCTGGGAACATATTTGAGTTCGCGCGGCGTTAAACAAGAGGGGGAAAAATTAATTTACGGGAATTACTAATGGAGGCTTGACTAGCGGTACTTAACGACTCCCTAACTCTATAATTCCTGTAATGAAGTTTATCTTGATGGCCTGGGGCATTCTTCGTCTTTAACCCCTAAGTAAAAGTCAGATGCATTCGAATACATAATAAAAAATCATATGTATATAGCTATGTTTCCATCATCTCCCCCTCTCAGTATATGTACATACTTATTTTACTCCGGCTATAAGTTTTAATTTTATGTTAGGCCAATCCATGATTAAGGTTGTAATTTTATAAAGAGCCATTTCGTTGTGACACTGGATGCAAAGAATTGCTACACAGTACATTGTTAATAGCGTACAAGTTACGTTGTATATATTAAAACGTTGCAAAAATGTATTTAACTTTGTGGTGCATGTAAATATGACAGTAATAGAACTATATTTACGATATAATTTCTCATCGGAAATAGTGCGATTATGAAATCACACATTATTTCTGTTATTGCTTTCGCTCACTCACGGTAGAATCTTTTCTTATGGCACGCCACATCAAATCTACCCAGGGTCATGATGAGGTGTCCTAAGGCATTTTGTATTGAAGTCAGTTTAAACACACACAAACTTTATTCAGCTTATCCCAGTTATTTCTGGGGGTTGGCTTAGTTTGGGTTGTTAAGCCTGGGTGCTCTTCCGGATGGCGAATGATAAATGAAAGTATTTGGATTCGTAGTGCATTTTTTCTTAAAACTATTCATTGAAGGATGTTGGATTAAAAATGCAGCAGAAGAAATGAAGACAGGATATGTAGAACAGTGCTTGCATACTCGTCATCTTGGAAATAATATAGTGAGTGCTTCGTATGTTTCCCTTCCACCTGAACCATGCAAGCGAAACTCAGACCGTAGTAGAGATTCATGTGGTGCAGTCACCTAGTTAGTGAAAAAAGCCACTTGTATGTGTTCAGATATTTGAGTTGCTTATTTTGTTAACAGTACATGCAAATGTTCACATATAGACTACATGATATGTATGTGTGTTGAATGATGAACAGTATATTCTCACATCATTTTTTTCCTTTGAAATATGTATTCATGTCAATTTCTTTCTGTTCTTAAGTAGAACCTATATTAAGTAGGAGGTGAATTACCTACACCCTTCTGTTTGATTAAAAATCAAATACCGGGCGAGTTGGCCGTGCGCGTAGAGGCGTGCGGCTGTGAGCTTGCATCCGGGAGATAGTAGGTTCGAATCCCACTATCGGCAGCCCTGAAGATGGTTTTCCGTGGTTTCCCATTTTCACACCAGGTAAATGCTGGGGCTGTACCTTAATTAAGGCCACGGCCGCTTCCTTCCAACTTCTAGGCCTTTCCTATCCCATCGTCGCCGTAAGACCTATCTTTGTCGGTGCGACGTAAAGCCCTTAGCAAAAAAAAAAAAAAAAAAAATCAAATGTAAGCTAATTTACGGTAGGCAGACTGCGACAAGATAATGCCCATCTCCGATGATTTCGAAAACTACAGATTAGGGAGAGGGTATTGTGTATGGTAATCGTTTCTTATGTTTTGGCACATTCAGTTTACACATATTTAATGCCATATGTCATAGTTGAAAAGCATGCAGTGGAAAAACAAGTAAAGAATAAAGTGTCAGGAAAGTATGTCATGAAACAAAATTAAACATTTGTGAGAGATTTAGAAGTTAAACAGAGAAAGAGTGGCCTGAAAGGAGTGTTAAAGCCATTTTTGTAAGAAATGAAACTTCTCGGACATGCTATGGATGTCCGTCGATACCCGGGAAACGTGACCCCCAAAGTGAAGGTCACCACAGTAATCATCCTCAGTCCCTCCATATCACGTCTGACACATAAAATGGATATTAGTATTAACTGTCTGAAAGCGTGTTTTGTAAAACTAGAGAAAACGGAACACTTTTTAGTGATTTTTTCATTGTCGTGTAAGTGTCTGCTTCGTTACTATATCATTGTTATGCATAAACAGAAGTTCTCCCTATTATTTTTTGTGCTTTTTAACTTTCCCTTTCCTGACGTTGGTACCGAAGTAAGATATTCAGCGCATCGCCAGTGGCTTTCAAATCGGGCCGTTCCGGTGGTTCCACAAGCCTGGCCTTTGTTCCACAATTAAAACTCTAATTAGTTACTGTTTGGTGGTGCCTTAATTAGGTTCACTCAGTGCGAAGCAGATAACGTACCTTGCACATAATGATAGTGATTAGCACAAAAAGTGTGTTCGTTCTTTGCTATTTGTAAAAATATATCTTTCTTAAGTAGCATATTCTGAGTTTCATGTAATGAATACTTTATCTTACTTGTTCACTGTGTTTTTCCATTTGTGTGTTGTTTTACTCATTCTATTCGGGATCTGTAGCCAGACTTCATTTCAAAATAGTTATATTTTTGATACTTGGACAGTGCTTTTACAAATTGTCGGAGTTTGGTCATTTCTCTTATATCTCTGGCTTCCCATTGTTATTCAATCCGCCATAATAATAATAATAATAATAATAATAATAATAATAATAATAATAATAATAATAATAATAAATTATGAAGTTTTGGACCATACAATATTGTAGTGTAGGCCTTTATGCGATGCTCTTTTTTTTTGCTATTTGCTTTACGTCGCACCGACACAGATGTCTTATGGCGACGATGGGATAGGAAAGGCCTAGGAATCGGAAGGAAGCAGCCGTGGCCTTAATTAAGGTACAGCCCCGCCATTTGCCTGGTGTGAAAATGGGAAACTACGGAAAACCATCTTCAGGGCTGCCGACAGTGGGGCTCGAACCCACTAGCTCCCGATTACTGGATACTGGCCGCACTTAAGCGACTGCAGCTATCGAGCTCGGTCGATGCTTCTTTGAAATTACATTTCCTGGCCAAAGACTTGCTGTAATTTAATATTTAATTTGTTTTCGATTTAAGGTTTATGGGTCATTGTTATGCTTAATCGCTTGTTAAGTCTTTTTTTTAGGACGGAATACGCCGTCGTGCAGCTTCAATTTTCCTACACTATTTCCATCATCGGACAAACCCACTAAATATTTTACAGTGTAAATTAAAATTGGTTCCTTCTTAGTTTTAAAATGTTATAATTTTGAATCTTGTGTGACTCCATAATATTGAAAATGTTTCCAAAATTTCATAACTGCAAACAAGATGTCAGTTTGTTAGAGCATCATGGGAAATCGGCTCGGTGGAATTTTATGAAACTTGGTATTTAAATTAAGGATAAGGGCAATTAAAATCTTGGCTGCTCATTTTGGGATTCGTGCTTTAAGGGAATGGGGGGGGGGGGGGGGCTGAGAGGAAGACCTGAACACGAAGAGAACAATATTTTCCGTAATATTGGTCTAATCGAAATAATATTAAAAGTCATTTGTCAACGTTCATCTCCTGGACATTATTTTATGCCATAAATAACGAAACGACGTGCCTTAGAGCTGGGCGAGACATCCTGAAAAGGAGTCGGAGGAATGGGGTGACAGATACTCCTTCCTGTTGGCGCGACTTCCTACCTTAATCATCCCGATCTTCCAATTGACCCCAACAGAAGGTTATATTTTTGCGTTACTAAGTGCTATTACTTATTGAACTGAACCGAAATATTTACTGGTTAATACATTTCCTAACAGCACTCTGGCTGTTTTGCTAAGTGGATGTCTGCCGCCGTCTGTTCACAGAGTGGCTGTACTTCTTGCTAAAAATACCAAGAATGAAGTTCAATCGAGCTACTCCTTCCAAGGGTCGCTGTTGTTGGTATTACGTGATTTTCTCGTCAACGACTGGTACAACAGGTAGTGTTAAATATTCTACCAGGATAAACCACGGGAAAGACACATGCTGACATTCTTCGCAGATCGCCTTAGGGTCAGTTATCGAGTGAATGACAAACATGAATGATCTGCAATAAACCGTAGTGAGTGATGGGACAAGGGCAAAGCTTAACTGCATAGTACAGTAAGCTGTGACATCAGATGTAAAGATCGGATGTGGCTTACGGAAAGACAGCAAAGGGCATTTAACTACGTTGAAACGTATAGGTACGGCAGATTCGAATTCAATTTCCTTTCAAAGTAGATCAGCGTTGCCAGATGATGGTTCTGAATCGACTCCATTGTCGGCAACTAAACTTTGGTCCTTATCCGTTGAAAAAACACATTGAAGGATTTGCAAGAAAAGAATGCATAAATTAGAATGATTGACATTGAAATTTCCACCTATATTACTATTAAAAATAACGTTCCATTCGAATTTTAGAATGAAATATTCGTATATGGTTACCTCAAAGATGTCTGAAGATTCTTGGAAATGTTTATTATTATTACTGACCATGCATAACCACATGATCTCAGCGACCGGATACAGGCGTTTTTATTTAGGACTGTTTAGGAACCCTCCGTAATGATTTCGACGTTCTATTTTATTCTATCACATGGCATAGAAACCAGAATTACTTTCGGCGGACTATGGCTTGGTTTTAGATTTGCGGGTGAACACCGAATGTACCACCAGAGATATTTTACACGCCGACATAATACGACTTGGGCTGCAAATGGACCTTTTTTCCGCAGACCTCGTTGCAGTGACGGCAACGGGCTTCTTGGTTTCTACCAGGGATACTGAGGACCGATAAGACGTTACGATTTTGATTGCGATAGTCCACTGAGATGAAGGAAGGCTTTTTCTTCGTGGAAATTTTGGTGTTTGAACATTCCGAGAACTGCGATACTCCTTTACCACGGAGAGGTATTTCTTTCCAGATCTCATGTTGTTTATCTCCTAACTTGCTTACGCTCGTTTGGTTCCTCATCGGTATTAAATTCCAGATGTTTTAAACCGCCCATGATTTCACCCTCGAAATGTTGGACTGCATGATTAGTGGATCAACAATTAATTTTAACCAATTACAGATATGTACAGTATGTGTTGGAGGAAAGCATCCTGTTATACTTGAATAGCTCCTAAGCCGCGAACGATTATACAAGTGATATTAAATGGAATATTTTTTAGAAGAATGCTGCAAAATGCATGGGTAGTCATGGTAAACGATAGAGTTTTATTTTGTAGGCAAGGTTGTGCTGTCTATTCAGGTAGGTGATGACACTGTTGTTACGTGGTGGTTGTTACTATGCTGCTTCGGTCTTGTCGTTTATTCGATAAAACAGCCATATTGCTGAAATTATATCACAACTGACACTGGCTACTGTCGCTTGAGCACACGGGACTGTGCGGTGGTTCCGCCACAAGTACAACTTAAAAAGCGTGGACACCTTACAGTTAATTCAGATTAGTGTGAATGTCAGACCAACGTATAACGGTATTTATTATTCGATTTACATAATGTTTTTACATCGTGGTTAACAAAATAAGGTACTTGTTTGGAAACGTTGATGCTATAACAATTCGAACGTAGTATCCAGAGATGTCAGTCGAATGATTAGAGAAGGGCCTCTCAGGGTGCATGCACCAGCGCATTGCGCGGTGCACGGTGCAAAAGACGACTTCGCTTGGTTGACCAGAGTGCAGAGACCCACTCCTCGATGTGGAGCAATAGCACTGTCTCTCTCTTTTCCCTCGCCTGTCTCGCTCGCTCCGCCTGTCTCCCTCTTCCTCACTGACTCTGTAGCGCTCCAAATCCGAGCCGAGTTGACCCGAGCTTAGCCGAGTCACCCCGAGATGACGCGCTGGTCCGATCCGAGCCAAGTGGGACCGATGCACTGTGCACAGGACCTCTGCGCCTCATTTTGCACGCGTGATATTTTGGGCGTTTGAGAGGTGTTTGGATTAGACTGAATGGTGAGACTTGTTTTCGGAAAGGTTGATGGCAGTATTCTTTCTCAGAAGTGTTGAAATTCTCTATTTATGTCGTTAATATTGCACCGAGGGTTTAATATTCCTCTTAGGATCAAATTCTCTGATTCATTATAGGTGTAGAAATGCTTTTCAAATCTATCCGCACTTGCTGTCACATCCAGAAGAATAAAAGAAGCAAAGCCATCTCGCATAGACCATGAAGTCTCATGGAGCGTGTGGAAGATAAAGACTTACGCTATTGTAGTTTCAGAATTTTTACTCGCTTCGGCGGTATATTTGCTTTAACAAAAATAATTGGAGAATATTGGCGGTCCCTGAGCAAGGACGATTCTCAGAATTGTGAAACGTTTCGCATTTGTCCGGCTTCTTGGCTAACTGGTCAGCTTCTTCATCTCTGACCTCGGAGCTACTGCGCTCAGAATAGTGAAGAAGAAGAAGAAGAAGAAGAAGAAGAAGAATGATGTCTTAATCCAGGTAGGCCTATCTTTTCAGTTGTCCTCACAAGGATTGACTACAAAACGTCCCGTTCCTCATAGCAGCCCCACGGCGGTTGTCTATCAGATATCTGTCCATGGTTTATTATTTCTGTTGTAGGAAAACACTATGATGGTACATTTGCCAACATCACAGCCGATCAATTTCCAAACCAAAGAATAATTAAATACTAGTGGACACAGGAAAATAGTCATATAATTAATACAGGCTATCGTACACAGTTTTCATTTGAAGGTAGTGCATGGAATTGATGCCCATAATGACCCAAAACCAAAATAATTATCTAAGACGAAGGTGTGTATGTTGTGAACGTCCTTCTGAACAGGAGTTTTTTTACCTTTCTATTAAAATGATCGATGCACAAGAGAATCACATTCAACTTTGATGTTGAAATAGTTCTGTATGGCAGTTACATGAAGCCGCTTCTGATTTCAAATAAACAGTATTTTCCTTGAGTTTGGGATTAAAAATGTGGCTTAAAATTTGAAAAAAAAAATGTTTTCCATATGTATGGTAAATATGAGAAATCGTGGAATAATCACACTCACAGTAGTTATCAAGAATAACCGTAACCTAGCATCAAACAGATCGCCTTTTGCCTTCACGTCCTCTCATTGCCACACACGGCTATGGAGGGACGAGGCTTTCATTTTCCGATGAAGGGGCTATTCATTTCCCGATCGAACTATGGTTCCCTTTATACGTGAAGAAAGTATGCGGAACTTAAAACTTAACAGCCTGATATTAATTCACAGTTTATGAAGTCAACAGGGCTGTTAAGATTGAACAAAGAAACACTTCCAAACAATAATATCGGCAAGAAAAGCTCACGATGCAACAGGAGCTAATACATAAATCAACAGCTAGAGGCTAGATCCCGCTTCCATGTGTTGACCTTTCTTTATTAATAGCTTCATTATATATACCTAGAGTCTTTGTGTACAGTAATCAGTCACTGAGGAGAAATCAAAAGGCTTTTCTTTATTTCAAGACAGAAGCCGTGAAGTATTAGACTGATGGCAATTTATCTTATTTCTTTTGTAACAAGTCTGTTCGGCACGAGCCTTGACAACTTGTCTGGGAGGACGTAGTACGAACTCCTGCTAAATGAATATGCAGTATTCAGCGCTAGTTTCCAACGCTGCATTTTGTGAAGTGATAGCCTTTCTTCATTGGTGTCAGAAGTACCATATCGTACAGACGTATCTGTGGAGTGGTTTTCATAGTTAAATATGAATACATTTTTATACGGTACTACTCTGAACAAAGATACGTGTTAATTAGAGGAAAATACAAAACGTAAGAGTATAAACTTATTATTAACCACCGAAAGATATAATGTAATCAAAATAATGCTTAATGGATTTGTCAGATTGGTGATACAAAGCTAGAACCGGTGGATAATTTCAAGTATTCAGGTTGTGTGTTCTCCCAGGATGGTAATATAGTAAGTGAGATTGAATCAAGGTGTAGTGAAGCTAATGCAGTGAGCTCGCAGTTGCGATCAGCAGTATTCTGTAAGAAGGAAGTCGGCTCCCAGACGAAACTATTTTTACATCGGTCTGTTTTCAGACCAACTTTACTTTACGGGAGCGAAAGCTGGGTGGACTCAGGATATCTTATTCATAAGTTAGAAGTAACAGACATGAAAGTAGCAAGAATGATTTAGGAATGAACTCGATGGATGAAGCTGTACGCATAAACCGGCTTCGGTGGTGGGGTCATGTGAGGCGAATGGAAGAGGATAGGTTACCTAGGAGAATAATGGACTCTGTTATGGAGGGTAAGAGAAGTAGAGGGAGACCAAGACGACGATGGTTAGACTCGGTTTCTAACGATTTAAAGATAAGAGGTATAGAACTAAATGAGGCCACAACACTAGTTGCAAATCGAGGATTGTGGTATGTTTAGTACATTCTCAGAGTCTTGCAGACTGGACGCTGAAAGGCATAACAGTCTATAATGATAATGTATGTAAAGTATGTATGTATGTACTACTGTGAGACAAATATGATTCATGCTGTAGTATACTTTAGTGTTCTTTGTCCAGCAGCGGGTGACGACGATAGCATTAGGCTCAGCTGAGATTAGGTCTTCCATTATGCGTGTTGACAGGCAGAAGATACGCTGACAAAGGTGTGCAACTGTTCATTGCTCCTTAAAATCACAGCGATATGTACCGAATGAAAAACATCATATTCAGTTTAGTTCTGTCAACTCCTGCTCTAAGTCAGTTATTGAGTGCCTTCCTTTCGACCTTGGTACCATCCTGTTTGAGAGGTGATCAGTTCTCTCCTTCAGTATTTTGTTGCTGGTAGTATAGTTCCCTTCAAGATTGACGGTTGTTCAAAGGAAGTTTTCCTTTAATCTGTGCCTTGGTCGGGATGGGAGTCACTCAAAGAGTGGGTGTGCATCTGGTGTAAATGTCTTAAATGCTTTTCTGTTCGCCGTTGTTTTTCTTGTAATCTCGCTAGGAACAAAAACTGCTAAAAATTGGATAAGTGATAGTACTGAAGATAACTACAACTTGTTTTCAAAGTTCACGGTGTATATTTTGTTGTTTAATTAATGTATTTTTTGTTAGTTGCTTTACGTCGTACCGACACAGATAAGTCTTATGGCGATGAGGAGACACGAAAGGCCTAGGAATGGGAAGGAAGCGGCCGTGGCCTTAATTAAGGTACAGCCCCAGCATTTGCCTAGTGTGAAAAATGGGAAACCACGGAAAACCATCTTCAGGGCTACCGACAGTGGGGTTCGAACCCACTATCTCCCGGATGCGGTTTAAAATTTTAATTGGAACTTTATATTAAAACTCCAGTTATCTAAGTTTGAATTGTTCTCTTTAGATCAGAAACTTTTCGTTGTTTTGAAGCACCTTACCACTCCAATTGCTTCAAACCCCGCAACACTCGTCATCCAGAAATTATAATGGATATCCCTGTCTGACTGCACGAGGTTTTAATTTGAAAAGCCAGACTCGGTCAGTAGACTGTTGGTCGTCTGAGCCCAAGTTGGCGGGTTCGATCCCAGCTCAGACCGATAGTATTTGAAGGTGTTCTGGTGCATCATCCTCGCTTCGAAAGATTTGTTGACATGTTTTATTAATAATAATAATAATAATAATAGTAATAATAATAATAATTGAAACACAAAATATCCACACTCTTGTATTTTTTTAGAATTCTTATAAATAAATTGGTTACAAATTGAATATCCTAAAAAATAGTCTGTAAGCGAAGAATATCAACATCTCCCTTAGTTCACGTATTCCTTTTATCACCGTAAAAAGATAATGAGCAATAATCTCATAATCACTCATTCTTGGACGGTCAATTATGTCCCCTTTCTCCTAGCTGCCGTTACCTCCATGATGCGACCTAGTGGCATCTTTCTATTTAAAGCATCACCATTATATTAATTCCCCACCAAGTGCCTAGCCAGAACAGCAAAGCATTACACGGACCCGGAGCTTGACTGCGAATAATTATATGTTTTGTCATTAAATAACTCTACTCTTACGTAGGAGAATATTATAATGCTATCCAATCAATAACTGTAGTAAATGGCAATAATGATGCCCGTATTTGGCTCTAGATGGAGAGTGGAACGCGACCTGTAGACCTCCCAAATACAAGGGGCTATTAAGACCTATACACTACAGTATATCAGTGGGAGTTGCATGAATTGCATAGATGTGTGAAGATGATTTTCTTGAGATCTTCACAAGTGTTCTGAAATGCCAGTCTAATATCCGTTGCCATATAAGATTGAAAGTTTGGCCTTATCCTCCTTTATTGACCTCTGCTGAGTATTATTATTAATGTACAATGAATATCGACTAATTGCTTCTTCATACAATGAGCGTCCTTGTAACCTAAATTAATACACAAAGTTGAGCTTAACATCCACGTCAATAATATATGACTTCAAGTGCCTTACAGGAATTCTTGATACATTCTGTACTTACATTGGTATTTATCACTTTGTATATGTTCGCTGAACCAGAATTAAGCGACATATTTGGTTTGAATTTGAATTAGATTATAGTTTCCTTTTACATAAAAAATTAAAACTCATATAGGGTATTTTTGTTTAGCAGTGTTGCGCCTGTTGCTATTTCTTGACGGAAGCAGTATTGTTTCATCTCTCGTGACACAGACCAGATTGAATTGTAGCTTCTATTGCAATCTCAGTCTCCTTTAATGGCTGTGGTTGCAGAGTTATTGGTGGTGCTGAGTAGTGACGTTGGGAATATGACTAACGCGTCCAGATGTTATGGAATGAGCCAGTCGTGCTGCAGTACCACGTTTGGGTCCAGTGAGGAAAGCAGTGGTAAACTAACTCAAACCTCATCTTGTCTAGTACACATTTTTTGGCGCCAATATCAGATTACGAGTTTAGCTGCGACCGAGCGAATTGGCCATGCGGTTAGGGTCACTTAAATGTTAGCTTGCCTTTAGGAGACAGTGTGTTCGAACCCCAACGTCGGCAGCGCTGAAGATGGTTTTCCGTAGTTTCTAATTTCCACGCTAGGCAAATGATGGGGCTGTACTTTAAGGCCATGGCCCGCTCGTAGCCCTTTCCTATCTAAACGTCGCCATAAATATTAAAACTCGTTGTTAGTGCTGTTTGAATATCCAATCAGCCTCTGGAAATAGTTGATGAAAATTGTAATTCATTCGTTCAGTAGTCCTCCTGTAATATGAAGAAAAGTTAAGTAGGGTGTATTTTACCGAACAGGAAGTACTGTGCCCACGTGTCTAACGTAACTTAACGGTGCATGCTAAAAGAATGCACAAGGAATACTGCAGTCATAAATGGCGGTTATTGAGAGTCGGAACTAATTCAGAACCTTCATCCGGAATCCGGTAGAATGTTATGATATGGGTGAAGGTCGTTTCATTTCCGTCTATTGTGTGCTGGCTGCTAACTACTTCTGAAGACGACATTTATGTTTGCAAGTGAAACATCTGTAAACAGTTATATTTAAACATGTGGTGAGAATCCGTACGCTGAATGGCGACTATCAATATTTCGGGGACTGCATGTTTGTTCTCGTCTTATCTACAGTACATCTTCATTTTACGTACAACACATCACACTACAAACCACCACAGAAATACTCAATACTGAAAACTTCCCTACACACAGGGCTGGTGTCATCGGTCCGTAAAACTAAGCTTAATCCACATATATAGCAACGAACCCAGATCATTGGAAAAAAGGACGAGGAATAAAGGTTGTTATTATTATTATTTTCATTATTATGTTAAAAATGTTTTTCTGGATATATTATTAAAGAACAAAATCACTAGGCATACAGATGAGTCGAGGAATTAACCAAACATTGCTACCATCGAACCCGCGCTTCTATGAACCGAAGGACACTATGATGACTATCCACCCAAGGAGTCGGGCAATAATAATAATAATAATAATAATAATAATAATAATAATAATAATAATAATAATAATAATAATAATAATAATAATAATAATAATAAAGAAGAATCTTATAGTTTCATTTAACTAGTGCAAACATTTCAGTCTGACGACATTTAGGTTGCCTACGTCTGTTTCAACGTTCCGTTATACTCTACCTTATGACAGAGTAAACTGTACCTCTATTGGGCAATCTAGAGCTTAGATTTAATTTTGTCGGGTAAACACCAAATGTGTCACCAGGTAACTTTTACATGCCGATATCGAACCACGAGGAGTGTTGAATGGATTTTCTTCCGCTTTTCAAAATATCTGACTACCTCTGACGGGTTTGAATCCACAATCTTGTATCCGGAGGTTGACTCTACCACTGAACCACAGGGGAAACTTCAATAATTTAATTTCTCCGTTAGTAATAATAATAATAATAATAATAATAATAATAATAATAATAATAATAATAATAATAATAATGATAATATGAAAGGTGTACTGTATTGTTTTACACTTTACTTGTTTCTACCCAAATGAAGTACATTACACATCAATTATCACGTCCACATTCTCAACATAATCTCCTTGTAACTGTATGCACTTTTGCCATCAATGTGTCAGTCTCCTCAGACCTTCCTGAAACCATTCTTTCGGAGTGCTGCGTACCCATGCCTTGACAGCTGTGTCTAGTTATGCAGAATCCGCAAAAACGGCGACTACGCAGAGGTTTTTTCATCTTCCAGGTGATAATCACTTGGTGCCAAGTCAGGAAAGTATGGTGGATGTGGCAGCACCGTGAATCCCATTTGATCAATGGCAGCGGTGGTCTCTCGGCTAGTGTGGGGCCTGGAATTGTCGTGTTGCAGAAGCACACCTTTAGCGCATTTTCCTGGCCGCTTAGTTCGGATGGCACGACGTAAGCGCTTAAGGTTTGCCACATATGCTGCACGGTTAATCGTGGCCCCAAATTCCAGCCAGTCAATGAGGATGATGCCCTTTGTGTCTCAGAACACTGTCGCCATTCGCTTGTCAACTGATGGCACTGTTCGACATTTCTTAGGCGGTGGACTGCCCCTATGCTTCCGTTGCATCGATTGTTGTTTCGTTTGTGGCTCATGGTAATGGAGCCATGTCTCATCACTAGGGCCCGGATGTTTATGCAGTAATAGGGTAGAATGCAAACTTACTGAAGTTAGTAACGAGGGGTTCTGCCCATTGGAACCCTAATGTTTATGCAAACCTCATAACATTACCGTCGTGCAGGTAGACTCTACTTGTTACTCGCTTCAGTAAGTTTACATTCTACCCTATTACTGCATAAACATCCGGGCCCTAGGCAGTCACAAGCCTAGCCATGAAGTCGGCTGGATCTTGATCATGTCGTTGCAAAAGTTCTCTGCACACGTCCACACGCCTCTGCATTTCGTCTGCAGACAAGAGGCTAGGCACCCACGTGGATGACACCTTCCCCAACTGTAAGTGGCCGTGCAGGGTGTTTCGGCTAATTCTTGTGGCTGCTTCCATTTCCGTAAATGTGATGCATTTGTTTCCTTGGATGGCCTGTTCGACCCGGGCAATGTTGGCTGGTGTTGACACTGTCACATTCCTTCCAGAACTGGTTCCCAGTCCACCAATGTGCACCCTGTTTTCCAACCATCCACCCAGCTGTAAACTGTTTACCTTGACGGCGCATGTTCTCCACAGACTGCTACCAAATGCCGATGAATTTCTGCAGTGGTCGCGCCATCTTTCCATAGGAACCAAGTCGTATAGCGCTGTCCCTGATGGTTGCTTTCCATGTTGTCTGCTCCTACGCTGACAGTTTTGTTATGAAATGGCTATGACGAGTGGATTCGTTGGCCCCTGTGCGTATGCTACCACCAAACGGTGGAACAAGACACTAGTTACACGTCACCAGCTTCAAAATTGAAATGTGAACCATACCGGGACGTACAAAAAATAAATTGTAAAACAATGTAGTACGTCCTTCGTAATAATAATAATAATAATAATAATAATAATAATAATAATAATAATAATAATAATAATAATAGCCAAACTCCATAGCGCAACAGCCCCGAAGGGCCATGGCCTACCAAGCCACCGCTGCTCAACCCAAAGGCCTGCAAATTACTAGGTGTCGTGTGGTTGGCAAGATGAGTCCTCTCGGCCATTATTCTTGGCTTTCTAGACCAGGGCCTCCATCTCAGCGTCACATAGCTCCTCAATTGTAATCACGTAGGCTGAGTGGATCTCGAACCAGCCCTCAGACTCAGGTAAATTCCCTGACCTGGCCGGGAATCGAACTCAAGGCCTCCGGGTAAGAGTCAAGCACGCTACCTCTACACACACCATTGGGACTGGTATATTAATAATAATAATAATAATAATAATAATAATAATAATAATAATAATAATAATAATAATAATAATAATAATAAATTCATGTCCTCGTCCCGAGATGGTCCAGCTCATTTCAGGTACACCTCCAATGGAGGTGAGCTGCACGTACCATTGTACCCACATACCAACCCTCCTGCCAATCCTAAATCTCTGGCAGTACTGTGACGGGAATTGAACCTGATTCTCCGAGGAGGGCAACAAATAACACTGACCATTGCGGTACCGAGGCGGACGATAATAATTGTAATATTAATAATGATAATAATAACAATAAAATAATCGTATTAGAATATCTAGTGGCAGAATTTTTATTTGACGTCATTAAGGCTGCCTGTATTTTCAATTTCGGCGTTCAAGTGTACTCTACGGATTGCAGAGAAACTACTCCCTATTGGGCGAAATATGACTGGGTTTGTGATTGATTTTATTAGGCAAACACCGAACGTGTCACCGGAGATCTTTTATATATGGACATCGTACGACATGGAGTGTTTAACTACTTCTCGCCCTTCTAAAATCCGACTAAGTCTGCCAGGTTTGAACCCAAGATCTTGGGATCCGGAAGTCGATACTCTTTCACAGATACACAATGGGAACCATAATTCATTAATTTGAATGTAATCTAGAATCGAAGCGTTGTTTGCAGATACTGACCTACACAGCTTTTCTCAAGTTTACGAGATTATCCAAAACTATGAATCACTTTGTACTACTAGGTATCCTTCATGCAGAATGATATAGTATTGCAAAACATTCCCTGTCATCATCTCATGAGAAATGTAGGGCTATTACTAGAGTCGCTTTTTACATCGCCCCAAGTGTACTGGTAATTACGAAATCTACTCTAGATGCTGTATGTGCACAACAGTATTTCATCGCTTCTGACAGCCAGTCGAACCAGTTGGAAGTTCAAGAGCAATGGACCAAATTAGTATTCATTTGCTGTATTATAAGCAGATATTGAATTACATTGTTTAGGAGCTTCCAAATGAACGTAAGATCCAACTTCTTTTATTTTGTGCCAGAGAAATGCTTGAACAGACAGTCGAACTAACTGGACATCATGTCTGCAAATTTTCTTGGTGGCCAAATGGTCAGTAAGGTTAAAGAGTTATGAAACATGGTCTAAAATTAAATCTGATAGAGGTACTTACTTGTTTCAGTTATTATTTTTTCATTACCAGCAAAATCGACATCTGTAATTACAGATCCCACAATAGCTGGGTATAAGCCTATGTGTTTAGGAAGTAGGCGTGTCTGCTATCATGCCACAGCCCAGGCATTTGTGTGAAAAATGGGGAAACCACCAGTCAAGTTAGCAAGTTAAACCACATAACTGTGAGCTTGCATTCGAGAGACGGTGGTTTCGAATCCCACCGTCGGTAGCCGAACAGATAGTTTCCGTGGTTTCCCATTTTCACACCAGGCAGACACTGGAGCTGTGGGTCTACCTTAATGAAGGCCGCAGCCGCTTCCTTCCGAAACCTAGCCCTTTCCCATCTTTGCGTCGTCTGAAATCTTGAATGCGCTAGTGCGACGCTAAGTCACTAGGCATAAAAGAAAACCACGGAATGCTATATTCAAGGCTGCCGACAGTGGGATTCGAGCCCACCATCTGCTGAATAACCGAGCTCGACAGCTGCAGTCGCTTAAGTGCGGCCAGTATCCAGTATTCGGGAGATAGTAGGTTCGAACCCCACTGTCGGCAGCCCTGAAAATGGTTTTCCGTGGTTTCACATTTTCACACCAGACAAATGCTGGGGCTGTACCTTAATTAAGGCCACGGCCACTTCCTTCCCACCCCTAGCCCTTCCCAATCCCATCGTCGCCCTAAGACCTATCTGTGTCGGTGCGACGTAAAGCAACTAGCAAAAAAAAAAAAAAAAAAAAAAAATCTGCTGAATGGAGGTTCACAAACATACGATCCGTACGTGTAGCCAGTTGGCTCAGTAAAACTTAGTTTCTTATTTTTAGGTACCCTGGGTACTTTACTTACGTCATCCAGTACAATTCCATATACCTGCGAATATTGTTTCGAATCTGAACTGTAAAGACGGTCAGTGTATTCATCTCTGCTCCTTCCAAACTCGGACTTTGGGAACATTTTTTCTGCTTCCATCACTACGTTTTTGTAAATTGATATCGCACCCCAACAATCCGACAGCACATAACAGCCCGTTGAGGGCTTTGGTCCAGCAAGATGGCCAGTGGATATCGGAGTATCGCGTGGTCAGTGTGATGACTTATTCACCCTTATTTCTTGGGCTTTTTGACCTGGTCCGTTGTCTTCCATATTGGATCGCCTTTCAGTTCACTCGTGAGACCGAATCTGTTTCAGCCTTCAGTCCTGTTTAAAAACCCTTGAACAAGCTGGCGATCGAACCAGGTACCGTCAGCTGAGGGATGTTACAGTTTGATACGAACTCTGCCCTAAAGTAAACTCGTGTCCTCATACCGAGGTGGTGCAGCTCTTTTTAGGCACACCCCCATTGGAGGTGAGCTGCATGTACCATTTCAACCATATACCAGCCCTCCTGCCATTCTTAAATTTCTGGCAGTACCGGGAATCGAACCCGGGCCTCCCAGGACGGCAGCTAATAACACTAACCGTTACGCTACAGAGGCGGACAACTCTGCCCTAATTTTACAATACATGCATTTAATTTATTCATCTAAACTATTAGTCCCCATGAACTGAATCTGTTCTCCTGTTTCGTACGGTTATCAAGGCTCTCCTTGCACTCAGTAGCTAACGTTTAATATAGGTTTAATGTTAGATGTTCGACAACTTAGTCTCATTTGGAACAATTCCTTGTTGCCAGGAAGCGAGCTGTGATTACTAAGTAGGCCTACGAGATAAAAGGTTCTGGCTGTAACTAACCAATAACCTTCTGCAATCAGGGACTTGACTCGTAAGACACGGATCCTCGGAGTTCAGAAGAACTTTCGTATCACTGTTGTCACACAAAAAAAGTCTCTTATTTTTGCTCACAGACACCTCCGTTTTCAAAACATTCGATCCATTTTGAACTTACGTTTCTGAAGTAAGTGCGTGTGTAAACAGACTCCTAACATTGTCCACGGTTGCCACTTCAGTAGCGATGTATTGGCGCCAGACAAGCTCTAATCTTGGTTTGCCATCTCGTTTACAGTGTATGAGGGTTTCCAGCTTACTTAGAAAGTACCACTAAGCTGGACTAGCGTGGGACAAAGCTATCTCTCATCTACACGCAGTAGAATTTGGTGTTGAAAGGACAAATTTTGAAGGGGAGCTTTTTAAACCTGTCCTGACCTTCACCGTCATTAGTGGGGTCTTACTTCTTACCTGCCCCATTCAGTTTACTGTTGTTGACCTCCAGCTCCATCCTAACATTCTTTGGTGACATTAAGAGGTTATAAATCTTCACGGTAAAGGTGACATTTTCATTGTCTTGGGCAAACCTCGCGCATGCCTTTGTTGAAGCTTCTTCCTGGAAAACTGTTTACCGCTATTATTAACGTCCTTTCGATTAAATATAGCTGATGCTCTTTTATATGAGCAGAGACTTATTATGAAAGAGGACATAATTATGCAGTTAGAGAATTTAATCTCTCAGTGAATTTAGCGACATTTTGCCAGTGAATCACGTTGCCGCTTTTGGAACACTGTCGAACCGTTTATAGACGAAGGCCTGGATGTCTGCGTGACACACATAACATATAACCTGTAAATTAAGTGATGGAATACAGACAGAGTGTGTTTGTTACCTAACCTTTAACTGGAGCACCCGCATTCTCATTACTTATGCTGTAGGGAGGACGCTAACATAAAAGGCAGTTTTGAGAGTGAGGTTGCTTTTCTGAGTTTTATTATTATAGAATCGAACAATAGAAACGTTTGAGACAATGATTGATTGCCATTGATTGATTGATTGATTTCTTTATTTATCTTGGCAAGATTAAGGCCAGTTGGCCTTCATTTACACCTAACCAGTTTAAGGCACTACTTACTGCAACTTGTTCAAGACTGTATAATTATTATGCACACACTCAACCGCACAAAAATTAGCCGTTGCATTTATTTGAAACAACACAAGAATGTTGTAAAATTTAAAGTGAAAGTTTACATGAACATCTTGATGTGGGATTCCTTGTTCACTCGAAGCAATGCTAACAGAGTTTTATTGCACACTCATTGCATATAGGCTTAAGGCACTTTTGCTGTGAATTGGACGTTTTTCTGTCTCTACTGTAGTGGTACGTGTAGCATCTCTTCTTTTAAAGTTAATGGAGACATAGGGTCCTAAGGAACCTTAATTGTGGATTTATCGTGGATTAGCGGTATACGGTGTGCAATAATAGGGTAGGGCCAAACTTTCAGGCACATTCCTCACACATAGAAGAAGGAAACATGTCATATGGACATGGGACTGGAACTCATCTTCTACAACTCTGTATAGTACCCTAAACATAGGAAAACACACAGGAACAGAAAGTACCAGTCTAGCATGAAATGTTCAAAATGCCCTCCATCGGCATTGATACATGAATCAACCCGCCATTAGCGCATGCGGGATTCAATGTGACGGAATATCTCACTGGCATTGTAAATGACAATAAAGTTCCAGAATAAAAGGACATACGTCTTCATACAAAACTTGGAATTGCTAAGATATTTAAAATTAATCTTTTCTTCATCGGATGTCCTCTCCTCACAGAAGGTTGGCAACCATCGTGGAGTAATTATTCCTGTTCTGTGCTTCCCGTTTCGGGGATGCCCAAATAATGTCGGAGATTCCGCACCCAGCGTAATCACATCCTTCGACATCCGCGATTCTCTTTTGTCTTGTCATCTCTGATCAGTAAAATATTAATGATTCTGCGATGCATTTATTGAGTCATTGGAAAGGGTACTGCACTTGCCCTAATTTTATCTTTTTTCTGTGATCTCTGGGTGGATAGGGGAATAAATCCTTTGTCCTTCTTCGTCGACTATCGGATACTTTTAGGTCATTCGTTTGTAAATGACTGAATCTGCCTTATACATGTAACAAAGTGAAGAGCAGATTTTACGCGTAACTAAGAATTAGTTACAAATAAGGTTTAACCTCTTAACATGAAAGCCCGAGTATACTCGGGGTTTTATATATTTATATAAAATAAAATCCCGAGTATACTCGGGAATGTCGCTCATTGGTCGGTACCTAATTTAAAAGCCCGAATATACTCGTTTCTTGTTGTTTCTCAATATTTCCGCCAGATGTTTATGAAATTATTACTTTAGGGTCCTATTTTTGCCAACAGATGTCTCAGACTCAACCGTAGTGGATGTCGGTGACTCAGGCAGTTCGTTTTCGCGGTTTTCCAGCGATGTAGCATTGTGTGTTGATCCTTGTTTTAGGGCATTTCACACAGCCACAAACATATGAACAGTATTGAGTGTCATGTTGTATTACTTGCCATCTGTTTAGTGCCGTGTTATTTATTTTAGAACCCGTAAAAAATATCACGAGTATACTCGGGATTTTAAAGCAGGAACTTTTCGGTGGCTTATATTTCGTTGTTAAGTTCGAAAAATGAATTTTTATTGTTACCACTGTCATTAGTTTTCAATAAAGAGCCCATTTTAACAATAAAAAATTAGGTAAAAAAAGATCACAATTTTGTAAATAATTGGTATGTTAAGAGGTTAAGTAAGTTATTATATCATACAATTATTATTGTCCGACTCATTGACTGAATGGTCAGCGTTGAGGCCTTCGGCTCAGAGGGTCCCTGGTTCGATTCCCGGGGATTTTAATCGCGTGTGATTAATTCCTTTGGCCCGGCGACTGGGTGTTTGTGTTTGTCCCAACACTTTCCTCTTCGTATTCAGACAACACACTACACTACCCAAGGTAGACAGAGTAAGAGGTAGGGATCACGCGCAGGTCTCCCCACCACGCTTGGCCGTCGATGACGTCATCTTGAACCCTCAGCGCCTTGTCTTCTGTATGAGGTAGGCTAATACACAGCTGTGAGCTATTTTGTTTTAGCCACAAGTTAGAGATAAGATAACTTCATTGATATTTTAACTTCACCTCAGAAAAGGCATTCCACTTCACTATTACAGTCGAGTAATAATAGGAGATCAAATACAGTGTGGATCAAGCAGCGTTTCTGAATTTTTTCGATCTCTATACAAGGTTGTAACAATGCTAAGACTGTGATCGCATTGGAATGGCCATTCCATATGTTCATGTTACCTATGATAACAATAACAAGGGGGCTCTAATTGTTACAGACTCGAACATTAAAGCTTGATGATTACAAGAAAAATGCCCGTTGTTACAGCAATATTGGGAAACTATATACACTGTCAACAACACCAACAGTATAGTAAATATTCTCCTCCAAGTGCCAGAAGCTGACAAATTCCACGTTAACATTAGATAGGCTGTATAAATTAATGAGCCTGTATATTAACATTCTTAGCACTGGTTTCATATACAACATAATAAATAGCCTTTCATTAAAAATAGGCATGTTATACACAAAGAATAATGCTGATATTTTATAAAAAAGAATTTCAAACACACTCTATAGCATCAGTGGATTTTCTTCGCTTTTCTTCTTTTTTATCGGTATTGTATTAACTGAAACCCGGTCTCTTGAATGTCTTTCTTACTTTTGTTTAAAACGTCCATTCCAATAAAAGAACGGCTTCTTACAAAGCAACGTGTAAGCCCATAAATTTCGGGAAATTTCTTCTTCAGGATATCCGTAAGGTTTGTGATGATGTTAAAACCCTCTTTCAGTTCTTACCCGTGGTAAAATTTGAACTATCTTTCCATCTGCACCACAGTGGAGTACCATCTCTCTGTAGGCTGCATCAAACTGTCTCTAGACGTTTTTGAAATCTAATTGCCACTTTTTGTATGTTGACCTGTTTTCTATTTCTGTATCGAGGTTCTTCTTCTTTACCCTAAAAGCTATACAGCCAGTGAAGTCTTTAAGCAGCTCATCACGATCCTTGGTTTCGCGACTGTCCAGGACCTGTTTTACTAGCTCTTCAAGGGCTTTAACGAACCCTTGCTCATCCTCCAGTAAAGAATAGGATGTTGTGGGCTCAACATTGGCCTTTTTTTTTTAAAAAAAAAGATATTTGTTCTTGGCGTCGACCTCTGTAGATCTTTTACCACTATATTCACCATATGATAGGAACCTGCGGGTACGGTAAGTGCAATTGTGGAAGTGTAGAGTGTTGAATGTGAGGAAAGGAAGGTTAAGGACGACACAAATACCCAGTCCCCAGGAGAGGTATATTAATCATTTACAATTAATTACCCTTGACCCGACCGGGAATCGAACCTGGGGCCGCTGGGTGACAGACGGACGCGTTGCCCCCCGATCTCCATGGAGTTCATCAGTATCATGTAACATATTTGGACGTAATGTTTCATAATCTTCCGGAGAACAGTTGGAATTTCTTATCGCCTCGGAAGCATTGAAGCTGACAGCAATGATTTCACCTTTTGCGTCACAGCTGTCGGAAGAGGATGGTCATGAAGTCTCCCGAACCCTCGAAGCTGAGAAAGATAGCTTTCGATAATGTCTTGATTACTTCTGTCACCATTTATTTAGGCCAGTGGCTTTAAGGAATACATGAAAGTGTGTTTCGTTCCTTCGCGTGCCTGCTATGTTTTGTGCAGCCTGCACTCGCATGACAAACCATACTGAAAAGTGTACACTATTACTGATTTTTACGTTTCATCGCATAAAATAAACACACACGGTTTCTTATATACCACAGATATGTTACTATCGTGTACTATTAACACCTAGCTTCTGCTTGCACAGCGATTCTTATTCGAACTACCTCTACCACATTCAGGGCAGATTCAACGCGAGGGTCCTGCGTGACGTCACACCTCTGCTTTGCTACTGCGCACCTCTCTCGTGATCCCTACCTTGTATTCTACGTACCTTGACACTACCAACCACCACAGAAACACGCAATAGTAATTGCATCCCTCCATATAGGCTTGGCGTCAGGAAGGGCATCCGGCCGTAAACAGGGCCAAATCCATATGTGCGACACAGTTCTCACCCGCAACCCCACAGATGTGGGGAAAGCGGTGGAATAAGTAGAAGAATTATGTCTTAATTTTTATTGAAATGACGTTCTCTTTTTCCGGGAATATTAAAAGACGGGTTATTTCAGGGATATATAGAGCTAATAACGTAATTTGTACTGATTATTGTTTTAATATATCGGGTTTGCAACATTAGTTTGCACCCTACTTTCAGAACTTCGTCTGAAATAGCGTTTCTTTTACTAATGACTGTGTCCGACTCGTTGGCTGAATGGTAATGGTCAGCGTACTGGCCTTCGGTTCAGAGGGTCCCGGGTTCGATTCCCGGCCGGGTCGGGGATTTTAACCTTCATTGGTTAATTCCAATGGCCCGGGGGCTGGGTGTTTTGTGCTGTCCCCAACATACCTGCAACTCACACACCACACATAACCCTATCCTCCACCAAAATAACACGCAGTTACCTATACATGCCAGATGTCGCCCACCCTCATGGGAGGGTCTGCCTTATACGGGCTGCACTCGGCTAGAAATAGCCACACGAAATTAATTAACTAATGACTGTGCAAAGTGTGATGTAAGCGATTCCTAAATCTCCAGCTATTTGAATTGTAGTTTTATGTGGTTTATTTTATACTTCTCGTATAAATTTTACTGTCTCGTCCAGCGTGTAACTTTTCCTCTTTCTGTTCTCCATGGACGACTGATACCAGCATGCATTTTCTACTGATAGAAACACAGGTGGGTTTTTTTTTTTTTTTTGCTCAATACGGTAAATGTCTACTGTTGGCATCATTTTAATGCGTCTCGTTTAAATAACCTGCTTGCAGTTAAAATGGAAGCGTGTCCGTCCGGAATACGTGTCTAGTAATATTTATAATTTAGCTTTATGCCGCACTTTTGAAGTCCTTTGAAGTCTGCAGCGTAAGTCTCGCCGCCAGCAATGCCGACTTTAATGGTCGCATTTCCAACTCACCTTATTTCGGTAACATCAGAAAATCCATGCCGCTGAGGCATTGCTTGAATTCTGTTACGTGCAGATCTACCGTCTCGTAATCCTTCTCTTGTTGTTAAAAGCCGCGCGGTCGCTATCCACGACCTTCCTTTACACTGCCGCACCGTACCCCTCCGATATCTGCAGCTGAAGTCGCACCGCCAACAAGCCGATTCAAATGTACTGTATCAATATTTATAACTCGCCTGTGTTTTGATTAGAGAAAATTCAACTTTCTTACGTACAAATAAACTGCATTTAACGAAAATGAATGTGCATGACACCGAATTACGAATAAATGGGTTACGTACAAGTGAGGTTTAATTGTATGTATGTTCAGTCTTCAGCCCTAAGGCTGGTTGGATCCTCAACAGCTCCGCCATCAGCTATCATAGATGGCCTAGGCATCACTGAAGAGGCGTACTAGGGAAATGAAGAGTGCGGTAGTTTCCCGTTGCTTTCCTCACCGAGCCAGAGGTTGCTATTACATATCAGTCTGCCAAGCCCACTGAAATGCATGCATCAACCGACCCTATGAGCAACATTTTCACACCATTCATAGCAGGGACTGACTGCAGAACGAATGGCATTGCTCATACTTCAGTCACTTTCATATTGTCAAAGCCAAGGATGAGACAGAGACAGGTCAGTGAAAGTAACATAATTGGTCTAGCCCATACCAGAAGGCAAGGGGTTTAATTAACATTGTTAAGCTGTTTTTTTTGCTTTTTTTTTGCCGGGAACTAGAGAAATTTATGTATAAAACAGAATAACCGCAAAACAGAGTTACGTATCAACTAGTCTCAACCATAATTTATTGTTGGCTGGTAGTGAAAAAATTGTCGCAATTCCTGATCAGTCGTTTACTTATAAATCCAAAGTGTATAAGTATATACTGTTAAAGCCATTAGTTGTAGCTTTTGACTCTGCTATACCAAATATCCATGTCTAAGGAATCAATCAGTTTAACAAACTGTAAACATTCTGTAACTCTTTGGCTAGGGCTAACGTCGGGTTTGATTCCCGGTCAGTCCAAGGACTGTAAATTGGTTCAGTGAGCCTCGTGAGTCTTAGGGGTTGTTTGATACGAGAGGCAGCGGGTCTCGTCATGAAAATCAAGCAGTTTGACTTAAAATCTCGTCACGGTGACCACGTGCCACTCTAATACCTGCAGGTCATCTGGCTGGGTAAGCAAGGTTCCTAATGGGCTCCATGTACCACGGATTTTTTATTATGAGCTGGGGTGAGTCTCTGGAAACGGTCCCTTAGTCATATAAAAATCATACTTATGTTTGATATGCAATTACGAGTACAGCAGTTCAGGAATTTTATGTAACGAAATGTGAAGTTGGTGCCCTGAAGTCAATCAGATTACCTTGAGACGGCCTCTTTTGAAGTCCTTGTTTGGCTCGACCTGTCTTGACCTCTCTTCCTCGTGCTCTCATTTGGTTTCTAATCTCTCTCGTACCCCCTCTCACCTCCTACAGGCTAAGGGTCAGCCTGCTCCTGAGACCGGTCCCAATCTACTTGCTCCTTGTCCATCGAGATCACGGCACGCACCTAACTTATTTGGTCAGCAGCATTCCACGCCTCTCTCCCGACACTGCTTCACTACCTGTTGCTGATCGAAGGGCGTCGCGACCGGACACTCGGGGAACCTCGAATATAGACCAACACACACTCCCGAACACACCAACAGGTCAGCGGAGGTTACAAAGGGTTGGCACAAAGGCTCCGTGATACAGTCTCTAACTTCATTCTAGCCAGACGATATCGACTATTCCATAGCTGGAATACGTAGTGGGCACGAGGTTCAAATTATATGACAGGAACTTCTGGAGATTTAAACTTAATAATATGGGCATTGACTCCTAGGCTGTGTGCTTAGCACCGCGGTCGTCAGTTCAGAAGGTCCTAGATTCGATGCTCGGCAGGCTCGGACATTTTAGTTTCAACTGGTTAATGCATCTAGATCGGAGACTCGGTGTTCTTGTATGCCTCAATAAATAGCAACCATCATAAATACACGGAATAGTCAATAATCACACTGGGTTAGCATCAGGAAGGTCATGCGTTGTAAAGAGGGCCAAGTCACCACGTGCTATACAGTTCGCACCCGCGACCCCACCACTGTGTGATAAAAGCAACAGGAGGAGAAGAAGAAGTATATATTCACAGTAGAAAGCAAAATATCGTCCTTTCTCCTGCGAAAACCAAACCAAACCAAACCCCACGCCACTTAACGCCCTTGAAAGGGCTTTGGCCTACCCAGCGACCGCTGTTCAGCCCGAAGGCCTGTAGATTACGAGAGGCCGTGTGTTCAGCACGACGCATCCTCCCGGCCGTTATTCTGGGCTTTCGAGACCGTCAGATAGCTCCTCAATTCTAATAACGTAGGCTGAGTGGACCTCGAACCAGCCCTCACGTCGAGAGAAAAATCCCTGACCTGGCCGGGAATCGAACCCGGGGCCTCCGGACGAAAGGCAGACACACTATCCCTACACCATGAAGCTGGCATTCTGCGAAAACCGCGATGTGATAATACTGTATTGTCGGAGAAATCCTGAATTGGAGCACATATGTTTCCAAGAGCGAGAATTGTCTTCCACAATATTGCACCTTAAATGATAGAACCTTATCTGTCAGTGTTCTACAGTAAGCTGAGATACTCTACATAGAGGTTTTCGCAGGCACAACAACGATATAATAAAGAGGTTATAATTGGGCAAAATAAACAATGACTAGGATGAAATGGAATATTTGGCGTGTTCAGTGTTCTATCTTTTAAGTAAGCAGATCATAATATGATATTTCAAAAATTCTACTGGCATTGATCAAAATTCGAACCATGGCTGGCTTAGTAAGAAACCAACGATGAATCTCTCAGCTGTCACACTCGCAACTTCCCGGAATAATAAAGCATAGCAAGGTACACTATGATGTTGAAGGTGCTGTGTATTAATTACATTAAAATATGTTATTGTTTTCCAAAAAATATAAAACTTTAAACGTATGCTCTTATTATTTCCGATCTAATTTTAATGAAGGTTGAATCTTTACCTTATAGACAACGCCCTTGTGGTTTTTTTAATTTGCGCCTTCCTACCACGACATGCCTTATTTTTAATTTCATATTACCCACTCGATGAACTTAGATACCATAGGGCTGATGGACCGAACATTATTTGTACCATACGACTGTGGCCAGTGTGCTTAATGCTTAACAAACCCGTGGCGCAACAGCCCAGGGCCTTGGCCAAGACGACTGGTACCCAGCCAGATGACCTGCAGTTAGTGGAGTGCCATGCGGTCAGGGTATCATATTGACTTTCTTGACCTGGACATTCTATCGTACCGGGCAGCTTCTCATTTGGTCTCACAAGTCTGAATGGACCCCATTCCGGCCTGCGGCCCAGAATTAAAATTAATGAACTGTCCGGGAATCGAACCTGGGGAGCCCAGGTGGCAGGCAGGAGTGCTAACCCTACATCAAGAGCTGGCTACCTAATTCTTAATCCGCCTAGAAACAAACCACCACTTAAGATATTAATTTAATAAAAAATAAGTCGCCACGTAATTCAAAAAGCTGAATGTCATGCTTTCGTCATTGAATTTGTAAGGATTCTCCTGATTTTTACCTGCCGGTGATTTTTAACTACCAGAAAATACAGCATCAGCATGCCAATTTTTATAGACGGTGTTAACGGGATGTTTCTGCGCATAAGAATGAAGAGAAAATCGCGTATATCGGTATTACTGTGTGAAGACCCTGTCACATTATGTGAATAAAATTAGATAAATGTAGGTCTTATGAGCAATGCTATTAATACTGTAATTGTGCCATTACAGCCATTTATATTAAGAGTGATTTGCAGACTGACAAGCTACGTAGCGGAGTTGATGTTCATGTAACCAGCATTGGTTGATGCGAACAGAGCTACTGAACCACGTCGCACGTCAACGTGGAGACAAGCCTCTTTTCGTAGTGAAGTGGTCAGCGGTCTCGGTTCACTGGGTAAGGCAAAGCCAAGGAAGTGGAAATTTGTTCCGTACAAAATTTCCTAGAGCTCGATCTTGTCCGGTATGGTCACTGTTTACTATGAGACGTAGCGTGTCGAAGGACTCTAGATTCCAACATAACTTCCACCTATGAATAAGAAAACATTTTAGAATGAATTACTTTAGAACCCCAGTAATCTGAACCCCAAAAATCTCAAATTTCGTATAATCCAAACAGAATCCGTGATAGAGGTATATAAAAGATAAAATCTCACCTGCTACGTAAATAAAGGATTTAATTACAGTACTGTATTTGAAAACGGTTATTTACTAGCATTTAGCGGAATGGAATCCAAATATAGCACTGCAAATAGTTAATTAAATTTTAGTGTACTGTAGCTCTGATAGAAGTCCGGTTATAAAATAAAAATGACAAGCGCTGTAAGCAATTTTGTAGCGTCCTTAGGGGCGCTGTTTCATATCTGAGCAAGTATGTAAATAGGCCTACTGTTAATATATTCTGAATAAAGTGTGTTCTCTGAATACTTTAGATTTGTAAATTACTTTATTATTACCACAAAGTTGTCCACCTCCGCAGCGTAACATTTAGCATTATTGGCTGTCCTCCTCGGTGGCCTGGGTTCGATTCCCGGTACTGCCAGAGATTTAACAGTATCTAGAGCGCTGGTATGTGGTTAAAAAGGTACTCACAGCTCATCTTCATTGGCGCTATGCCCTGAAGAGAGCTGCACCACTTCGGGACGAGAACACGTATTTACATACCGCAAAGTTGATCCTTGGTGCAATTCAGTAAATTTTGGCCTTTCAGAATTTCCCCTAACATCACTGCCACTCAATATCAGCTCTTAAAAGCGCCACACAACGTCAAGTTTTCTCTGGCAATATTACCTGCTAATGAGAAACTTTGTCTACAGAGCAGCGGTGGAACGTTTACTTTTGTTGGTGCGGAAAACATTTACAACTGTATGTATGTATGTATGTATGTATGTATGTATGTATGTATGTATGTATGTATGTATGTATGTAATGTATGTATGTATGTATGTATGTATGTATGTATGTATGTATGTATGTATGTATGTATGTATGTATGTATGTATGTAATTTCGTTAAGCGGGACCTATTTCTGACCCCGCCTTCATTTCGCACCACGGAAGTTTCATTGGCTTATTTCTTGTTTCTCTGCACATTCTTCAAGCCAGTCAATTTCTTGCCGTCAGGGACCGGTGGCCTGAAACAACAATCACCATCGATTACGATTCATGCAGGGAGCTGGTGACATATTCATTCGCCACGTGTGTGTGCGTTTAGTCGAGGAGTGGTTGGTAATGAACACGGTCCTGATTATAATGGTTATAATCGTTTATCGAGTGCCAAGGACGCTGTTCTCCGTAATCATACGTGTTTTATAAAGAGGAAAGTGACGACAGACCTCCTCAGCCATCAGGTTCGCTTGCGGTCCAAATAAACACCACACGTACACAATCACTTCTGAATTAGCTGTTTCTCCTTCACTAAATTGCACATTACTTTGTCATCTACCGAATCTTAATGTAGTAGTTTATTTGTTTTACTAATGTATGTGTTCATGCCTCTGTATAATCACATTGTACCTTGGAACCATGTAAGTACATTCACTGTCAAGGTTAAGTGATTGGGATTAGAACTACTACTGTGCAAGGTGATATGTGTTGTCCAGAGAACGTGGCGTTCAACACAGGATTATGAAACAAGATCACACTAACATTTATTGTATTATTATTATTATTATTGTTATTATTATTATTCGCCTAACTTTTAAATCATTTAGAATAGAGTCCAACTATATTCTTCTATGCTCCCTTTTCTTATCTTTTCATCTCATGCCATTAGCCTCTAAACCCTTCTGTATTCGTTTCAGTCTCTCTACCAGCTTAGGACACACCTGCTACAACTAGTGGCAGAGAACTGGATAGGCTGCGATCATGATCTATAAGAAATATTCTCCTCTGAAATTATAAGCTGTAATTCAAAACAACGGTAGAGAACCATTTCGAGGTTCGAACTCACCTGATTTCCAAATCGACCGTGACTACTGAACTGTGCTTATCGACAGTCTGCTATAAATGATTTGTTAATTTTCTTCAACGACTTCCTTTCTTTTTCTTTATTTCCTCGGATGGTTTTTCATAAAAGATACCATTAGCCTAATGAAGGTCTTTAGTAGGTCATTTTTCCGTGATCGTGAGATCAACTTGATGAATCGCATCGCTGGGAAGTATTGAGTAAGTAAATAGTTGGGGAACTTGATGGTTTGTGATGTATTTACGAATACTTATGTCCACTTTCTGAAGTTAAGCTAGTCAATTGGATAATGAAAAGTCGCCGAGTGTTCACGTGGTGTGTGACTTACTAAGCGCGATTTCAGGTATCAGAATATAATAATGTTCGCTTTGTTGTTGAATGTGCGAATCCTGGAATGTTTCCTTTGTATCCATTACTTCTTATGTTACTGTTGCTTCGTTTTGAGAAGTTTGTTCAGCGTAGTGGATGGCTAAATAGCATCCTGATCTAGGAGTCCTAGATTCGATTTCCGGCCGGTTCGGGTATTTTAACCTTCATTGGTTAATTTCGGTGGTTCGGGGACTGTGTGTGTATGCGCTCGTCGTCTTCAGCATTGGAATTCACCATAGGGGTAGGGCCCCATTCTCACAGACGCGCAGGTCATCCATCAGGCGTCAACTCGATAGATGTGCACCGGGCCTCACCGGAGGACACATACCATTGACGCCATTATTATTATTATTATTATTATTATTATTATTATTATTATTATTATTATAGAGCAGGTTCTCTCAGGGTGCATGCACCAGCGTATTGCGCTGTGCACGGTGCAAAAGACGACTTCGCTTGGTTAACCAGAGTGCAGACCCCCACTCCTCGATGTGGAGCAATAGCGCTGTCTCTGTCTTTCCCCACACCTGTCTCGCTCGCTCCGCCTGTCTCTCTCTTCCTCACTTGCTCCGTAGCGCTCCAAATCCGAGCTTAGCCGAGTCGCCCCGAGACGACGCGCTGGTCCGAGCTGAGTGGGACCGATGCACTGTGCACAGAATTTCTACGCCTCAGTTTGCACGCGTGAGATTTTGGGCGTTTGAGAGGCCCTGTTATAGAGTGTAGAAATTTGTTTGGTGTTCTGTGTTGCTGTAACTCTGTGAATAGTCTTCAGTTATAATTCTCTGTGTGTGATAGTTACTCAACTACATGTCTTTTGAATGACCTGATGTGAATAAATGAAATAAAATGAATAATAATACAACGGGAGCATGATAGTCGAATGGCCTCTGTACTGGTTTCTCACCAGGGTGGCTGTAGTTGTAGCATTTTTAAAGTCAAATCCTAATTTACATAAAATTAGAGGTCCCGAGGCTACTATCACAATATTTATAGTCACGTAAAATTACAAGCTAGCCTTCAGTAATGATACTGCTTTTGAATAAATAGTACTGAGCAACTGTGTTGTATGCTGTATTTTTTATACTGTCGCATTGTGTAGAAAAGTGGAATCTTAATTTTGACCGAACGAGATGCTACGGAATCACGTAGCTGACAACTTGCATTCAGGAGATTATGGATTCGAACCCCACTGTTGGCAGCCGTGAAGACGGTTTCCCGCTGTTTCGAATTTTTGCGCCACACAAATGCTGGGATTGTACCTCTATTAAGGTCATGGACTCATGATCGCTACTTTCCCAGTCCTAGCCCTTTCTTATCCCGTAAAATAAATTGTAATTGAGTAAGTAAGTAAGTAAGTAAGTAAGTAAGTAAGTAAGTAAGTAATTTATTGAACTTTACAGGCTGTTCGCCCAGATACATGTTAACAATGCCAGATTATATAAAACAGAAAGAACCATTAAAACCAACGAAACTGAACAATTATAAACAAAACTAAAAACACACCAACTAAATCTACTAAGCGGCCCCTTGCATGGGCGGATGACCAGCCCACATTAGGGCCAACCCTACAACCCTATAATCCTACAACTAACTTAGTGGCCCCGCACACGGGTGGAATACCAGCCTCCGTGCAGGGCACCACCCCTAAACTAAATCTACTAAGCTACCACTAACATGGGCGGATGACCAGTCCAGATGTTAGGGCACCCCTTACATCTAAATTGACCCTATAATCTTAAAATTACCTTGTTGGCCCCCTACACGGGCGAGAAACCAGTCCCCGTGCAAGGCGCCCTTCCTACAACTACTGTCCGGCCGTGTCATCCCCCCTGGTGAGAAAAGGGTAAAACGGATAGTGGGAGCTTAATTTTGAGAAAAGAGATAATTTTGCTGTCGCAGTATTGTATTTAGAAGGTAGATTAATCAGAGGTATCACTATCGTATAAATGTGTCAATGGTGTTGTTTTTTAATTTTGATGTTTTTGTTTGTCCATATATGGATTGTAAAATATGACCCAGAAGATAGTAGGATGCCATAAGAGCAATTTTATAGTCACCCTGGAATAACGTTGTAACAAATTTATGTTCATGATAAACATCAAAATTCATGATGTTACAAAATGTTAAGGCCCGAAATCCCTTTTGATAAGTATTTCTTTATGCACAATTATCGACGTTGGTGTATCTAGTTTGACCTAAAATGAATGTCTTGATATCATATTTATGATTTTCATTTCTGTTATGTCCGACTCGTTGGCTGAATGGTCAGCGTACTGGCCTTCGGTTCAGAGGGTCCCGGGTTCGATTCCCGGCCGGGTCGGGGATTTTAACCTTAATTGGTTAATTCCAATGGCCGGGGGCTGGGCGTTTGTGCTGTCTCCAACATCCCTGCAACTCATACACCACACATAACACTATCCTCCACCACAATAACACGCAGTTACCTACATATGGCAGATGCCGCCCATCCTCATCGGAGGGTCTGCCTTACAAGGGCTGCACTCGGCTAGAAATAGCCACACGAAATTTATTATTAATTTCTGTTATTAAAATGATGGTTATTAACTGAGCTCATGTTTCAATTTTCAAATGTATTTCCGTTTTGGTAGCAAGAAATATTCCCATGCGAATTCTGCGAAGATGGTACTCAGTATTCGGGATATAGTGGGTTCGAACCCCACTGTCGGCATCCCTGAAGATGGTTTTCCCATTTGCACACCAAGCAAATGCTGGGATTGTACCTTAATTAAAGCCACCGCCGATTCCTTCCCACTCCTAGCCATTTCCTTTTCCCATCGTAACTTGTAAAACATAAACAAATAGTCACTTTCCTAGAATTTATTGGTAGTGGACACCCCTGCATTCGGCCTTATTCAAATAAGAGTATTTAAATAAGCAATTTACCTGCTTGTCCTTGCAGTACGTTCTGACTTATTTGCTTTGAACTCTCAGAGGAACATTACTCACTTCTTTGTCAATTCTCCTTTGTTGCAAATTTACTTTAACAGAACGTATGTTCTTAAAATTGCCATTTATACAGTAGCCGGAGAGCGAGCACTCGGACATAAAAGACATTTGAGGCATGCGGTTTAACCAGATGCATTGGAATGTCACCTATACGTCACATACTTCAGATGCGTTCGAGACAAGAAAGCGAATAGATAGTTGTTTTGGTCTTTTAAAGAGTTTTATTTGAGAAGGTCGTAGCCAACACGAGGACTGTTCCCACGGGTTCATCAGTGGCTGGGTGATGTGGTGGGGACACGAGACTCCCAAAAAGTGGACTGGAGCTACGGGATTATTTCAACGTCGCCATACTCTGGGGTGTTACATTTTTAAATTACTTAACAGAGCATAATTATTTATTGCGCAATATTGTTCGATAAAGAACATTATATTTTATTTATTAATTAATTCAATCTTCAATCATCCATCTATTCATGATAATGTTTTCATGATAATTTAGGGATGATTTTCTGCTGAGATAAAATAATAGGATGGACTTAGGTTATGAGGAGTCATGTTTGACTACCAGATGCATCTGCATCTCTTTCCTTCATTGTCTTAATCGTGTGGAAATATCAACCTAAAGCGGCTTTGAGCGTGGTCAGCAGTCGCATACTATCGGCTGATGAAGAAACGAAAAATCGGCACCGGTCTAGGTAGGTCTTCTTAGAGATTTAGATTTTGATGACCTCTCGGTTTATTAACCGAGGGGTCGCTGGTAATTTTACGATTGAAGAAGCCTAAAGAACTTGAATACTTTCTAATTTTGTTGGTGATTTTTTTTTACAATTTACTTTACGTCGCTGAGGCACAGATACGTCTTATGGCTACGATGGGAAGGAAGCGACCATGGGCTTAATTAAGGTACATCCTCAGCATTTGCCTGGTATTAAAACGGAAACCACGGAAAACTATCTTCAGGGCTGCCGACCATGGATTCGAACACACTATCTCCCGCATATAAGTTGGATAATAATAATAATAAACATCATCATAATCGTACTACTAATAATACCCGGGCTGAGGAGTTGAGACGTAGAACGCTACTCAAATTGGCGGGTTCGATCCTGGCTCAGTCCGACGTTTGAAGGTGTTCAGATACGCCAACTTCATATCGGTAGATTCTGTGGCACGTAAAAGAACTGCTACAGGACAAAATCCCGACATCTCAGCATCTCTGAAAACAGTAAAAATAGTTAGAAGGACGTAAAACTAATTACATTATATGATACCAAAGAGATTCACTTCATGGGCCCTCGAAAATGACAAATAAATCATGACAAAACCAAACACATGACTTTCAGAAGAGGTGGTAGGCTGTCTCCAAAAGATACATTGACCCTTCAAAATAAACCTCTAGAAGTTGTACCAGCATTCAAATCTCTCGGAGTTACTCTTCAAACAACATTGGCATCTTTTCTTTCAACAAAAATAGCAATGGTACTATTTAAAACAGCTATAGCATAAATAGCAACTTATGGGATCCATATAATCTGGGATAAACTTTAAATTAACGACTTGATAACGCTAGAGAACGTTAAAGCTCGTTATATGAAAGGAATCCTGCGTATCGGGAAGACAGCACTATCAAGACTGACCTATGTCTTACTAAAACTTTCTTTATAGAAGACATCAGAATGCAGATAAACCTGCCAAACACTGAGGCCTGCGAGAACACATTCCAAATTCTGATAGAAAAACACAGCTATATCTGGAACGACTTTTATTCAACAGACGCCATAATGACGGATGATTGGAAACAAGCAAATTACGAGCTTCGACACGTAATAACGCGATATGCAACACAGGGTTTTTATCACAAGTTCTGCCAAAATGGAAGATTTCATCACCCAAATGAAAATTGTTCGTGTGAATGGTGCAATGAACACTGTGAAATATATCATGCAAATATCTGCAGCAAAAGATACATATCTATAACAAAACTAGGACTAGAGTAATGTAATATAGTATTTGTATTTTGCACACTGTGCGCATTTTCCTTATTATTATTATTATTATTATTATTATTATTATTATTATTATTATTATTATTACCAGCACAATACTTGCTGAAAAGTCAACGGCTTTATTTATGGTGGCTGAATGTCTCTCAGTGGATTTGGTTGGAGGATGGCAGGAACGTGGAGTATTTTTATGGTTCTCGTTTTCAAGAAGGTAATTTCCATTTGGTTATTTGTACTGCCCTCAACATTAGATTTTTCCTATGCAGATCACCCGTGGGCGTCAGTCAGACCTGCATCAGGCCTCTCCACAGGCAATACGCCATTGTATATACATGCGCAAGGGAGTCTAAAGTACCAAAAGTGGTCACAACTGTGATAGCAGAATATTTTTGCCAATGTTTGCAGATCTGCCGAGCACTCCCAACGTTGCCTACACGCAACATTTATTGATAACGTGTTATTCATCGTCGGCAACGCAATACTTAACACTGAAGGATATTTGTGTGAAATATAAGGTCATATTATTATTATTATTATTATTATTATTATTATTATTATTATTATTATTATTGTGCTTTTATGGCCGCATTGGACCACTGTAGTCTATTTCTGTCCGGTCTTCTATGATGTTATATGTTTTTTTTTCTTTTCTGTTCTTCCAGTATTTCTTCATTCTATCTAATCGTTGTCCTTCTTCTGAAAATATATCAATTTATTTGCTTTATTTGATTTATTCTTTAAAACCTCCAGTGTTATCTCTAATTCTTTCATGTCTTCTTTTATTTATTTTATCCAGACAGGTTGTTGTTTTGGTTTCCAAAGCTTTTCTAAAATTCTGCGTATTAACCTCAGCAGATGACCAGGGAATGATATTCTCTTCTTTCTTATGTAATCCTTTATAGGTTCTATTTCCTGATATACTGCTGCATTTGGGATGATGCGCCATTCTCCTTCGTTTTAGTACTTCTTATTAATGCATGTTATTACTATTCTTCTTTCTATTTTAAAAATTCTGTCTATGTTATTCTTTAGCTTTAGTTTAAATAATGTTTCACTTCCATAAGTTATTTCAGGTTGGACTACCGTCTTATAATGTTTCAATTTTGTATTTATTGACAAACATTTCTTGTTATATGTATTTCTGGTTACTTTTTTGACTCTGGATAATTTATTCGTTCTCTCTGTCCAAGAATTGTTTCATTTAAATTGTATGTCATATGTTGTATTGTATTGTAAATTTTATGTCATATATTGCATAAAATTCCTGTAATAACATTATAACTACAACATTAAAAAATAATGTGAATTTTTGAAAAACAACCCATAGAATTTGTTATGATTTGTTATGATTAATGGACTAGGGAAAGGTGCACAGTGAAGCGTAAAAATATAAACATAGAGATGATGGATGTCTTTTAAGATGTGCGCTACAAGGCTTAAAATATATTGCATGTTCGCAATGTTGGCAAGAAATGTGTTTGATTTTCCTTTGGATTTCGCTCGTCTGTTGAGTGTTGCTTACTAACTGAACAATCGGTCTCGTTACATCAGTGCTGGAGTAAAGTGCCTCCACGTACTGCATTTTATACTTTTCTCTACTTATTGTTCCTAAGCTCACACCACACCCACGTTATCGCCATCTA
This sequence comes from Anabrus simplex, assembly GCF_040414725.1. NCBI lineage: Eukaryota > Metazoa > Arthropoda > Insecta > Orthoptera > Tettigoniidae > Anabrus > Anabrus simplex. Next base: position 1,293,349,637 of record NC_090265.1, read on the forward strand.
TCTAAAGTTTCAATGTCTGCTGTGCTCCTTGACCTCTCAGAGGTGAGGTGCTCCGCCGTAACGCGGTATTGCGGTGTAAGGTCACTTAAATGTAACATTAATCCTCACCGTTGCCTTGTCTTGATGACGTCTGATCTGCATGGCCTGTTGCTGCAATGACAAAGCAATACTGGCATCTATAAATCATTTAGTCGAGATGCAATTCGCATTTCTTTTTTCTCAAGTGTAACACATATGTTCCTGTTGGCAGATCATGAATGTTTCATTTTAACTACTACTGTTATTCCCGCTGTCTCACATTGCTACAAACACAGCCGAAGTCGTAATAACGCAATGTATCTAGCGTCCTTTCAACGGCTATTAGTTTTAGGAGACGCTAGCACGCTGGAGTTTCGACGGGTCAGTAAATCTTCGAGTGCACTTGGAATAAAACAAACATTATTGTATGTACGAGGTGAAGACTTGAGCAACCACGCTCTATCGAATCATTGTATTTGTATAAAGTCAAATGAACTTTCCCGTTCAGTCTAAAGGAGAAACAGGTCAAAGTTTCTGGATATTCCAATACACAACCACTGTGACTTGGTTTACAGAGACGCAAAATGAGAAGTCCGTAACGAACTACAAACCACACAGGATGTTGGTCTAAGAGTTATTTATTTAAAAAATATTATGACTATGTTACTCGGCCTTACGATGATCTCGGATGGCTACACCTCTAAGGCAGGTTCATGATACATTCCTTGACTATACTGCACCGAATCTACCAGAGCGCTGAATACGGACCTCTTCCTAATTATACCGGGTGTATGCGTAAGTTTTTGTCGGTTTTTGTGGTAAAGTAAACACGTAATTTTCAAGATAAATTCATTTCTTGTTTATTCAAAATATTCGCCCATCTTTCAGGTAAGTTATGAATACCATGCCAGAAAAACTGCTTGTCTTTTGCGGCAAACCATTCGTCGAGCCATTTTTCATTTTCCTCGAAATTGCTGAAGTGCTGCTTTGCGAGCGCGTGCCCCATTAATGCGAAGAGGTGATAGATGGCGCCAGGTTGGGGCAGTACGGCGAGTGCGGAAGGATGTCCCATCCAAGCGATTTCAAGGTGTCTTTCACTGGTTTTGCTGTGTGAGATGGTGCATTGTTATGTAACAAAATCACTTTTCCATGTCTTCTGGCCCATTCCGGTTGTCTTTCGATCAATGCGGGATTTAAATTAATCATTCGTTGGTGATAGCGTTGTGCATTAACCGTTTCGCCGGGCTTCAAGCGATTTGGCCTTGGTGTTGAAGGACCGGCTTCGCCAGGTGACAGCCATGATTTTCTCCGCTTCGGGTTTTCAAAATAAATACATTTTCTGTCACCAGATACAATTCGGTACAAAAATGATTTTCTTTAGTGGCGTTGAAGCAGCATTTCCCAGGTGACTTCGCGATTTTCCATTTGCCTTTCATTCAAATCGTGCGGGACCCATTTACCGAGTTTACTGATTTTCTCCATTGCTCGAAGACGTCTGCTGATTGTGTCTTGTGACACATTTAATGCTTGTGCCAATTGCTGTTGAGTTTGAGTTGGGTCATCATCCAGTAACTCCTGCAATTGCTCGTCTTCGCACTTTTTTGTGGTCTACAAGAACGCGCACTGTATTTTACATTGAAATCACCACTAACTTCCTCCTCTGATGGGGGAGGCAGGCCTCCTAGACGGTGCCGCCGTCTCTCAGGCCGGAAGGTGAAGGAGATGTGCGGAGAAGGTTAGGAGGTAGACGGCCATGGCCTATACTACAAACTGTCCCGGCATTCGCCTTAGTGCAGGAGAATGTAAAACCACGGGAAATCATTCTCAGGACAGCCGATGGGTGGGACCAAGCGTGAAGTCCGGCACTGTGTCCCAGGCCCGTCTCCCGAATGCAGAGGCGTAGAGCCACGGTAGAGCCGCGGCCAAATTTCCTCTGCTCGGTTGGCCGGTCAGAGTACAGAGCATATGGGACAACAACCCACGATGCATCTAGATCACCACGTTTAAATTGTCGAAATCTTGTCTCACATATTCTAATCGGTGGAGCGTGTTCGCCATGTGTTTCTACCACCAAACGATGACTTCTCACAGCCTTTTTCTTTTGATTACATAGGAAAAGCAATGCGTACCGCAAATCTTCTTCTTCAGGCACAAACGTTGACATGATCACTGAACGATACAACATAGACGGTAGTTTTGGCGGGCTCAACTTGTGTGTGTTGGTAGATGAATGTCAGGCGAACAAACTGGCGTATGTGTCAAGTTCATACGCTGGCGCCATCTCTTACTGAAACTGGAAAAGACGTATGCATACGCATTGGTTCTCGATCTGAAAATGAAAACCAACAACCTGTTTTCCAGTCATTGACCGAGTCAGGGATGTAATGAATGAAACATATATAGGCTATTATTACAATGGGGTCGCCACTCCCAAAGTGATTTGTTAATGAGTGATAAATGCTATGAAATGATAATGGAGAGTGTTGCTGGAATGAAAGATGACAGGGAAAACCGGAATACTCGGAGAAAAACCTGTTCCGCCTCCGCTTTGTCCAGCACAAATCTCACATGGAGTGACCGGGATTTGAACCACGGTATCCAGCGGTGAGTGGCCGACGCGCTGCCGTCTGAGCCACGGAGGCTCTTGGTTCCCGACCTATAACACCTTAATTGCTTAGGCTAGCTACTGTGTAATAGTTCAAAATATTCCACATGATGAGCTCGTAGAACAGCAGGCCTTTTCTTCCTCCTTTCCTTATTTGCTTCTTATTTCTATTAATTTCCATAAACAAATTCTTCATTATTGAATTTAATAAAGTAAAATGTATATATATTTGGTATATATTCTGTAATACCGGTACATTGCATTTCTTATGTAGACTTACAGTATATTAAAAAGTACAGTAATGTAGAGAGGAGATAGATCTACTTTATATAACTCAGATATTTACTGGTTTTAAGTGTAAGACAGTCACAAATGTCCCTAACTATGCCAGGTAAAATTCGTCATCTACCTGTCTCTTTAACAGAAAATTTAATTTATTATTATAGTTTTTTTGCATTATTTACGTTTCATTTAGGGACAGAGAAAACATTAGTTACTGACCCAGTGTACTTCTCAATGTAATGGCTAGATAACGATCAGTCGCGCAGTGTAGTTCATTCCAGCTTAGGATCGACTAACACCTTGAGTAGTGGTGTGACGCCGGTTCTGATCCACTTTGGGGTGGGGGGTGGAGTGGGGGGTGGGCGGGGGGCGTGGTCTGTGCTCTGATTGGTTGGGGGTGGGGGTGTGGGCGTGGCCTGTGCTCTGATTGGTGGGTGGGTGGGGGCGGGGCTTTGCTCTGATTGGTGGGTGGGGGCGGGGCTTTGCTCTGATTGGTGGAGGTGGGGGAGGGTGGGTGTGTTGGTCTGTCTCTGTGGGGGTTGGTGAGCGTGCGTGCGCGCGCGCGTACAGGGTGGTGGGGGCGGGGTGTGGCCTCCACCCCCTTGGCGGAGGGGGGTTACGTTTCCCCCCTTTGTGCAGCTGTGTGTGGCAGGTGCGCGCTCCCCTCCCGCTGAGTCAGCCTCGTTCCCCTCCCCTCGCTCCCCCGCTGAGTCAGTCTCGTTCATCCCCCTCGCTCCCCCAGCTGAGTCAGCCTCGTTTCCCCCGCTTCCTTTGTTCTTTTGTGTGTGTGTGTGTGTGTGGCAGGTGCGCTCTCCCACTGAGTTGGTTTGCACGTGCGCTCTCCCGCTGAGCCAGCATCCTTTATCTTCTATTTTTAAACATGCATGCACGTGCACCCTCCCGCTGAGTTGGCTTGCACGTGCGCTCTCCTGCTGCGATGAGTTTAGTATATATATAGCCAGCATTCGTTTGTGGAAACGTATTCGCTGGTTCTGCGACCTTGCTTGTGTACATCAGTGATCTATTACATATATCCTTGATTGCTGCTCGCGCTGTTCGGGATTGACCAGAGATTTGATTCACACCTAATCTTTTGGTAAGTTTTTTTCTCTCTGTTTCTTTGTAACGCAATGTAATAAGTTATAACTTGATTGAATAGAGAGGATAATATTAGTATTTCTTTTTTTGGTTTCAGAGTGTGATTTAACTGTTTGCCATCAAGTTATGGACTTGTTGAAGAAACTTTCTACTTTATCTAAATCAAGAGGAAGCGAGTATAGACCGCTAGATCAATTAGCGGTCAATGAAGTTTACAATGTGCTCTCGTACCGAGCTGTTAAAACTCGGTACGGGAGGCGAATTGTTGCAGATATTTTAGAAAAATCTGGTGACGAAGAGGTGGCAACATCAGTATTTTTACCAGCTCAGTACCAAGAACTAACCGATAACGACGTGGAGGAATTAAATCAAAGAGGATTGAAGCTCATATATAAAGGCAAAATAAATTCACGTAACGAGGTAGATTTTGTTAAATAGAAAGTTTAAAGTGTTTGCTTTAACATTGTTCATGCATGTATAGGGGGAAGGGTAGTCTGCTGAGGAGGAGAAGGCGCTAGAATCTTCCCTACCTATGTTTTATCTACCATAGTTTTTAGCTGTGTTTATATGTGTGCCTAAGCTGTTTTTTGTTTATATGTGTGCCTAAAATATGAAATATAAGCATATAAGTGTAAGACAGAGAGAAGGAATCGAACAGTTAGTTATAGTTTCTTCATGTCTTGAGGGTTGTAAGGCAGAAGAAGTAGAAGAAGACTGTTGGTTAAACAATATTACACCCTTAACGTTTACTGTATACACATCAGATTCTTCGAAAGAATACTATCAAGAGCACAGGAAAAATGTTGATGAGTGTGTGTTACGTGTGATATTACAGACTCCAGGGTTGGATAAAAATGCTCATTTTTTAATAATTTCTGGTTATAACTACAAAACTCTAAGGTTTGAATCGAATGTGATAGTGTTTACTGATATGTACAGTAAGATATATCAACAGCATTTGTTATGCAGTCTTCAAGATGAGTGTGATTCCGAACTAATTCACTGTTCTTGTGACGTTATACATTCCCCGTATTCGTGGATTCAAAAACAGTTATTGAACTACAATACGGATGTACATACTGTGTACAGCAACTGTCATTACTGTCTATTTAAAGTAAAGAAATTATGTCAAATGTATTAATGTTTATTGATATGTACAGTAAGGTATATCATTAGCATTTGTTATGAAGTCTTGAGAACAAGTGTGATTTGAAACTAATTCCTTGTTCTAGTAGCATTATACATTCCTTTCGCAATGGTGGATTCATGCGGATGTACATAACTGTTATTGTTGTTTTTTATTAAAACATAGAGAAATTAGGTAAACAATGATGGAACCAAAACGTTTGAGGTTATCAGAAGAACTTTCCTTTTCTTTGGATAATGTAACAAACAATCATAAATTTGAAGAATTTTTAAGTGACACATACACCTCCGTAGAGAGTATGTTAGAACAATGTGGTTTGGACAGAGGGTTGAATGTGTCTGTAGACGTTATTCCATCAACTCATCTTTCAATCTATGAACCCACGTTAATTGAAAATACAAATGAATTGAATACATATTGGGTAAATCTAGTTGACAGTCTAAAGAATTGTATACAAAACAATTGTTTAAGCAAAGTAACTGTAAGAGTAGAAAAATGTTGTATGGCTTGGACATTACTAGAAACTAGTTACAGGACGCGTATGTTTACTGGGTCAATTAGAAATAGTTGTGAGTTGAAGGATCCTAAATTGTTTTTGGAAAGGTGTTACATATGGTTTAAAAAGTATGTGCAAAAAGCGTTAGAAAGCAGTGCGCTTAAAGTAAACACATCATTGATATCTGAACACATATTGCCTAGTTCGGATCAGACAACTAAACTTCACACCAACACCAAAAATCATATTATTACTATTGCAACAGATTTACGAGAGTGGTATGAAGAAAATGTTGTGCAAGAGACCTTAACCAAATTGAGTCGCTATCCAGAGAGAGATTCTGGGTGGGCTCTTAAGTCGCTGTTGGAACTGCGAATAAACATAAATTCATATGTAGGATTTCATGCGGGTCACCATTTGAAATTACCTAAAGCCATACGGGATAAGAAAGCTGTTGTTAATGTACAATGCAACGATGACGACTGTTTTGCATGGTCAATTGTAGCTGCTCTTAACCCAGCAAGAACGCATACCGAGCGTCGATCATCATATCCAGACTATAGAAGTGTTTTAAACTTAGAAGGAATTTCATTTCCTATGGAAATACAAAAGTTGTCTAAATTTGAAAACCAAAACGATATATCAGTAAATGTGTATGGAGTAATGTATGAAAATGGAAAGTGGATGTATGCAGGGCAAGATAGCAATCAACCGTTTACAATTGTACCTATTTACATTACAAAGAAATTAGAGGGTTCTGCAAGGAAGCATGTAAACCTATTGCTGCTCCAAACGGAACAAGATAACGTTGTATACCATTTTTCGTGGATCAAATCTCTATCTCGGTTAGTGTCTTCAACAGTTAACAAACATAATCATAAGATCTATGTGTGTGAACGCTGTTTATCATACTTTGGTACACAACTCAGACTAGATAACCACATGGTTACGTGTAGTCAATTTAATCCTGTAAAGTTAGAAATGCCGAAAGAGAATGAAAAAATAATCAAGTTCATTCATTATAAACATAAAGAAATAGTTCCTTTTACTATTTATGCTGACATCGAATGCGTTTTGAACCCGATTGACACGGCTATGCCAAACAATGAAACTTCCTATACAGCACCCTTGAATTATCACAGAGCGCACAGTATCGCTTACTATTTGCATTGTTCTTACAATGAAACATACAGTAGATTTAATTTATATCGCGGAGACGATTGTTGCGAATGGTTTGTTAGAGAATTATCTAGTATTGTTCAAGATATAGCACATTATTATGCTCAAGTAGTTCCGAAAGAGGAACTTAATAGAGATCAGGAAGAAGAATATTTAGGAGCAATTACTTGTCATATTTGCGAAAAAGAGTTTGTCGCAACAGATGTTAAAGTTAAAGATCATGACCACTTAACTGGAAAATTTCGTGGTGCTAGTCACCAGTGTTGTAATCTACAGTACACCTTACCGAATTACATACCAGTCTTTTTTCATAATTTGAGTGGATACGATAGTCATTTTATTATCAAACAATTGTGTGAGAAGATTGTAGAGGTAGAGGAGAATGATGATAATGCGAGTGAGGTATTTAATCCAGGAAGGGTGACATTAATACCTACTAATACAGAACGCTATAAGTCGTTTACTAAAGTTGTTCCTGTTGTTGATAGTAAAGCTTTCAGGTCGTTGCAATTACGATTTCTTGATTCATTCAACTTCTTAGGCAGTTCATTAGAGAAATGTGCTTTGTACATGAACAATGATGCTAAACATATCACGCGGAAATATTTTCCAGATGCTGTTCATTTCGAATTGATGTGTCAAAAAGGTGTTTTTCCTTACGAATATGTAAAGGAAATAAGCGTATTAGATGAAAGAAGTTTACCACCAAAAGATATGTTTGGTAGTTTGCTTACTGGTAGTTCTATTTCTGAGATAGAATATGAACGAGCACAACGTGTATGGAAAACTTTTAATTGTGTTACTTTGGGTGACTATTCAGATTTGTATTTGAAAACTGATGTGCTACTTTTAGCAGATATTTTTGAAAATTTTAGAAAGGTGTGCAGAGAGACTTATGGGTTGGATCCTGCTCATTATTTTACTGCTCCTGGTTTAGCTTGGAGTTCGCTTCTAAAGACAACAAAAGTTCACATAGAACTCATCACCGATGTGGATATGATGCAATTTGTAGAAAGAGGTATTCGAGGAGGAGTAGTATATTGTGCTCATAGGTATGTTGAAGCTAACAATAAATACATGAGCGATTACAACCCAGAAATACTCGACTCTTACTTACTGTACTTGGATGTAAATAACCTATATGGGTGGGCTATGATGCAGTATCTCCCAGTAGGCAATTTTTCTTGGGTAGAAAATGTAGATGAATTTGATGTGCTAAATGTAGATGATGAATCTGAAATAGGTTATATTTTAGAAGTGGATTTATCATATCCTAAAGAAATACATGATTGGCATAACGATTTTCCACTTTGTCCTGAAATGAGGAAATCTCCTGCACAAAAGGCTCTTCCTAAACTTATGACAACACTACATAATAAACATCGGTATGTGTTGCATTATCGAAACTTGAAACAATGTTTAAAGTATGGTTTGCAATGTTTAAAAATTTACAGAATACTACAATTTAATCAAGCTCCTTGGATGAAACCTTACATTGAATTGAATACAGAAAAACGTAAGCAAAGCACAAACGATCTTGATAAAAACTTTTTCAAGTTAATGAATAATTCCGTTTTTGGTCGCACACTAATGAATGTGAGAAAGTTTAGGGATGTTAAATTGACGACACGTTGGGATGGACCTTTTGGTGCTGGGCGTTTAATAGCGCAACCTACCTTTAAGAAACGAGTCATTTTTGATGAATCGTGTGCAGCTATTGAAATGGAAAGGGTGATAGTCAAGAGCGATAAACCAATGTTTGTAGGAATGGCGATATTAGACTTATCTAAAACAAAGGTAGTTGATTTTCATTATGCGTACATGAAGCAAAAGTATCCAAAGGAGGGGGACCTTACATTAGTGTATACTGATACAGATAGCCTTATTTATCATATAAAAACTAAGGATGTTTACGCAGATATAAAGGAAGATATTGCTGAATGGTTTGATACAGGAGACTATTCAGAGGATAATCCTTACAGAATTCCTAGAATGAATAGACGTGAAATAGGCTACATGAAGGATGAATTGTCAGGTGTGTTGTTTTGTAAATTTATTGGACTTAGAGCAAAAATGTATGCTATAAAAACAGAAAAGAAAACTGTAACAAAAGCCAAAGGTGTAAAATCTACAGCGAATTTGACAATAGATGATTATGAGGAGTGTTTCAGAGAAAATAAGCATATGATGAAAAATCAGTATTCTATACAATCAAATCTTCATCATGTGTTTACTGTGTGTCAAAACAAAGTAGTTTTAACACCAGATGATGATAAACGATACATCCAATCAGATGGTATTTCAACTTTAGCGTGGGGTCATTACCGCATTGATGGTGATAGTAAAGAAGTATAAGAAGTATGATGTTTCATGTACTAATTAAAATGTATGTACAGGAACTAATAAATTATTTGTGTACCTATTTGATTGTTATTAAAGTATAAATGAAGTGATTATATATGTAATTAAATGTAAAAGAGCTAGTTTGTAAAAATAAAAAATAATAAATTTATATATATTGCTTGTTTTTATTTTAACAATAAGGAAGGTGGTGAAATAAATAATACACAAAAGAGGTTATATGATATTTATTTAATCAAGACACATATACAAAAAATGTGTATATATAAACATAATTACACCATCTTTTTTATTATTTATTCCTTTGGACAGCAAGAACTATTATAATACATCTCCTTCACCTTTTTTTGTTTACACATACGACAGTCCTTCTTCATACTGGGAGTACCATCTATTTGAGTAGTAGCGTTTGGATCGTTGTTGAAGTAATGTTCATAACAATATTCATATTCAGGATGTTTTTCCTTGAATTCATCTGGCAGTATGTTCCAAAGAAAAGGAAGTTGATGATCAGCAAGCGAAATCAGAATCTCATCGGGCATATAACACCAGTCCAGTGTGTTGAATGATTTAAGTCCACTATGACGATATTTGTTTATAGAAGCACTCACCATACGCATAACATTACTCTCTTTAGAGAGCCAATCATGCATGTGTTTATTATGCCATAACGCACATTTCTGTTTTTCTTCTTGATGTAGTTCACACGGAAAGTATTCATCATCACTGGTTTCTTCTGCTGTCAAGGCTGCTTTCGAACATCCGTACATTGACAAATCAGCAACAGGTTTAGAAAAAACAGTTTTAAACTCTTCACCCAATCCGTTCACCACAACGAAACATTTGTTTTGTAAGTCTTTTAAAATTTTTTTTAACTTATCTTGTTTGTCGAATTTAATTAAAGCTGCACAACTAAAGTCAGCATCCTTGGTGTATTCACAGAAAGCACATTCAACTCGCCCATTTTCCAAAGGTTTCAGATCGATGAGAACTAGTGGAGACTGTTCCATGATGAAAGAGAAGTACACGCACATGGAGTGAAGGTTTCCTCTTAGCCCACATCTCTTTTATAGTAACTCCATCAATAAACACTTTATAGATGGCGACACGAGCGCGGTGAAGGAAGCGTTGATTTATGACGACACCACCCTATTCTTCAGTCATACCTATTTTTAAGTTCTAGTATAGTATGTTCCATAATAACAGAGAAGTATGCAAGCATGGCGAGTGTTTCTTCTCAAGTCTACATCTGTTTTATGGTAACTTCTCCGCTAAGTGGTTTATAAGCCACAATTCGGTCATGAAGAAGAAGTGCGTAAAGAGATGTATTCGCAGGAATGTCGGTGTCGGTTTCAAATTCTACACGAATGTCGACTGGAGATGAGCGAATAGAGTCATTTTGGTGAGAACAATCGATAATAATCAAAGGTGCCAATGTTTTAAACTCTAGTCTACCAAGCATAGGTCCAACGATTTCATTTTCCTCTAATGAGTAATAAACAGCTTGAAATTTTGTATACATATCATACAGTTCGGAAAAGTCTCCAGCACTTATTTTAACACGTATGTCTTCATTTGGATAATATTCCTCATTGAGAAAGACTTTTAGTTTAGAAATATTACAATGATCAAACACACAAGCATTAGTGCTTTTTTTCTTTCTGTCAGTTTGAAATCCGAAGATAATAAAACGTGGTTTTTCTAGTTGTGAAGATGCTTTTATTGTCCAATTCATTCGTTTGGTTGCAGGCAGAGAAGGAAGTTCATACAATTCCCACGATCGAAATGCGATTTGCAAGTTCTCATTTCTTTCTACAATGTTAAGCATGCGTGCTTGTTCTTGGTGGGAGAGAGAGAGTGAAGGCACCTTCCAATAAATATCCTCAATAATTATATTAGAGTTATCATTATCTTCTGTAGATTTGAGGGTGCAATTATCGTTGCTACTTCTAATTAATACTAGTTCGTGGGAGCAACCTGTGATACACTTTTGATAATCTTCAGCAAAACCTAAAATATTAGAAAGAGGCATAACGATGTGAAAGTAACCTGTTGTAGGGTCAGCTAGGGCATAACCTGGACTGACAGGGAACCAACCGGTATTTTGGAGATTGGTTGTAGATTTCGTTGATGCAAAAGTCTTCATAGTACTTGCTATTCCCAAATTCCTTGTTCGATCGATTTCTGTACCATTAAGTTCATATCGACATTCGCTGAAGAGAAAAGCACCGAAATTGCTATCTAGGGTAGCAGAAGTGGATATAGCTCCTGCTCCGTTTGTAACTTTACCTATAACGTGAAGAGAACTTTTTGAAGGCAACAGATGGTATTCTTGCTTGCGTGCTGGGATTCGTATTTCATCATTGTATCCGAATGTTGTACCTGCGTAAGGGCGATAGGTTCGCTCCTTAACAGCAGTAATAGAACGATTGAAAACAGGTTTTTCTTCTATGTTTAGCGTACGAAACATGGTGGAGGTGTTGTTTACCATACAAAAGTTTAGCTCACTATGAGCAAAACACGGAGTGTGTTTTACCTTTATAAGGACTGATAGCACTAAAACTTAAAACTTTCGTTTGTAACTGTTGTACATATTGGGTGTACGTGTGTCCGTTTGTAATAACTTTATGATCCCGCCTGTAACTGAACTTATAACGTGAGGATTACAAGAGATAGTATCCTTGCTCGCGTAATAGGGGATTCGTATTTCATCATTGTATCCTGCAGTACCCGAAGTAGAATGATTGAAAAACGGTTTTTCTTCTTTTGGCGCTTGAGACATGATGAATATGTTGTTTACTCTATAAAGGCTTAGCTGACTGTAGGTGAGAACGAGGTGTGTCTGTTTAGTTTTATATCTTTATAAGGGTAAAGAACTTTGTATCCTAAAGATTCCAGATATCGTTTGTTGCTTAATGTCAATGGTTTTAGATAGATGTGGTTCGAAGCTTTACGTTCTCCACTACCACTTCTATCGCTTGTATTTCTGTAGACGATTCCCATGTGTTCATTCGATAGGTCGTATGTGAAGCGTAACCGAAAGGTTTTCGTCAAGTAAATCAACCTTATTTTCAGTTTGATCTTTGAGAGTCACAGTGATGTTGTTTACACTTTGTAAGGCAATAGGATAATAAATGATAGGTAAGGGTTGCTCAACTATTTTATACCCTGGAGCAACGTTAGGATAAAAATCGTAAATGGAATGTGTACGTTTTCCGTTTAAAAATGCACCGCTTGCAATATTGCACTCTACACGGATAACGTTAATGTTCGAAATGCAGATAGGGGAAGGTGAGATATTAGTTGTGTTTGGTTTCAAAATAGTTCGCCCGAAACCAAGAATAGGTGCCAAAGAATCGTCAACGGTGAAATCGATTGTATACTTGCTGTAAAGTTTTGATTTTAACGTATGTTTGTCAAAGGTTAAAGTAAAATTACTGTTGGGTCTGTTTGTACCATTCTTTTCGTATTCATGTGTTTGATCAGGAGTATCTCCTATTCGTGCAAACTTTCTATTTAAAACATCTATAAGATCCTGAATTTCATACATTCCTGGTGGTATCTTTATATCATGATTGATATCTTTATGTTTACCTACATACCTAATTCTCAGAAGATTATTATTTTTAGTTATGTTAGGAATCGTGTATGAGGTATACAAACTCTTCATGCCTACTTCGTACGAATAGTCATCTAAAACAAGCGCTGGAGATAGTTCCATGCTCAATTCCGACCCATTTCCAGTCAACGTGTACACCGACTCCTTTCTACTCTTCATGATGAATGATGTGTTGTCAACACTTATCAGCAGTATTTATAGTTAGTAGAAACTGTAGACATAAATGTCCACAAATAACGCTATCAAAAGATTGGTATCGTTCGTAGTTATATAGAATACGGTTACAACCACGCAAATAGCGTGATACTTCACAAGGTGGTCTCAAATCACCAAAACTGTCAAAATAGTGTGCATGCTTCCCTCTTTTATATATTGCTACCCAGTGTGAACCTGAAAGGGAAGAGGGTTCTAGATTTACAATACAACTCTCGTTTTTGTGTGCGTACTTAGGCAACGTGTCTCTCATGTAAACACCACGAAAATAAGGAATTCCTAACTGTAAGGCATACTGATGTAATTCAATGTTAGAGAGCGGTTTGTATGGTAGTTTCAGAGGTATAGACCCAATCCTTTTTTGTAAGGAGCTAAATAGAGACCTTTTCCGCCCCGTAAAGCTACTGCTTCCATGACATGGTTGTGACGTTGCATCTCGGACAGTTGCTCTCTTGCTTTTTTGGCTTTGTTTATAGCGTTCACTACACCTGCCGCTCCTCCCGCTAGGCTTCCTAAGGCTGATAGGCCTGCGAATAGTGGAATAAGTGGAATAATCCCCCCCAACTTTTTTGTGGTAATGGGATAACTCTTCTTCTTTTTCCTACACTGTTGTTGTTCTTGTTGTTGTTTCCTACAGCTTTGCGTGCAGCTCTGAGTGCTGCGGAAGCTGCCTGCTTGATGCCGACACCTGGTCCTAGACGTGCGAGCGCAGAGCGAGCTTTCTGAATAGCTAACAATAAATGGTTTTTTCTTTTTTGTCTTCTTTGTTTTCCAGCTCCTAGCTTTGCCTTGCCTTTCATAATTCCAGCCACGGCTAACGCCGCAAGCCTTTCTCGTACGCTTGCGTCCCGTGACTTGACTCGAGCCCAAGCCTTAGAAGCTAATACTCGATCGGCTTCACGTCGATGATTTGCATCAGTTTCTTGGTACGCAATATCGTGCTCTTTGCACGCTTTATCTAGAGGATTGATGCCTGGATCACCACGTTTCAACCGTTTTTCGAGTCGGGTGCCTGGTCCACAATACTGGTAACCTGGAATGTGTGCTTCAAATGGGAGGTGGTCAATACCTTTGTTTATAATTTTATTCAATAACCCACGTCCACAACAAGTCTTCTTCTTCTTCTTATTTTTCTTCGTCTTCTTTGTTGTACTAGTAACGTTGTTGTTACTCGTTCGAGTGACAAACATCGTGTGAAAGCTTTCACCTCAAGGTAAGCATATATATATAAGCATGCAGGTGATGCATATCATTCAGTCCGCTATGGTTAAAACGGTAAAACAAACCATCTCTCTACCTGTTCGTGTAATAGAAGACGGTGATGGAGGAGGAGAACAAAATGCTGTGCGACGCCACAGTGTTCTCCTTCCAAACTCTTTGCGTTGTATCATATGTGGTCCATCGAATTGTGGAAAAACTAATCTTATGATTAATCTGTTGGAACACCCAAATGGTTTGCGTTTCGCCAACGTCTACGTCTATTCGAAATCGTTACAGCAAAGTAAATATGCTCGCTTAGAAAAGGTGCTGGCTTCCATTCCAAGTATCTCCTATTACAGCTATTCTGAAAACGAAGATGTTATACGTCCTGAAGAAACAAAACCTCACTCTGTGATTATTTTCGATGATGTAGCGTGCGATAAACAAAGTATTATGAAAACATATTTTAGTATGGCTAGACATTTTGGTGTTGATGTGTTTTATCTATGTCAAACTTACACCTGTCTACCCAAACATTTACTTCGAGATAACGCAAATTTTATTATATTATTTAGACAAGATGTTGGAAACCTAAAGCATGTGTACGATGATCATGTTAATACGGATATGAGCTTCGATGAGTTTAAGGAACTCTGCGCTCAGTGTTGGAATGAAAATCGATATAGTTTCCTTGTTATCGATAAAGATAGTGAATTACATAACGGACGGTATCGTAATGGATTCGATAAGTATTTCGATACACGGAAGGTATAAATACTGCGAATATAATATGGATCATGTTCATTTGATCTACTGAGTAGTGAGTGTAAACATCATGGAGGTATGTGGAAATGTTAAGGTTGCTGTATCTTACCCAGTACTGGAAGATGATATACCAACTAAGGCTTATGTGGATGGTATTTTGTTTGAAGCTGTAGCCAATAACTTATACCGCACTGAAGATGGAGATTATTCATTAAATAATAAGCGACTACGTTGTGTAGCCGACCCTATACTTGAAAATGATGCATGTAATAAAAAATTTGTTGTAGATTCTCTTAACGAATTCAAGAAAACAATTGTTAACAATTCTGGAGTGGGAAGTTTGGAATTAGGATCCACTACAGTTACCGGAATAGTAAATCAAAACACAGCTCCTAATGCAGTGACCTTGGAACATCTTCATAATTATACACATTCTAAAGAGTATTTAGACGAATCAGTTGTAAAAGAACTTAATGAATTGAAACGTAAGGTTGACACTTACGCTGATATTTTTGATATTCAAACAGAGAGTGATATAGATGTTAAGAAAAGAAGACTAACCGGTTTAGAAGATCCGAGAAAACCTCTTGATGCGGTAAATAAACAATATTTGGAACTGTATGCATCTAGTCAGGAAGATGTTAATGCTGTTGTAGAAAGCATAAACCAAGCTGTAAACGAACTCAAATCAAACTTAAATAAGCAAAATGACATTATAGAAGTAAACACTGATAACCTCAATATACACAATAAACGCATATCTAAAGCTTCTAATCCAACTGATTCTCAAGATGTTGTTACGTTGCATCATCTTGAGAATTATGCATATAACAAACAATACACAGACTGTGTGATAGCCAACCATCAAAATGATATTAATGAACTTAAACAGAACGTTGCTCACTTTGATATAAAAGAAGAAACCATTAACATAAAAGGTAAACGTCTATCTGATGTTTCAGACCCTGAAAATGATCAAGATGCTATTACTCTACACCACTTAAAAAATTATGCATACAACAAACAGCATACCGATAGCATAGAGGCTAACTATAAGCAAGACATCACTGATCTCACTCATATAACTGATGTAGTAACCAATGATATCAATAAACTTAACAATAACGTTACCAATCATGTTGCTCACTTTGATATAAAAGAAGATACTATCAATATAAAAGGCAAACGTCTATCCGGGGTTTCAAACCCCAAAGAAGCTCAAGATGTGGTGACTTTGCAGCATCTAGAAAGTTATGCATGCAGCAAACAACATACTGATAACATAGAGATTGTCTATAAGCAAGATATTGCTGACCTTAAAACCCGTATATCAGATGTGGTGGTCAAAGATATCAATGAACTCAAAAATAACGTTTGCAATCATGTTGCTCAGTTTGATATAAACGAAGAAACCATTAACATAAAAGACAAACGACTATCTGGGGTTTCAAACCCTAAAGAAGCTCAAGATGTTGTCACTTTGCAGCACCTAGAAGATTATGTGTACAACAAACAGCACACCGATAATATAGAGACTAATTATAAGCAAGACATCGCTAATCTTCAAACTCACATAACTGATGTAGTAGTCAATAATCTTGATGAACTTAAAAATAACGTTACCAATCACGTTGAGCACTTTGATATAAACGAAGATACTATCAACATAAAAGGCAAACGTTTATCTGATGTTTCAAACCCCAAAGAAGCTCAAGATGTCGTCACTTTACAGCATCTAGAAAATTATGCATGCGGCAAACAAGATATTGATAAAATAAAGGTCTACCATAAGCAAGACATAGCTAATCTTAAAAATTTCATAACTGATGTAGTAATCTATGATATCAACGAACTTAAAAATAACGTTAGCAATCACTTTGCTCATTTTCATATTAACGAAGAGACTATTGATATAAATGACAAACGACTATCTGGTGTTTCAAACCCCAAAGAAGCTCAAGATGTTGTCACTCTGCACCACCTGGAAGATTATGCGTACAACAAACAGCACACCGATAACATAGAGGTTACCTATAAGCAAGACATCGCTACACTCAAAGCTAGCATGACTAAAACGCTTAATTTGTTAAACGAAAAGAACATAGAATGGATCCAAAAATCCATCGTTGAAACAAAAGATAATATATTAAGCATTGTAAATGAACGCGTTCTATCTATAGTACAGGCTTTAAAAAATAAGCTGCTTGTTCATTTCCTTCTACAAATAACAAGCATACCATCAATGTACGATAGTCCCTTTTATCGTCTCAATAATGGGCATCTTACATACACGTTACCACACTCGGGAACACTTGAAGTATTGTCTATTGTTCCTGCAGCTAACAAGATTCAGTGTAAACATAATGAAAATGTTATAACAATCGGAGAAGGAACTATAATTACTGTTCACGCAAAAGACAAACTGCAATTTAAATTGGTTGGAGACGATGGTAAGCATTCAACGACTACTTTACCTTTACATATTGTGTTTGACTACACAACAAACCTGGATTTCTCTATGATAGAATAAAAAGCGTTGAAAAACGTATTACAATACCATTATGGGTTTGTCTGCTCATAGATACAGAACAAAAGCTAAAGATCTACAGAACTTCTTTGAAAAAACATGAATTGTTCAACGAATACTTGTCCGAAAAACACTCGTTTGAAAAACAGGAGCCCTTCCAAGAACTCCCGTTTGAAAAACAGCACCCGTTCGACAAACACCCGTTTGAAAAACAGCACCCGTTCGACGAACACCCGTTCGAAAAACAGCACCCGTTCAGCGAACACCCGTTTGAAAAGCAGCATCCGTTCGAGAAACCAAGTACAATCTGACATAAAGAAAGACATATATGACAATCAATATCTTGCGCAAGCTATTAAAAATGTAAAATATAAATATGATGCGCTTAAATCAGGAGAGCTTTTACAAGAAAATCAACTTGAAAAAACATTTAGTCCTATATCCAAACCCTTAAAATCTCTACTGGCTACCGTCTCAGAAAAATCTAATTCATTCAACTCTCCTACAGCACCTCCTATCAAACAAGAAGAAACAGAAGAAACAGAAGAAGCAGAAGAAACAAAAGAAAACGAAGAAAGAACTCTTCTAGAGCAACCCAATGCAGAAGTTCCATTCATTTTTAAAGCACAGAAGCCAATAATAGGGAATATTGCTTCTTCTTACTTGGATTTATTTACACAACCACACAGTGTACGCAAAGTATTAGATCGAGTTTATGGGGTACGAAAAGAAGAAGCTAGATGGTTTCTTGGTGATTCAGAAATACGTTTCCACGGTAACGACATAGTCATAAATAACAAAAGCTATAAAGGCACGCGAGGTCTTTATGAATTAATTTTTAAATCCTTCCCCAATAATAGTATATACACAAAGAGAGATCTTTCAAATTATGTAAAAATATTAGAATCTACAAACGCGCACAGAGTTCAGCATCGATCGGATAAACAGTTAATGTCTAATCGAGGGTATAAATATACAAACATTATTAAACCACTCTTCTCTACAGAAAGTTCACCATGTAGAAAAAGAAAGCGAACAGGCATGGGTTTGAAGTGGAAATATAATCATCAACAACCTATTGTTGACTATGTACACTGGGATGATCCTAATGAGCTTGTACAACGTCTACAGCTGTTAATGGCTTCTAAATCTGCAGGTCATACTGCACACGAAAACGAAATTTTATCTATTATTGAAGAACTTCGAGAAGCTCGAATTATTGCATAAATAACCAGTCTTCGTTTTACACCACATCAGAATGAGTGTTGACATCAGAGCTAATATTGCTAGAGAGTTACACCGCCCCGCTCGCAGATGTTACATGCGGCGGAGGGTTATTACTAAAGGATTAGATGATCTACACCAAATGGATTTAGTAGAAATGATACCCTATTCTCGAGAAAATAATGGTTTTAAGTATATGCTAACCATTATAGATGTTTATTCTAAATATGCTTGGGCACAACCTTTAAAAAGTAAGAGTGGAAAAGAAGTTGCTGCAGTGCTGCGTAAGATATACAATAAGAGCAAACGATTTCCTAAACATATTCAAACAGACAGAGGAAAAGAGTTCTACAATGCTGAGTTCAAACGATGGACCACATCACACAACATTAATCATTACTCAACGTACAGCAATATGAAAGCTTGTGTTGTAGAACGTTTCAACCGAACACTTCGTGAACGTATGTGGAGAATGTTTACTAAAGAAGGAACTCATTCATGGATACATAGGTTACAAAAGCTTATCCATGATTATAATCACACCTATCACCGTACTATTAAAATGAAACCTTGTGATGTAAAAGACAATCGACTACTTGCAACAGTGTATAACACAATTAAAACAGTAGATACTAGAAAGAGAAAATTTCAAGTAGGTGATATTGTTCGCATCAGCAAGCAAAAACATCAATTTGAAAAAGGGTATACACCTAACTGGACTACTGAGCTCTTCACTATTTATAAGGTGCAACCTACTAACCCTGTGACATACCTCTTAAAAGACTGTCAACAACATCTAATAGCTGGTGCCTTCTACACAGAAGAATTGCAAAAGACTAAACATCCAGACATCTACCTAGTAGAACGCATACTTCGAAGGAAAGGAAATAAAGTGCTTGTAAAATGGTTAGGGTATGATGATTCTCATAATTCTTGGATTAAAGAAACTAATGTATTGTAAGGAATAGATTGTAATAAAAAAATATAATATGTTGTGCTTTTTTTTGTTTCCCTTTTTCCTTCCTTCTGCTCTTAGTAATAATGAAAGGATACATATAAAGGTTTAAGAAATAAAAAAGATATAAAAATAATTATATATTTAAAAAACTAGTGCACAAAATACAATACAAAATACAATACAAAACAAAACAATACAATACAATATTTAAAAAATATTTATGCATTTACAATTTTTACAATTATAAAATTCTCCGTTGTTACTTCTTTCCAAATTGGGTGCTTCGCAACACCCTTGCTCCTCAAGCCCCCTTTGAGCAACTGAATCAAAACTGAAAATTTTTTTCATCTCTTTGATGAATGTCTTTTCATCATTATCATCATCACTATCTTCTTCATCATATAGGTCTTCTTCTTCTTCTTCCTCTTCCTCCTCCTTAAAGAGGAAAAGATTTTTTTTCTGTCGTTCCTCTTCTTCCTCTTCTTTTCTTATTAGTACCACCACTTCCTCAATCCATTTTACAATGGAACTATTGTGCAGCTCCTCCTCCTCCTCCTCCTCCTGCTGTAAACTGCAGTCCATCTCCTCCTCTTCCTTCTCCTGATGCTGCTGCTGCTGCTGCTGCTGCTGCTGCTGAAGTTGAACTCTACTACGAAGTGGTGGTGTGGTCTGCAACTCCTGCTGTCGCAGTCTGTCGTTACAGCTCAAGTCCAACAGCATCTCCGCCTCCTGGTAATGTTGCTGCCGCTGCTGAAGGCAACCACAGCTCAAGCCCAGTAGTATTTGGACTTGAGGAAAGCACTGCATCTGTGGTGGTGTAGGCAGCATCTCCTTCTTGTCCTCCCACTGCTGTTGTTGATGCTGCTGCTGCTGAGGTTGAACTCTACTACGAATTGGTGGTGTGGTCTGCAACTCCTGCTGTCGCAGGCTACCGTTACAGCTCAAGTCCAACGACATCTCCTCCTCCTGGTAATGTTGCTGTCGCTGCTGAAGGCTACCACAGCTCAAGTCCACTAGTGTTTGGACTTGAGGAAAGCTCTGCATCGGTGGTGTAGGCAACATCTCCTTCTTCTCCTCCTGCTGGTGATGCTGTTGCTGCTGCTGCTGAAGGCTAAACCTCAAGTCCATAGGTTTATAGCATCGTGGCAACGTCTGCTTCACTCGTACCATTTTTCTGTTGAAAAGTATTCCCTTCAATAACTGAGACGAATCTCTGATACAGTCTACAAAACCCTCCAGCATATATACTCAATCTCTTACCCCTACTCTTAGGCACTACACGCTTGTTTACTAGCAGGGGAGCGCACGTGATGAAACTGTAGGTGGTTAGGCTAGGGAGGGAGAGCGCTCCCCCTGAAAGCGTACGTGCAAGCCAACAACGCTCCTAATTTTATAACACCCACTTTTTTCTTAAGCACTCCTGCTGCACCCGCATGCATTTAAAAATAAGAGATAACGATGTTGACTCAGCAGGACAGCACACGTGCACACATTTTCTTTAAAAATAACAAAGAGAAAAATGCTGACTCGGCAAGAGGGTGCACCTGCGAAGGGAACAATGCTGACTCAGCGGGAGAGCGCACCTGCATGCATGTTTAAAAAATAAGAGATAAGGGAAGCTGACTTAACGGGAGAGCGCACCTGCCACACACACAAAAGAACAGAGGAAGGGGGGAAACGAGCCTGACACAGCGGGGGAGCGAGGGGGGAACGATGCTGGCTCAGCGGGAGGGGAGCACATCTGCGCGTCATGCTGACTCAGCGGGAAGAGAGCGCACCTGCCACACACAGCTGCACAAAGGGAAACGCGGTTAAGGCTGACTCAGCGGGGGAGCGAGGGGAGGGGAACGAGGCTGACTCAGCGGGAGGGGAGCGCGCACCTGCCACACACAGCTGCACAAAGGGGGGAAACGTAACCCCCCTCCGCCGAGGGGGTGGAGGCCACACCCCGCCCCCACCACCCTGCACGCGCGCGCGCACGCACGCTCACCAACCCCCACAGAGACAGACCAACACACCCACCCTCCCCCACCTCCACCAATCAGAGCAAAGCCCCGCCCCCACCCACCAATCAGAGCAAAGCCCCGCCCCCACCCACCCACCAATCAGAGCACAGGCCACGCCCACACCCCCACCCCCAACCAATCAGAGCACAGACCACGCCCCCCGCCCACCCCCCACTCCACCCCCCACCCCAAAGTGGATCAGAACCGGCGTCACACCACTACTACCTTGTATTGAAGGTGCCTCCGTATCCCAAGATACCGGGTTATAGGTGTACACGACAGAGGCAGTCGGATTTTTGAAGGGCGGAAAACAGTCCATTAAACACTCCAAGTCGTACGATGTCGGCTTGTAAAATATCTCTGGTGACACATTTGGTGTTAACCCGACAAAATTAATAAACTCTCAGCCATAGACGCCCAACAGAGTTTCGGTTTACTCGGTCTGCCATCTAGCGGGCCTAGAGTAACACTGAACGTCGAAATTGACGAGCAGACAGCCAGATGGCGTCAGATTGAAAGGCCTGCACACGGTAACTGAGGCCATACTATTATTATTACCTTGTATTGAATGTTTAAATTCATGTTGCGCTCTTGTGGATAAAGAGTATAATAACAGATTAGTACTATGTCGGGCTTATATAATTCGCTTCTCCGACCAAAAATCGATCGTGTCCAGTCTGAAAATTGAAGGTGTAGAACTGGAGCCAAGTTGTTCGGAAACAATTTTCACATTATTTGTGAACTATTTTCTGATATTAATGCTACTTTTTCCCTTTCTTTGTTTCAGGTGAGTGACGGTGTTGCGCGACCAATGGTTTACTGACGGTTACCTGTTTTCTGTGAGTTACATACAATTATTTAGTTGAGAGTCTAGCCAAGTTGGGGAATTCCCTGACCAGTACCTGCATGTAATTCGTGATGGCTGTTCGGTTTCTTTTTCTAGTGGTTTAAGGTCGCACTGACTCGTTAAAGGTTTTCGGCGACTCAAGGATGGGAAAGGGCTAGGATTTGGAAGGAAGCGGCCGTGGCCTTTAATTATTATTATTATTATTTTTTTTTTTTTTTGCTAGGGGCTTTACGTTGCACCGACACAGATAGGTCTTATGGCGACGATTGGATAGGAAATGTCTAGGAGTTGGAAGGAAGCGGCCGTGGCCTTAATTAAGATACAGCCCCAGCATTTACCTGGTGTGAAAATGGGAAACCACGGAAGCCCATCTTTAGGGCTGCCGACGGTGGGATTCGACCCCACCATCTTCCGAATGGCTGTTTGATTACGACGATTTGTGACGTTTTATTCTTATAGACCGTAAAATTAAATTAAATGTATATAATGCACTGAAAATGAAAATCCACAGCCTGTTTCCAGTCATTCTACCGGGTCAGGAATGGAATTAATGAAGCCCCATCTAGCGGCGAGGATAGGAATTGTGCCGGCTGCCGAAGCCTGTTGCACTCCTCTGGGGCAATTATTAATGACTGACAGATGAAATGAAATGATATTGGAGAATGTTGCTGGAATGAAAGATGACAGGGAAAACTGGAGTACCCGGAGAAAAACCTGTCCCGCCTCCGCTTTGTCCAGCATAAATCTCACATGGAGTGACCGGGATTTGAACCACGGAACCCAGCGGTGAGAGGGCGGCGCGCTACCGCCTGAGCCACGGAGGCTCTATATAATGCACTGTAGAACATTATATATCGATATATAGATGTACGAGTAGGATTTGGAACATAAAAATCTATGACATTACAACATGTGGGATCCGGTGTTAACAGAAATCCACTGGATTAGTAACCAGGGTGCCATGTTCTTGATGTCTAATCATTTGCCCTTCCCCTATTGTTCCCATTAAACTGATTCTACTAACTTTGTCCTCAAGTCATTGTTAAATTCGTGTCACGGTCGTGAACTGAAACACGCTGCCCGATCGGCAGGTTTTGCCCAAGCAGGTGATCTCTTCAAATAGCACATTCTAAACAGGTGAAACAATTGATGCATCTAAACAAGGGCCAAGGAAAGAATTTTACCAAGACATTGACTGGATACGTTCAGCATGTAGATGGAGGCCTTAGTACAGATGCACCAGATTGACACTGTTCATAACAAAACTTTCACTCACCCAGTTTACACGGACTGATGATAACTATATCTCAACTTCTGTACAGGAAACAAAATATTATTATTATTATTATTATTATTATTATTATTATTATTATTATTATTATTATTATTATTATTATTATTATTATTATTATTATTATTGGACTTTGTTATGGAGGGTAAGAGAAGTAGGGGGAGGCCAAGACGACGATGGTTAGACCAGTTTCTAACGATAAGAAGTATAGATAAAAGTAAATGAGGCCACCGCACTAGTTGCAAATAAAGAATTGTGGTGACGTTTAGTAAATCCACACAGGCTTACAGACTGAACGCTGGAAGGCATAACGGTCTATTATGATGAGGGATGTATTATTATTGTCCGGCTCCATGGCTAAATGGTTAGCGTGCTGGCCTTTGGTCACAGGGGTCCCGGGTTCGATTCCCGGCAGGGTCGGGAATTTTAACTTTCATTAGTTAATGTCGCCGGCACGGGGACTGGATATATGTGCCTGCCGTCTGCATCATCATTTCATCCTCATCACGACGCGCAGGTCGCCTTCGGGTGTCAAATCGAAAGACCTGCACCAGGTGATCCGAACATGTCGTTGGACACTCCCGATACTAAAAGCCGTACGCCATTTCATTATTATTATTATTATTATTATTATTATTATTATTATTATTATTATTGCGGTCTGCCTAGTCGAGGCAGTACAGGTGTGCTCTATTCCCTCAAAAACATGAGTTCGATTTCCATCAGGTCGAACAGTTTAGAAATGGGGTATCTACATCTGGTGGGGCACATTGCCCTGAGATTCATTCATTCTACACCAGAAGTGCGTAACAGATTAATTCTTGGGGGCGAAGATGGCCGTGCTTTGAGACAACCACTGTAGTGGCGAGGTTACGGATAGTTGACGGCTCTAATTTCCATTCTTCTAGGGGCATACGGAAATGCATTTTGGCTTCTCCTCCTCCTCTCTAGGAGCACAATCAAGGTCTTATGGGATTAATTTTTCCATATGATTAAGAAACAAGCCCCCACATGCTGGTGTATATTCTTAACATCGGGGCGTGGAGCGATGCCCATTGGACCCCTAGCGAAGTCTTGTATTGTACCCACGTACTTGGGCCAGGCCTATCCGACCTGCCTTGTTCTCTACCTATCTCGAAACCCTTCATTCTCACACTTTCTGTTGTTTATGTTTCTGTGCCCTCGTTCTTAGGAGGGTAAGACTATTCCATTTACTCCCTTGATTATTACTGTTGAGAGGATACGCTTATCTCGTTGGGTTTCCTCTTAAGTTAATAGTTACCATCACCATTTGGATTCGTAACGCTGTCTAACTTGGCCGGGATCGAACCGACAGTCGACAGTTATCCATCGTGATAACTGTCTCGATTAGCTAGTCAGACCCTCTTTTTAAAATTTTAAATATCAACTTCACATTGATTCATATACGTGCTCATGAAGTAGACACTCTTGTAGTATAACTTAATACCCAAGCAAGGTGAGACTTAACCAACAATTGGCCTACTGTTTTGTTTGGAATGCAGGGAGTATAAGGTGACAACGGAGGGCAATACAAGGCGGAGTCCAAGGAGAAAGAGGCAAGCAGTAGTATAAGTATTTGGCATGCAGCCGGTAGCCCCACGCATCTTGTATTTCCTTCCTGCTTGCCAACAGCCTCCGTCGACGCCCTCCTGTCTTGCATCTTAATTAACTGGCGTGCGGTGTCGCCAACATGACATTACCAAAAACTCTTGATCCGACCTTTCGTCGTGACTTGTTAATCCAGGGGTATCCAAACAAATGTTACGAACCTGCAAAGGATGTGTTCTAGGGTGACTTCAGTCTTCAGCATTCCCAGTGCAAATAGCCAGACGTCGTCTTGGATACGATGCAAATTTCCTTTTCAAATTTTGAGGAAGGCAGAAGACTTTTCTTGCGACTTTTCTAACTGATATTTTGTGCACTTTCTTCTCCATGAATGTTTCAACCTTGTATTTAATAAACCTTAACCACAGTGTCTACATTTTAAGCTAGTGTTTCCTTTTCCGAATATTTATTCCCAATTTCACCTGCCCAGGTCAATCACCTTGTGGGTATTATCAAAGGCTAAGATAAGTTTCGCCATATATATATCCTGGATATAAATTGTTACTGAAATATGTCATTCTAATGATGAAAATATTCTTCTTTTCATAACTAACTGCGTGTCGTAACTGCTTAGACCTTGCCTTCTTTGCTTAGGATTGCGGGATCGAAACCTGACATTATAGGGAGGCACTTGTATCAGTATATTTAATGAAAAGTTACAAAAACTCCTGAGGACAAAATTTTGGCTTCCTGGTTCGAACAACCCTATCTTAGAAGTAGAGCAGGACTCGTATTACTTCTCATTGACAGTATTTACGATATATGTAACTTCTATAGTGTGTACAGGCTGCTTGGTCGTATTATTTAGCTTCAAAAGACATAAAACAGTGGTTACAACTTATTGATACATACATTATTTGAAAATGTATTTCGGTATCAGTTAAGCCATGAATAATTGTTACATGATTATTTATCAGTTCTGGCAGTGGTTTCACAATGACATTTCATCATTGCAATCTCTATCTTCCTTTCGGTACCAAGAGTATTTTATTGAAGGTATATTTCTTTAAGTAAATTTTTGTTAGCTGTTAAATATTTATCAAATTGCTTGGCAATATCAGAGTCTTTAAACGCTATTTTCCGTAATTTTCATTTACTGTCCAGTGATCCAAAACTGTAATGATGGTGATCTGTATAGAAAGTTTCAACAGAATGTCAGGTATCGGTGATATTTTAGTCTTTCTTGGAAAAAATAAAAAGAACAGTTGATATTTAAAAAAAAGGAAGACTCATTTAAAAAAAAAGGAAGACTCAACTTTCCGAAAATTAGAGGTATATTTAGCTGATTTCACGTAAGCGTCTACATCGGATACACCTGAGAAGAAAGTTTAAAGTCAGCTTTCAGAAGCTGTCTAATAAATTTTTAATAGTTCTTTTGACTTTCGGACTGTAAGAGGCAACGTTCGCGATTTGAATTAAAATATTGTTGTCCGTACAGAAATGTCCAAGAAACCGTTGGGGAGAGTACATTGTGTCTCATAAAATCTATATAGCCACATTAATCACATGACACTATTATTATTATTATTAAAATTGAATTACGTTCTGCATTACAGTAATTACATTTTAATGCGCTGTAATTTTTTGAATAAATACCATTGGATTTCGAAAAAAATTCAGACTGCATTTTAGAAGGCACTGCAAATATTACTGCTTCGTGCTCTTTGTTTACTTATGCATTCGTCTGACATTTGATTTGTTAACGCGTTAAGATCATTTATAATGTCCTAAGATTGACAAAGATGATGTATATTATCCTGTAACATAAATTAACTAGCCTATTAACAATACATAATTTGATTTCCTTAAGGTTTTATCGATGAACGCTTGATTATCAGTATGGAAGACACATTGACTATGGATGTTAATCAAACATGTGTATCTTCGAATGAACGGGAACTTGGATAAGAGTCCACTGGCCATGGCATGACGATGGGGGTCTGCGATCTTTATTTATTTGTGCACACCTCTTTGGTCAAGGAGTTACTCCTTGTCTCACAGTGAAGATCATTACGTGAGTGTATGTTCTCCTGTATCCAGTGTGATGTGAGCAAGTGATGTGTCGTGTGGATAATGATTAATGAGGTAGGGAGATGTGTCAATACATACCGGTGGAATATCACCAAGGAGTCTTCGGGTGGCTTAATATCCCATTCGACGGACGAATCAACATCAACAGCAGTAATGTAAGTACTGCGGAGAAGTTTGAAATTCAACCCTAGCCATTGACACGCATTCTTCTGATTAAACAGTATATACCACTTCCTCTACTACCCTGTCAACCAACATTCAGATGGTGAATTCTTTTTCCATCGTACTGCCAAACCTCGTAGGCGGTACCTCCGATAGTGGTTTAACATCCAAAAAAGCAAAGCAAATTCATCTCCGTACAGGCCATGAAGGCCCTTGAAGGGGTGGAAGGTAAAGGCTTCCACTATCCATAACCTCGGCACTTATTGGGGTAGAGTGGTTACCTCTGCGCACGGCCACCTTTGACCCCGGGAATTAACCTGGTACTCATTTTTGGTGTAGGCTGAGTGTACCTCAGGGCCATGTGCACCTCCGGAAGTGGAAATCTCGTTTCTAAAATTTTACGACTTCTGACGGGGATTCGTTCGAACCCACGTCCTTCCGGGCGAACCGAGCACGCCTTTACCGCCTCGGCCAGGCAGCCCCTTGGTTTAACATCCAGTGTTCGGTAATTCTAATATGGGGAACAGAGAATAGGAATACTTGCTCCATGATGGTCGCCGACCTTCTGTGAAGAAACGGTACAAGAATAATAGCTTGCTTACTTCACTGGATAAGCGTTTATAAGAACATTCACTGGAAAATCTTTCACAAGAATGTTTTTAATTTGCTGAGAAAGATATCTATATATATGTTTTGCATCTCTTCGTTTCCTTTCTGTTCAGTGTAACCTCCGCAAGGATTTCTTTACAGGTATCTAATGAGGAGTGGTTTATGTACTAAGAAGGACCAATTTCCTGATGCCTTTTACCCGAAGGCCTTAGGTTCTGTTCGAGGATTTTCTAAGGGAAACGACAAGACGTTAGAAATTTTGTCCCTCAGGAATTCCTTTAGTCCGCCTCCGTGGTGTAGTGGTTAGTGTGATTAGCTGCCACCCCCGGAGGTCCGGGTTCGATTCCCGGCTCTGCCACGAAATTTGAAAAGTGGTACGAGGGCTGGAATGGGGTCCACTCAGCCTCGGGAGGTCAACTGAGTATAGGTGGGTTCGATTCCCACCTTAGCCATCCTGGAAGTGGTTTTCTGTGGTTTCCCACTTCTCCTCCAGGCAAATGCCGAGATGGTACCTCACTTAAGGCTACGGCCGCTTCCTTCCCTCTTCCTTGTCTATCCCTTCCGATCTTCCCATCCCCCCGCAAGGCCCCTGTTCAGCAGAGCAGGCGAGGCCGCCTGGGCGAGGTACTGGTCATCCTCCCCAGTTGTATTCCGCGACCCAATGTCTCACACTCCAGGACACTGCCCTTAAGGCGGTAGAGGTGGGATCCCTCGCTGAGTCAGAGGGAAAAACCAACCCTGGAGGGTAAACCGATTAAGAATAATAATAAGAAGAAGAAATAATTCCGTTATGTGTTTGTGCTGTTCTTAGTCATAATTGGTTGGAGTCAACACCCTGTGCGGGCTGCGTCTGGCCGGGGAACGTGCATTGGACACCCTGGAGATAATCGTGGGTGAGACCAACTCTTCGTGATGATAACGCGGCATTAATGATCTCTGGAACTGCTGACGAGAAGTGGTTTTGGCGCACATTTTAATAGTCATCCTGTCAGATAACGCTCTATAAGGCATTTGAGGTCTGTGCTCAACTCCATAAACTCAGAGAACGTGTTTATTTTGACCAGCCGAGATCGTCTTACAGTGTCACATAAAACGGTATAACACACAGACATGCTGTCATTTTTCGAAGACAGGTTTCTCTAACTTGGTCGGAACAACTTATACACCATCCAGCTGATAGATTCTGGTCAGTAATAAATTTTCCTGAACAGTTCCTGTGGACGACTGTTAAGCTGCACTGGGAAGTAAACTTACAGATCTATTATGTTGATTTACATAGATAATGTATTTTTCAGTCTGCTGAAGTGGAGTTCCTTGACGTCTCAAGGCGTGTTGGAACAGAGTTACTTGTCATGATTAAGGGTGTATCTCTTTTTCTTTCTCTTTTCTTTTCTTTCCTTTTATTTTCTTTTCTTTTCATCAACAGTAAATACGCCGTGCCTACCACTCGCCCGAAGTCTCCAGGTTCTATTTCCTGCCGGTGAGAAAGACTCTTACCTCGATCTTAGGGCTGGTTCGAAGACCACTCAGCCTTCGTGAATACAGTTGAGGAGCTACCTGTCTTGAGATAGCGGCCTTGGTCTAGAGAGTCAAGAATAACGGCTTAGGAGTTCATCCAGCTGACCACGTGTCACCTCGTGATCTCCAGGCCTTCGGGCTGAGCAGTGGTCACTGGGTAGGCCAAGGTCATTCAGGACTTCAGCGCCATGTAAAGGGTGGGGGAGGGGCAATAAATACGGCATGAGCCGGGCTGAGTGACTCAGACGGTTATGAGCCGGCCGTAAAACTAGGTCAGATCAACCATGAAATGCTGACCCCATGAAACTGGGGGAAACGGCCAGCAAGAAGAAGAAGAAGTGGTATGACTGCTTAGACGTATTTAAATTTGTGTTCGAGTGCCTGGATATCTAAAATGTTCACTACAGTGTCATTATTTATTTATTTATTTTATTTATTTATTTAATTTAATTATTTATTTATTAATTTTATTTTTATTGCCTTTACAGTTTATTCCCACACACGGATACCACGCCATCTTACGTCATCTGATCTCTCAACATACCCATGGGCATAATTATAAGAGACGTGTATGTTACTCTCGCCATTTATGGTGTCATCTCCGGTTTTTGCTGGTACTTATGAATTATACGCTGTTAAAACGGTCATGTTATTAATTTAGATACGGTTATTCTAATCAGACACGTAAGTCAGGCGAGTTTAGCTGTGAAATCGAACTTCTAAAATAGATTGTCTGAGATTGCAGCATTGTACATTCAGCGTTAATAGCCTCGAATTAGAACTTCATAATTACGGTGTCTAATTAGCTCTTGAAACACTGAGTAGTGACAGTGTTAGTTCAGGTACCTAACTGAAAAACTCTTGCTTTCTTTCTTTCATTCATCCCACTTCTATTGAA
This sequence comes from Anabrus simplex, assembly GCF_040414725.1. NCBI lineage: Eukaryota > Metazoa > Arthropoda > Insecta > Orthoptera > Tettigoniidae > Anabrus > Anabrus simplex. The sequence continues at coordinate 1,293,380,317 of NC_090265.1, forward strand.
GCTTATCAAAATTCATAGGCCGTATCCCTCACCAGTCACTGAAGGAACCTTGGTCTATTTTCTTCCTTAAAGGTCCTGCTCTTTAAGGCCATTATTCGGCTTCCGATGGAGGAGTTGTAGTTGGACATATTCAGTGAAATTTTAAAGATGAGAAAACCTATCGTTCCTCACACGACACTTATTGTAAAAACCGAGGTCCATATTCTTTTAACACTTTCGAGGTCGGCCATGAAAAAGACAAAATTGTACCTTGAAGTTCTTTCATCAGTCCATAACATAGGTTGTAACTAAGATATCGATATGATTTTCTTCCAAAATATTGAGAAAACTATACTTTATTTGCGCTTACATGAAATTAAAAATAAAGATATTATGAATAAGTTTAGTGTTTCAAAGTACGTTTTAGGTTAATGCCATCGATAAAATTCTAGTTAGTGCAGCGATTGGCGATATAATCGTATCATCAGCCGATCTCTTTCACAAGGGCGGCAATGATGGCATATCGTCAATATAGGTTTAAGTAACCACCTGCATACCCACCCCAGCAAAAATTAGATCCGTCTGAACAGAAATACCCACTTTGTTAATACGACTGCTGACATGAAATGAAATGATGTATGGCTTTTAGCGCCGAGATATCCGAGAACGGGTTCGGCTCGCCAGGTGCAGGTCTTTTTATTTAATGCCCGTAGGTGACCTGCGCGTCGTGATGAGGATGAAATGATGATGAAGACGACACATACACCCAGCCCTCGCGCCAGAGAAATTAACCATTGATGGTTAAAATTCCCGACCCGTCCGGGAATCGAGGTTAAAATTCCCGACCCGCCCGGGAATCGAACGCGGGACCCCTGTGACCAAAGGCCAGCACGCTAACCATTTAGCCATGGAGCCGGACACGGCTGATATTGTCACCAGCAGTGAGGTATTCGTCTGGTGATAAAATGGCGTGTAATTGTCTACAAAGTATCAACTGAAATTTCATTCGTCTACCTTGCTTGTATGGTCGTTGCTCGTAGAATGATTGCTACCGTACATGAAATATTTCAGCTTAGAACTCTGGCCGATGCGTATCTAATACAGTACTATAAGATTCAGTATTTTGTGAAAAAATTCAAAGAATTCTCGTCCTTAATTATATATGTGCAGTGGGTCACTGTTTCTTTAATAACACCATCACATAAGGGTATTTTCAGGCGCAGCGACGATAATTATGTTACTCGTAAGGAGGGAGTAACAACCATGAAAGTAGTGGGAAAGATTGCTGACACAAACAACTGGGAATAATGGCAGGAGGATATTAACAGTGAACGGACAAGGACTAGTTTCAAAATTAATTCAGTTGGTGTAAGCAAGTTCTTCAGGTCCAGGTATTTTACTCATATTAAATCTTGTAACTGTATACGCGTCCGCCTCTGTGGTGTAGTGGTTAGCGTGATTAGCTGCCACCCCCGGAGGCCCGGGTTCGATTCCCGGCTCTACCACGAAATTTGAAAAGTGGTACGAGGGCTGGAACGGGGTTCACTCAGCCTCGGGAGGTCAACTGAGTAGAGGTGGGTTCGATTCCCACCTCAGCCATCCTGGAAGTGGTTTTCCGTGGTTTCCCACTTCTCCTCCAGGCGAATGCCGGGATGGTACCTAACTTAAGGCCACGGCCGCTTCCTTCCCTCTTCCTTGCCTACCCCTTCCAATCTTCCCATCCCTCCACAAGGCCCCTGTTCAGCATAGCAGGAGAGGCCGCCTGGGCGAGGTACTGGTCATACTCCCCAGTTGTATCCCCCGACCTAGAGTCTGAAGCTCCAGGACACTGCCCTTGGGGCGGTAGAGGTGGGATCCCTCGCTAAGTCCGAGGGAAAAACCGAACCTGGAGGGTAAACAGATGATGATGATGATGATGATGATGAACTGTATACGCACATTGCTTCGTCAGTTTTTATTATTATTATTATTATTATTAATATTATTATTATTATTATTATTATTACTATTAAGAGCCTCTGTGACTCAGGCGGCACTGGATACCGTGGTTCAAATCCCGCTCACTCCATGTGAGATTTGTGCTGGACATAGCGGAGGGAGGACAGGTTTCTCTCCGGGTACTCCGGTTGTCCCTGTCATCTTTCATTCCAGCAACACTCTCCAATATCATTTCATTTCGTCTGTCAGTCATTAATCGTTGTTCCAGAGGAGTGCGACAGGCTTCGGCAGCCGGCACAATTTCTATCCTCGCCGCAAGTTGGGGGCTTCATTCATCCCACCCCTGACCCGGTCATTGACTGGAAAACAGGTTTTAGGTTTTCATTTTCCTTATTATTATTATTATTATTATTATTATTATTATTATTATTATTATTATTATTATCGTCTTGTAGATGAATGTTAAAAAACAAAGTAGAATGTCATGTGGATAACGGGACCCCAGGTCAAAACACCACAGTTCTCCGGAATATTAATTCTTGTCTGGAAACGGGCTAAATTGGACCAATGCATATTGAATGAAAGATAAACAACAAGGAGACGAGGCCTGTGCACGTCCGTGTCCTGAAATTAGTACATCTCTACATATACTCCGGGAAAATTCGTTCTAATATCTTTCTTTATATTTCTTTGTATTCCTGCCCATTAGCCTAATTCCAGAACGTAATAACTGCTGTTACACACAAAAGTAGCCACGGGTGGTCCGTGGTCCAAGAGCTCTGCACTCTACAGTGGATCTACGCCTCTGCATTTGGGACCTCATGGCGGGTACCAACGGTCAGCTGTTCTAAGAATGGTTTTCCGTTGTTTTCCATTCTCCTGCACTAAGGCGAATGCCGGGCCAACCCCCTCACCTCCGAGCATCTCATTCACCGTAACAAATCTCCCAGCCTGTGAGACGGCGTTACCGTCTAAGAGGCCCGCCTCCCCCTTCAGGGGAGGAATGACAACATTATATTAGTAGTATTTTCACCAAAACGTCCTCTAGATGAGAAATTGTCTCTTTTAGCTTGGGACAAAGTCTGATGTATTTGACTGCTAGCTGACGTGTATGAAATTTCTGTGATTTTCTCGGCCATTTTGACCAATATCATTTAAGAATGTTTTAAATTACCTTGAACTCGTAAAAGTTGGGCGAATTGGCTATTATTATTATTATTATTATTATTATTATTATTATTATTATTATTATTATTATTATTATTATTATCGGTGTAGGTCCCTCTGCAGATTAAGTCATGGAGTGTCGGTCTCCGGATCCCAATATCGCGGGTTCAAATACAGCAGAGGAAGTCGGATTTTATGATGTCGGCATGTAAAAGATCTCTGGTGACACATTTAGTGTTCCAATTCCTCTGACATCTAGTAGAGCAATAATCTTGAACGTCGAGTCCGGCTCCATGGGTAAATGGTTAGCGTGCTGGCCTTTGGTCGCAGGGGTCCCGGGTTCGATTCCCGGGAGGGTCGGGAATTTTAACCTTAATTGGTTAATTTCGCTGGCACGGGGGCAGGGTGTATGTGTTGTCCTCATCATCATTTCATCCTCATCAAGACGCACAGGTCACCTACGGGTGTCAAATGAAAAGACCTGCATCTGGCGAATCGAACTTGTCCTCGGACACTCCCGGCACTAAAAACCATACGCCATTTCATTTCATTGAACGTCGAAATTACCTCACAGGTAACCTAAATGGCGTTAAGATGGCATCCGGTAGCTGAAGCCTTATTATTATTATTATTATTATTATTATTATTATTATTATTATTATTATTATTATTATTTTTTTTTTTTTTTTTTTTTTTGATGAAGTCGGTTATCATTTGTAACTTTATGGCTGTGCAGTTATCAAACGCACTGTGTCCTCCTTTTAATAAAGGTTATATTAGAAACTCACGTATTATAACTTTACGAGTAGGCCTTTTCAAAAATAAGGACTTCTTGGAACATTTTTAGTCGATGTTCTTGCCAGCCTTTCTGTCGGGGTCCATTACATTGATTCAAAAGGGAGGGATCATGAAGGGAATCGTCATTTTTATAATCAAAGTCTTGTCAACGTTTCTTTCCATCTCCATATTTTGGTACCTGCAGAATTGCATTACAGTTCAGATACCTATTATTTTAATCCTCGCCATACGGAGTATTTAGTGATTTTGAGCACGATAAACAGAAGAACCCTGGAGTAGGTAAACCCACAGTGCAGTAGATTTATGGGAATAGTAGCAATTACGTCCAGGGAGCCACGGCATGATGAGTGGGTGATGGAACGAACGAGTCGTGCTCCAGCAACAGGTTTCACTGCACAGAACAGCGGAACCCGAACAGGGAGTGGCGAGATCCAAATTCTCTCCTCTCCCTCCTGGCTACTTTATTACCACCAACTGGCTATGCAGATGAAACAATTACCAGTTGGATAATAATTTACTGAGCAAGTTAGTGATGCGGATGGTTTGACATGGGGAAGAAAGGGCATGGCCCGCTGACTTTGTGTGTGAGAAACACTGCCATTTGAATTGTTTCAAGTTGGAGTTCATACGTTAATGAAATACTTTCAACTTTCAAACTCAGAATTATGTGAAAGAACTGTATATTTTGCTTTGGTATTTTGTTAGTAATTTCAGTGGGTTTTGTTAAAGTAGCAGATGGGTAATCTCAGTGGAAGAAGACGTTTTCCTGTTCCCCTGCGCAGGAAGATTAAATCCTACGCCGCTGTATCGGAGAAGAAACCAGAGATTACTGATCTGTTGGATGAATCAAATGTCTACCATCGGCAAACACACCCTAGATTTATTTTAAAGAGCAAAGTAATCTCCACAGAACATGAAGGACCCGGGAGCCCTGTGACCAATGGCCAGCACACTAACCACTTAACCAGGGAGCCGGACATCACCGAACAGTGCAAGAACAGAAAAGAAGTTCTAAATAATAGCCTGTTGTGTTGTGATGCGTATATCTTCGTAAATAACAAGGCTTTGGATTGGAGCCGGAGCGGCCGCGGCCTGTTCTCGGTTTACGAATATTGCAATCCAATAATAATACGCCGTGATAAAGGGAATCGAGGCAGCTGACATGAGAATAAGAACCAACTCTCTAACTCGCAATTTTTATCCAGATTCGAATGGAGCAAGTAAGGTAATGCCGTGCTAGACGAGGTCTGCGACCCAAATGCTACAAAAGGAGTCCTCACGTCGTCTTAAATCACAGTTATGTTCAGAAATCCATTTTGTCAGTGTCCAGAGGTCATGAAACGTCGAGATCAAGTGGGAACTGGATGATGAAATTTTGCACTAATGCAATACGCCCTTCACTCACACCATCGTTTAAAGAAAAAAGAAAACAACGTACTGAGGCCAAGCGTAAGAAAAAACTCGTATCTGATCAGTTATAGCTGTCGCGGAAAACCGTAAAGGTAGGTAGTGGGACGTTAAACCAATGACATATTGCTGCAAAATTACATTATGTTACTCCTTTTCAGCTAGCTGTCTCTGTGGATTTGTGGCAGAGTGTCGGCCTCCGGATCCCAAGATAGCGGGTTCAAACCCGGCAGAGGTAGTCGGATTTTTGAAGGGCGGAAAAAAGTCCACTCGACACTCCATGTCGTACGATGTCAGCATGTAAAAGATATCTGGTGATACATTTGGTATTTACCCGACAAAATTAATTAAATCTCAGCCATAGACGCCCAAGAGAGATCCGGTTTATTCTGTCTGCCATCTAGTGGGCCTAGAGTAAAACGGAACGTCGAAATTGACGAGCAGACAGTCAGGTGGCGTCAAATCGAAATGTCTGCACACGGTAGCTGAGGCCATACGATTATTATTATTATTAGCTGACTCCGGATAAAAATTGTGAGGGTTGGTTTCTATCATCATTTTCAATGTTTTGATCTCCTTTATCACACTGGCGGTGACGAGATCTTTTCTGCACCCTTTGTGTTAGCTACCACCCCTCCTTCCCCAGGATTTCAGAATGATATAGCAGATATTTTAGATTGAAGAGGTTAAATGGACTGTATTGTTGTTGACCTATCCAAGGCTTTTGATCGGGTAGATCATAGATCACGGGGGACTACTAATGAATGTGTGCGGTATTGGAGTAGAGAAAAGAGTGATTGAATGGGTGGCTAAATTTCTAGAAAACAGACCTCATAGAGAGTAGGTGAAGCATTATCTGATCCTGAAATTATTGAAGAGGGGTTTTTCTCCAGGCATTATTATTGGACTTTCATGTTATGTACATAAATTCTACGTGTAAAGAATCGGAATCACAGATAAGGCTTTTGCGGATAAATGAGTTAGAGGATTGTCAACGGTTGAAAAAATAAGACCTCGTTCGAGTGAGTTACCCGCGCTGTTAGGTTCACGTACCTGTGAGCTTTCATCCAGGAGATAGTGGGTTCCAACCCCACCGTCGGCAACCCGGAAGATGGTTTTCACTAATTTACCATTTTCACACTAGGCAAATGCTGGAGTTGTACCTTAATTAAGGCACAGCCTCTACGTTCCCAATACTAACCAATACTTACGTCACCGTAAACTTTCAATATGTTAGTGCGACATTAAACCACTAGGACGAAAAACCTCGAGAAATTTTTGAGTTGGACAGCAGTCAATGGTAAGATGGTAAATGGGATGGAAAACAGGTTGTTTCATTAAGAGATAAGGTCGTCTCATTTTTAATTACCGTGTTACCGGGCGAGCTGGCCGTGCGATTAGGAGCGCGTAGCTGTGAGCTTGCACGCGGGAGATAGTGGGTTCGAACCCCACTGTCGTCAGCTCTGAAGATGGTTTTCCGGCTACGACCCGCTTCGTTCTCATTCCTAGGCCTTTCCTCTCCCATCGTCCCCATGAGACCTATCTGTGTCGGTGCGACGTAAAACAAGTACACAAAAAAATATACCGTGTTGATGGAGTGAAAATATCACATAGGTAAGCCTACCACTGTAAGATCATAAATTCAACCGCAAATCATATTATGATATCTTGTTAATGTTGACCTAATAAGAGAATAGCTACTTTTGCAACATCTGTCTTTCGTTGTATTTTGAATACAGCCACCTGCGAGGTGGAGCTTCTGTGTTCATTATTAAGATCTCTTTGTTTACGACTGCATACGCAGATCACTCCTATTGAGATTTCCATCGGAGGACTGAGATGTAAGACTTGGAGGGAACAACTGATGAGCGTCGTTGTTAATAAATTCATGGGTCACTTTCTTCGTTTTCAGCTGTAATCAGGCTGATCATGAGATGGCATTTGGAGGCAGCAATCCATCGTGAAGTCTGCCCGCTAATGAAGAGTGCTGTTCATTCCATCTGACAGTCCGCACAGCATCTCCGCTTCTTTTTACTGCGGCTTCAGGAGCCATAAAGCTACTGTGCTACCTGTCTGGTATAGACAACTGTTCATTCTTCTTTAAGTCACTTCAGTAGCGGTGCGGTTCCTTCCCTATCTGGAGTCAGATAGATCTATTCCCATGGGCCTTATCGTCTATTGATGTTCATACAACAAATGAGACTCGGTGATGATTATGATGAGCTTCAATTCAGGACGAAATCCACTTAAGAGGATGAAAGAATTGAAAAATTAGTTGAATTATTTGTATGAGAACACCCATATTCAAAAAAACTAAAGATGTTACAGACATGAAAAATGGTATTTTAAATCATCTTTAAAAATAAATTAAATTATCTTTATGAAGATACACATATCCCCAAAACTGAAGATATTACAGTCATGATAATTGGTATTTGGAAGCTCCTTTATAAATAAAGGAACACGTATTTTTTGTTTTTGGAAAATCCACTTAAGGGGACAGGGTGAAAGGAAGTGAAAAAATTGATTTCGTTTTATGGGGATACTTACACCTCAAAAACTGAATGTTACAGTCGTAAAAATTGGATTTTAGAATCTCCTTTAAAAATAACTTAACGGGGAGTGTGGGGGTGAAAAACGAGTTGAATTCTTTGTATGAGGGTACTTATGTCTCAAAAAATAAAGATTGTATAGACTTGAAAGTTGATATTTGGAACTTGCTTTAACAGTAAAGAAACAGGTATTGTCGGATAATTACTTGTGGGGGGTGGGGGGTGGGGAGGAGGTTGAAAAATTGAAAAATTAGTTGAATTATTTGTACAAGGATACTTATATCTAAAAACACTAAAGATGTTACAGACGTGAAAATTGGTACTTGGAATCTACTTTTAAAATAAAGAAACATGTCTTTTCTGTTTTTTGGAAAATCCGCTTCTTAGGGGTGGGGCTGGGGAAAGTACTGATAAAGATGTTGAATTCTTTTTATGGGGATACTTATATCTCAAAAACTGAAGATGTTACAGGCGTGGAAATAGGTATTTCGAATCTCTTTTAAAAATAAAGGAACATTTCTATTTTATTTTTTATTTTTAATTTCGACTTGACAGTACAGTCCTATGTCACATGGTCTTCTTAGCCCCAAAGGCAATACCAGAGACGTGGTTTACAAAGAGTTTCTGGGGTGAATGAAACTCAATTTTTCGGTTTCTTATACTGTAAGAATTTTCAGCTAATGTTTTAGTACTGAACCGAAGAACGATTACTTTTAACAAATTACGAAATACACGCGAGCGGAGCCGCGGGTAACGGCTAGTACAGTATACTTAATCAAAGTGTGCAGTTATTTTCAACATTTTAACTTCTGTTTCCCTTCCTTGTTAAAGGAAGTTGATCATGTTCTCTGGTGATCCATATTTGGAAGCAATTTAACGTGCTTCCGGATTGTGGCTGTCGTAGAAAAGAAGGTAGCTCATTGAACCGTGTTGCACTCACCGAGCAGGTGTTTACAGTCAACTATTCAAGTATATTGGTACTATTAGCATTTCATTTTAGATTCTTACGCGTCACTGGTTGACGTTCCGCTCTACAGTAGTATATGTAGGAGTGTATTTATTTATTTATTTATTTATTTATTTATTGACTTTAGCAGTGGCGAAGTTAGGGCTCATGGCCCTCTCTTACACTTAACCACACAATTAATTTACAGATAACATATAAACTACATACATATATCTGTACATATATATACATATACATATATAAAATCAAAGATAAGCTAAAAATTACAGATTAAGAGTTAAGTCAGAGAAATATTCTCCTAGAGGCTGCTAGAAATGAATTTCCCTTGTATTACCTAACACGGAAGTATTAACTGTACCCCAGTAAATCCGTTTTGGAAATGTCGTACTGTTTACTTATCGGAGGAAACTAGAACATAATTTTAAATTAGGAGCCAGTACACCTCATGTTGAGTGGTGCTGAGCACCTGCAGGGGCCTGACCTTGTAGCGGTGTACAGTATATGCAGCAGGGGATGAGGGATTGAATCAGGTGATAACAGTGGCATCCAGCCGGGCAGCCAAGCACTGAAGGGGTAACGTAATTTAATTTGATGCAGTTAAAGTAAATTATTTTAAAGGCCAGTATATAAGCAATTCTCTTTCATTTGGGTCGAGGATCATAATACTTTATTCTACGTAAAACAGTTTGGAAAGAAATAAATGTTTTTATATAAAACTGTGAACATGTAAACAGTGATATTTTCTCTGGCATAATATTTTAAAAATCGAACCTAATGGAATGTTTGGATCTTATTATTCTTTAGTGCATGACTTTATTAATGATACAATTTGTACCTGAAATTATACAAAATAAAATTCATTCTACGCTTTGATGCCGTTATACGGAGACAAGTAATTTTTCCTTCAATTACAGTAAACTAAATTACTGTATTAAAATGCAGAAAAGAATTAAAAAATCACGCGACAACAATCTTTCTAGTCAAATGAAGAGCAATTGAATTATGAACTTGCGAATGCTATTTACTTTGAGAGCTGTCATCGCAATGAACGACAAGCAGCTGTGTTCTACGTACAGAAATATCAAGACAGACGGCATTCAGGTCCCAGGGCCGACCTTCTGCGTTCAGCAATAACAAGTATTTCAGCGGTAATGTTTAAGTCATTTTACATGATGGCCTTTCTTTGACCTTTGTTTGAAAAACATTTACTCATCATCCATGTACAGCAGGTACAAAATGTCATATTAGATATACAGTGAACTTAAAACTCCTACGATCAACAAGCATATAAGAATAATTGGACTACAATTTTGGAGGAGTATGTATGTATGTATGTATGTATGAATGTATGTATGTATGTATGTATGTATGTATGTATGTATGTATGTATGTTGGGTATTCAGCCCGAAGGCTGGTTGGATCCTCAACAGGTTCACCTTTAGCTGTCGTAGATGGCCTAGGTGTCACTGAAGAGGCGTACTAGGGAAATGAGAAGTGAGGTAGTTTCCCGTTGCTTTCCTCACCGAGCCAGAAGTTGCTATTACACATCAGTCTGCCAAGCCCACTGAAATGCGTGCACGAACTGACCCTATGAGTGAATTTCCACACCATTCATAGCAGGGACTGGCTGCATAAGGAATGGCATTACTAGCTTCACTCTTACCTCAGCCACTTTCATATTGTCAATGCCAAGTATAAGACTAAGACGGGTCAAAGAAAATAACAATTTTATTCTAGCCCATACCAAATCAGCAGCCTTCAAAAAATTCATTACAGCGTTAAATACTGAATTGTTTTGTCCTTGTAACACTAATATAACAACGGTGGAGAACGGCACTAGTAGATATAGTAGTTCAGATAAAAAAATGTATCGAGAAGCATCGTTGAGACTACATTTAAATAGGAAATGATTGAGATCGCCTTCCTCCGCATACTGACATTGACAGCACAGTGAACCCAAAACTCATATACGGTGAAGATGTGAAGTGTATTAGCTATGATATAACCGCATTCGAATTAATGAAACCACTAGACCATATGATCGATTGAGCTTGGAAAACCATGGTTTGGAAAGAATGTTGGGTTGTACCATAGCATAAGCTCTGTCTTTGTGAACCTGAGATGTTTTCCATTCCGTAGACCACTTGCAACCAATTTGTTGTCGAATGATGGGGATAAAGTCACCAGCAATGTTGTCGAAAGTGCGAGACAGCATTATGAGATGAGTAGCACTGTGTGCGGATCAAAGAGGGGCTGTTTGGAATGTGCACAGTATTGTGATGGGAATGTCCCACAATATTAATCCATACTGTGATTTTCTTTTCGATACGTATGCACCTGCCGGGTGCGGGAACCCAACATACTCCGGAGTATGCATCTGAAGCACCCGATACATAAGGTACATAAAACAACAGAGAACAGCTCAGAAAGAGAATTTAGTAGTAGTAACCGATCCACCTTCATTCGCCTCATATGACCCACTGGTGCAGCCAGTTCGTCCCCATAGCTTTATCCATCAGGTTCTTCCCGAACTTATCATTGTTCACCTGTTCGTACCTGCAGTATTTATTGCTGTTTACATGTGTATTATTTTATGCTTATAGGTATCCGGAGTCTACGCGGCTCTTAGTCCTGTGCAGTACAGCAAGCTTGAAAACAGCACTAAAAGATAATTTCACTTGGGAGCACGTCTTCCTCTCGCAGAATACCGTTCATCACTTTAAGAGCTCATTACATTAGCTTTGATATGCCTTGATTTGATTCCTCTCCTGCTCTTTGGCTAAGTAGCCTTCAGTCCTCGGGGGCCTAGGGTTCGATTCTCACCTGGGGGGTGGATTAACACTACACATAAAATAAATACAAAATGTTTAAATCCACCTTCTCAATACTTGAAAATCATGCGATGTTTACAAAAACATTACAATGTGCTATTACAAGGTACTAGTTTTGGTCCTACAAGGACCATCATCAGCCTAGCCAAGATACATAAGTGTATACCATAGTCCTAAAACAGAGTTATGCGGTGAGATGAGAGAAGAATGGACTGAGGATGTGGAGGAATGATATACATGTAACATGGTGAAAATATGAACTGTTGTAGATGTAGCAAAGTTATGTTGAACAGTGACAAATAGAATCTTTTGGTATATGTCTCGTAAAATTACAATATTAAACAACAATCTTAGAAGTGAAGCTTCCACGGTGTGAAGAATTATTTAATTTATTTTCCGGGTTGAACCGTGTTGTACTTGTACGCATATCACGTACAGTTTGCCGACGTTTCGAATACATTGCAGTATTCTTTGTCAAGGCGACTGAAATACCCCTACTCGATCCGAGGTAATCAGTCTCCCAGGCAGAAATTACACTACTAGAGTGGCCTTGATCTTGGCCTTTTATACGTCGGCAAACTGTACGTGATATGCGTACAAGTACAACACGGTTCAACCCGGAAAATAAATTAAATAATTAAACAACAATTTTCTCAAAATTGAATAAAATAATCTTTAGTTGACGAATAGTCCAAGGTTGCACATTTAAAAATTGGTTTATGTCGGATTTTAAACAATGTCCAATGTTTCTATTAAATTCTAGAAGATATGAATTTCAACATTGGCGCAGAAGGAATTATTTTGTCCAATCCACAACAGAGGTTAAATGTTGACAAAACTGTTGGACATATCTTGTGGTAGATTGAAACCCTGCTGTGTTACAAAGGAGCAATCCCAATTCAGTGGGAATCAAATGAACCTGGAGAAGAGAAAGTTTGAGTTAACGGAAGAAAGAATTGAAATGAGGGGTCGAGACTTGTGAAAAAGAACAAACATCGAGGGCTCAACTTGCGCAATGTGAAACAGCTTGCCCAGTCCATTTTTCTCTCATATCACCGCATAACTCTGTTTTAGGACTATGGTATACACTTACGTATCTTGGCTAGGCTTATGATGGTCCTTATAGGACAGAAACTAGTACCTTGTAATAGCACATTGTAATGTTTTTGTAAACATCGCATGATTGTCAAGTATTGAGAAGGTGGATTTAAAAAAAAACTGTATTTATTTTATGTGTAATCTTAACTTAATACAGAACCAACTATGAAGTTCATAACCTTGAAGGATTAACACTATCCACCACTCTTAAGACGCCTTTCTTGTGTAAATCAGATGCCGTCCAACCTCATCGGAGCGTATGACTGAAAAAAGGCTGCACCAAACTAGCAATAGTGACGCGAAATAATAATAATAATAATAATAATAATAATAATAATAATAATAATAATAATAATAATAATAATAATAATAATAATAATAAGTATTAGACTCTATTTTAATGGACGTGGATCATGATATTTTCGAAGATATTGACTGTAAGGGATTCTAGTCCATTTTACTGACACTGAGAATTCCTCGTGGAAATAAACACGATTATAAGCTCTACTTTGCACGAAGGAATGGAGAATACCAGTAGAAATAAGTTGCTAGTTGGGTTTCAATACAAAAAACTGTTTTCTTTGCTGACGCGCTGTACATTTAACCTGTCTCCATGATGTACAGTTACCTGACAGGCGGTGAGGTCCGGGTCTTGGGTAAATACACGGTGAAGCAAGGAACTCAATGATGCAGGAAGAAGAGAACAGAGAAAGTCAGTTCTATGTAGCGAAGTGTTTTAAAATGTGAATAGCCAACACATGAGTGTGATTCAAAATAAGAGGAAATAAATGGATTCGTGTATATGTTGGAAAATATTTTTCCTTGGCCAGAGGAGAAGAATGGCCCAAATATGAATTGGTAATCGAAACAACATAACATGCCAGAATAAATGTGTAGAACATGACCACTTCAATTTATTTCCAGTTTATTAAATGAATTAAACCGTGGTCAAAGGTTTAATAATAATGATATTAGTTACGTACTATTAACTACGATGTTAAAGGTTTCCGGAGACTCCGAGGTGCCGGAATTTTGTTCAGAGTTCTTTTACGTGCCAGAAAATCTTCGGACACGACGCTAGCCTTCACATATCACCGGACGAGTTAGCAGTGAACCCACCATATTGGGATCAGAAAGCCAGTGCTCTGAGGCCTGCTTTGAAAGGTTTGTCTCCTTGTTTGAAAGCAGGATGACGTCCAGCCTACAGTTATTAGTTTTTCATTAAGACGGACGAGTTTCTACTCTCGTAAGGTCAAGTGAAATATCTGTATGAAAAGCCTAGTTCTTATACAATACTAAATCTAAAACTGATTATAATGTGAATTAAGAACAGTTTATTTAACGTTTCAATATGATAATAGTTTGGTTGATACTTTCTTCGGTACTACTTTATTCTTTTCACGGACTCAACTTTTGAAACGTGGTGTGATGACGACTGAGCCCCATTTGCCTGGTGCGAAAATGTGAAACGACACAAAAACATTTTCTGAGCCACTGACGTTGGAATTCGAATCCATCATCTTCCGAATGAAAGTTTACAGCTACACGACACGGTTCCGCGTAGCGAAGTAGCTAATTTCGTCTTATTATTCTTATTCTTGTGTTTTGAAATATAATGTTGCCGGGCTGAGTGGCCCAGACGGTTAAGGCGCTGGCCTTCTAACCCTAACTTGGCAGGTTCGATCCTGGCTCAGTCCGGTGGTATTTGAAGGTGCTCAAATACGACAGCCTCGTGTCGGTAGATTTACTGGCACGTAGAAGACCTCCTGTGGGACTACATTCCGGCACCTCGGCGTCTCCGAAGACCGTAAGAGTAGCTACTGGGACGTAAAGCAAATAACATCAACATGAAATATAATGTTGATTACTTCACTTGCCTCTTTTCTATATGTTCAGTAATTATTTTCAATCTGAAGTTCATATTCACTTTTGCAAGTAGATTCTTTTTTTACGGGTCAGGAATTAACCTTCCTGGCGTGCCTAAAGCAAATGGAGTGGCCATTAGGCAAGTCTGTTTGCACTCAATTTAGTCTGGAGGACTGCACAAGTGCCGTTCTGTTTGTTCACTTCTGGTGCTGATGGCTGCCGTCATAGGAGAGAGATTGATCCACCCACTCAGGGACACGAAATTTGCTCTGTTTACATTTTGCTTCGGATGACATGTCACAGTTTTCTGGCTGTTCCCACACCGAAATGCATATAGTTACATAATGTATAACCCATGTCAGAAAGGTACACAGTTCAACTGATCTCTACTACTTCTTTCCTGACATGTTCCACAATTACCTGGGGGTAATAATTTGGATGAAATATACTTTTACAGCGAGATGTCCTTCCTTATGAAAACCTTATGCGGAGGGCTGTATTCACTATTTCGTGTTTCTGTCGTTGTTAGGGGTGTGATGTATGGTGTGTATATGACATGTATTTAGACGATCTCGAACACCCAGCCCCCAAACTAGAGGAATTAACGAAACGTGGCTGAAATCCCCAGCCCGGCTAGGAATCAAACCGGGACGTTAAGCTCGTGTTATTATTATAAGCTTCCGTTTCGAGCATTTTTTTTAGCCGGCCCCATGGTGTAGGGGTAGCGTGCCTGCCTCTTACCCGGAGGCCCCGGGTTCGGTTCCCGGCCAGATCAGGGATTTTTACCTGGACCTGAGGGCTGGTTCGAGGTCCACTCAGCCTACATGATTAGAATTTAGGAGCTATCTGACGGTGAGATAGTGGCCCCGGTCTAGAAAGCCAAGAATAACGGCCGTGAGGATTCGTCGTGCTGACCACACGACACCTCGTAATCTGCAGGCTTTTGGGCTGAGCAGCGGTCGCTTGATTGGCTAAGGCCCTTCAAGGGCTGTAGTGCCATGAGCTTCGGTTCGGTTCGAGCATTTTTAAATTTATACTTTCGAGGCCCTTAATCTATAAAGTGTCCAAAGAGAGAAACATTCATCAATTCTTCAAATTATTTTTATTTTCAAAATCTTCCTCCACTCGGAGGCTGTCTGAGACAAAGAATATAAAAAAAACATTCAAAAATAAAACAAAGTAAATTATATCTCAGTCTGGCGAATATACGTGGTGTCTTGAGTATCAGAAGAGAACCCCTGAGCGCTTTCAGCCCCCAGTTGATGAACTCATTGGAACTGATGTTGAAGGTCTTTATCAGCACTGTCGTCCAGCTCTTTGGCTAAGTAGCCTTCGGTCCTCGGGGGCCTAGAGTTCGAATCTCACCCGGGTGAGTGGATTTCAATCTTAAACGGTAAATTTCATTGGTTCAGGGACTGGGTGTTTGTAATGAAATTCAGATTCTTGTAATTTATTTCTGAGTTTCTTAGTGTCATACTCACCGTGCCTGTTCTTCATATCCTCTTATAATATGGCACTGTAGGTAGGTAGACACACTTTTTCTGTGTCTACTTCGTCTGGTTGGTCGGAGTGCGTTTCAAATTTTGGTGTAGAGTCTAACATATACCTTTTCTTCTTTCTAATGGCGATCATGTCTATCCTTCTCGTGCTGCCATTTACTCCGATGCCATGGACTTCCTCGTGGTCTTGAAATCCTTTCTCACGGAGCATCTGTGCTATGGAAGACCTGATGTTGTGATGTGTATTGTTTCGAAGAGCTTCACCGAAGTCACAGTAACTCAAGATGTTAGGTAATTAAATAACCGGGCGAATTGGCCGTGCGTTTAGGAGCGCGCGACTGTGAGCTTGCATTCGGGAGATAGTGGGTTCGAACCCCACTGTCGGCAGCCCTGAAGATGGTTTTCCGTGGTTTCCCATTTTCACACGAGAAAAACTGGGGCTTTACCTTAATTAAGGCCACGGCCGTTTTCTTTCCACTCCTAGGCCTTTCCTATCCCATCGTCGCCATAAGACGTATCTGTGCCGGTGCGACGTAAAACAAATAGCAAAATAGCACTTAAATAACTGGAGTTATTAATGTACTTTAAATTGCTACTTCCGTAAGATATGAAATGTTTTCTTCATATAAAATTAATGTCCGTGATAAAAAGCAGTACAGGTAGCAGTGCGCCGGCCTCTCTCACGGCTGAGTTCCGTGATTCAAATCCCGGTCACTCCTGGTGAGATTTGTGCTGGACGACGCGGAGGTGGGACAGGTTTTTCTGTGGGTACTCCGGTTTTCCCTGTCATCTTTCATTCCAGCAACTCTCTCCAGTAACATTTTATTTTATGTGTCAGTCATTAATCATTGTCCCAGAGGAGTGCGACAGGCTTCGGCAGCCGGCACAATTCCTATCCTCACCGCTAGAAGGGGGCTCCATTCATTCCATTCCTGACACGATCGAATGACTGGAAACAGGCTGTGGATTTTCAGTAAGCAGTACTGTTTCAAGTGAAGTCCTGACAGTAACTTTCTTCCAGTCTCCGAGAAGTCATAAGTGTCAGCTCGGAAATGGTTTTACTTTGATACGTTGGCGCAGACTTTCATCGTTAGCTTTTTCAGGAATCTAACTGTATTCGTTTGAGAAACGCCCGTAAACACTAAAAGTTCGACAAGGCCTTTCAACCCCAAGAGCTCTCTCTCTGGAGGCTTTGTTTGCTGCGTACCTTCCAAGAAATCTGCCGACTAATTGGGGGGTTGTGAAATACACAGTTTAATGGGAAATACCTGCCCGTATTCTTCCTTCGGTTATAGGCTGTATATGCCCTTTCCTTTCGCAAGATCTTTCACCGCTAACTACTGGACCTGACAAGTAGACACTAGACAGCAAAGATTTCCGAGAGTTTTAGCCGAGGTACGAGGAGGAGGGATTCGGTACCCAATAACTAAGTGACAGACGCCAAACCTTCTCTCTCCTTTTGTCAGGATAAAGAGAAATTCCTTTATTTGTAGAGTTCAGAACTAGGAAGTGCACGATGTCACCCACTTCTCTCTGCACTAGGCACACTGGTTTACTTCGCTTATTCATTTGCCATTAGTGTAAGTTCGTATACGGGTGATGATTTGCACTTAACTGTCTTGTCATTGCAATATATCAGCATTCTTCAGCCTTGCTGAGTCTGTGGACTAGTCCAAAGTCCTGATGGTACTGCGTAGAACACAAAATAAATCCATGCCCTCTGGGCAGAAAACACACGTGTATTGTACAGTTTTGTGTATGATGTTCGTAATGAAAGTATTGTAAATAACGATTTCAGCGTTATGTATTGCAGATAATAATATTACACTTTTTTGCTAGTGGCTTTACGTCGCACCGACACAGATAGGTCTTATGGCGACGATGGGATAGGAAAAGGCTAGGAGTTGGAAGGAAGCGGACGTGGCCTTAATTAAGGTACAGCCCCAGCATTTGCCTGGTGTAAAAATGGGAAACCGCGGAAAACCATCTTCAGGGCTGCCGACAGTGGGATTCGAACCCACTATCTCCCGAATGCAACCCCTGTGCTCGTAATTGCGATGTTCAGGAGGTTGATCATTATGGCACGAATAAGTTGAATTGTGATCGTTATTAATACAGTTTTTAATCGGTATTAATGTGATAGAGCCAGAGTTAGTGTAATTTACCGTACTAGTTATCATTGCAATAAGGCATGTTTGTTTATTCAAGGTTTGATGTTTTATTATGGCGAACAAATATAATTCTAATTTTAAGAAAGTTTTCGGAGCGGTTTCCATGTATTGCACAATCGAGGAAAGGATCTTATTTTCTGTAGTGCTTGTCGGGGTGAATTTATGGCATCGCGTGGTGGGGAAAGACGTTTCCACAATTTCTCGATATTTCGATTTTCTAAAGCAGGTATGCTAAAACGAAGGAAGGGCCTTTCTTTTATTTGTATATTTTTTTTGCTATTTGTCTTACGCCGCACCGACACAGATAGTCTTACGGCGACGATGGGATATGAAAGGTCTAGGACTGGAAAGGAAGCGGCCGTGGCCTTAATTAAGGTACAGCCCCAGCATATGCCTGGTGTGAAAACGGGAAACCACGGAAAGCCATCTTCAGGGCTGCCGACAGTGGGGTTCGAACCCACTATCTTCCGGATGCAAGCTCAGCTACGCGCCCCTAACCACACGGCCAACTCGCCCGGTGGGCCTTTCTTGTAGAAACATTCCCAAGTCTTCTATTATCTCTATCATACTGTATATGCTATTTGTAGCTCTGTTTAAATATCTGAAAATTGAAGATGTTTGTTTAGACCAGTCGACTCCAAGAAATCCTTGCGCCAAAAATTATCTATGATGGTCAGGAATCATGGTGACCAGTATCCAATGTCTCCTCGAGGTTGTATCTTATGCCTTGTTTGGAAGTTGGCGTTTTCCATTAAAAGATACACGGCAGTTCAGAAGCCGAAACGCGGTGAAACAAGCTTGTATATTACTTCACTTACTTTATAGAACTAGGCAGTCCCCATGAAATATTACATTGACAACTGATGTGGACATCATATCTGTTTAGATTTACAGTCGCGATCGTGCATACGAGGACTCAGGGAGTAGTGGCAGAACGCGTGTGTGTTGTAATACTTGCTAATTGGATGAGTAACCTGTGCGATGTGATGTTGCAGGCCCGGGGACAAGTACTCTGCATGGCTGGAAATAACAAGAAGTCCAGGTAGCAGGACGAGAATTAATTATCTTCAGTTTCGTCTATCGCTTGCGTCATTTGTCAATCTGCCTCTCTTGTATCGTGCTCACTGAGAAGTAAATTACAGTAGCTATACAGCCGAAGAAGTAAGGTGTTTCTGTCTGAAATTAATGTTCCTGGCGTTGAGTTTCGCGTGTAATGTTTCAAAGCAGGTATAAATTATGCATTGTATCTGACTAGCCTCGCTTAATCACATAATCAGCTTTAGGAAACTAATTGTTATTTAAGTGTTTAATAGTATATTCTCGTTTTTTCTTTGCGCCGCAGGTGTGTGTTATGTCCACACAGAAGCGCTCTCACTCCTCAATACACACAACGCAAGTGTTGAGGGAGTTGAACGTCCTGAGCAGTATTTATACTTTGCTAACATAACTAAATACCATGACAGAGCAAGAATGCTGCAGCATTGGCTCCTGGAAGGGCAATGCAGCCCAGTGTTGGCCCGGGTAGGATTAACAGCCCCACAACCACTGAAGGACCGACAGACAAAGCCGGACTCGGAGATCCAAGAAGGGTAAGAACTACTAATTATTGGACTTCTCTGCCTGACAAGGACATTATCTTTGACACTAATCCCTTTCGAGAAATCGTGACAGTTATCGACCACACAACTTTTAACTACTGATGTGAAGTGTTTTTCGGAGAACTGTCAAAATTTTGTTTGACATCATATCACAAGACAAAAGCAATATCTTTGTGTTCCCAGTACATTCTGAGCTCTCGGAAGTGCTTGAAGAGGACAATTGGGACATAAATGGTGACTTTTCAACATCATCAGCAGGATATCAAAGTGAGGGCCACCGTATTCGGAGGCCTACTGTCCTTGGCAACCCTGTTCGTCAGAGTTCTTCCATAGTTAGTAGGCTACAGATAAATGATCGGTAGGTTACATAATTCTTGTTCTGAGCCTTCTTTATAAAATACTGCCCCTAATTGTTTACAGTTATGCACACATTCACAGATATTCCCCGACATAAGTACGTGGGTCTGATGATAAGCTATGTCCCTGAATGGTCAGCGTTCTGGCCTTCGGTTCAGAGGGTTCCGGGTTCGATTCCCGGCTAGGTCGGTGATTTTAACCTTAATTGATTAATTCCAATGGCCCGGGGGCTGGGTGTTTGAGCTATCCCCAACATCCCTGCAACTCACACACCACACTTAACACAATCCTCCACCACAATAACACGCAGTTACCTACAAATGGCTGATGCCGCCCACCCTCATCGGAGGGTCTGCCTTACAAGGGCTGCATTCGTCTAGAAATAGCCACACGAAATTATATCCCCTGATGATACTTATTATTTATTCCTATGAAATGAAATGAAATGGCGTATGGCTTTTAGTGCCGGGATATCCCAGGACGGGTTCGGCTCGCAGCGCAGCCAACTCACTACGTTATTTATTCCTATAACGTAGTGAGTTGGCTGCGCTGTTCGGGTCACGTAGCTGTGAGCTTGCATTCAGGAGGCGATGAGTTCAAATCCTACCGTCGGCAGTCCTGAAGAGGGTTTCACACCAGGCAAATGATTGAGGTTGTACCTTGTCTAAGATACTTCCCACCCTTGCTTCACCGAAGACCTTCGGTGTGTTAGCGAGACGTTACACAACCGTCAAAAAAATTTAATTGCTATAGATTGATTAGAGATGACCATATCTAGAAATTTTGTCTTGCAGGAATTATTTAGCCTCCTGGAAGCCAATTATATGCATTTGTCTGGTTTCAACACGTCCAAATGCCACTGACATCAGTCCAAAAAATCTGTTATTCTATGAACTGGACAAATAATAAATAATATTATTTGACTAACTTATCTTCCTTTGATATACGTTTTAAGAGACGTTGGAGGTCAGAAGTTTGTCTCACGGGAGTTCTTTAACATTGCCGGAGTCATTGCCATCGATATGAGCCGGGGTAATCCATCATCCTACGAACAGAAGGATTAAAAGTGACTGTGATCCGCTCTTCGGAGCACTGTTACGCTGCAACATTAAGCAGTCATCAGGAAAAGAAGAAAGACATGTTTTCATTATTAATTCATTATAAGTTGGAATATTATAACTTTTTAAGTTTTATTCATTTCTTTACGAGGACGGAAGAAGTAATGGATTGGACGCAGAATGAAGAAGAAGGAAGTTACCAACGCTTGATCTGGGAATTTACTTCAATTAGAAAGCAGAAAGTTACCATAGGTCATTTCGAAAATATCAGGTGGTGAAGTTCGACATATTTTCTCAGAGAACAGAGACTGAAAAATGTTTTAACACGGTAAGCTTTAGCAGTTGATTAGTATGATCAGAATAGTGTTCTAACGAAGCAAAGCTAAGGAAGAAATCTCCGTACCGGTAGTGAAGGCCCTTAAGGGTCGTATTCATGAACGAGACTTTGACTTCGACTTACGTAAGTTCACTTAGTTGAGTTTTGTGGAAGTCTGTTTCATAGACGCAACTTTTACAAAGTAGACTCTGGCGCAAGTAGACTTTGCTAAGTTACGATGTGAAGAATTAGATATGAAGTTGGCAATGAAAACAATGGAAGAGCACTGTAGCATCTCCCATCACTCAATGTTTTTTCTTAATAAAGGGGTAGAAGAAGAAGAAATTCAGCTGTTTCCTGCGTTATAAACTCTAAACTCAATCCAATCCAGTTAATACAGTTAATTTTTATTTCTCGACGATGGATAGAAAGAAAAAATTGCCAGCCTTCAACAACTGTGAAAGGGAGGTGTTACTAGAACTAGTGAAAGAGAAGAAAGATAGCCTATAGTTGAAATCGAAATCAATAAACTTCATCTCGTGGTTGATTATGCCCTGACAATTGAAACTAAAAATCCCTTCCCTATAACGGAAAATTTCAGCATGGTTTCCACCTGGACTTATTATTAGTACATGGGTGCAATCAATAGCTCCAACCACTTCAGGGAAACGGGATCTTTCATACACACGTCGCACATTATTTCGACATTCAGCTTCATTTGGGAACGAAACAAACTGTGGTCTCTTTCGGGCAGTCAGGATCGATATTCTTCTGATTATTCTACATACTGAGGGCTGGCTTACTCCTCGTAAATCAGCGGGATCAATTTGGAATTTACCTGAAAACCATGGAAGTGTGAAAGGCTATTGTATTTACCATAAGAATGCATTAATATGTACTGATCATCCCTTAACCTAACTAGATAACACGATGAGTAGAAAGTGCAAAAACTGTGCGCTATAGTAACAATAATTTTACTCTTACCTGTAGCATAATATCTTAACGACCGGGCGATTTGTCCGTGCGGTTAGGGGCGCGCGGCTGTGAGCTTGCATCCGGGACATAGTAGGTTCGAACCCCACTGTCGGAAGCCCTGAAGATTGTTTCCCGTGGTTTCCCATTTTCAAACCAGGCAAATGCTGGAGGGCTGTACCTTTATTAAGGCCACGGCCGCTTCCTACCCATTCCTTGGTCTTTCCTATCCCATCGTCGCCATAAGACTTATCTGTATCGATGTGACGTAAAGCAAATAGCAAAAAAAAAAAAAAAAAAAAAAAAATCTTAACGAAATTAGCAACTGTATCATTGGAGGTATGGGTGATCCTCGATTATTATATTTCTGTAATTCGTTTTCAGACATCGTTAGTACATCTAATACTGTACGTTTGTCGAATCTATATAGTTTTCTGAACTCATTTTCTGTATAAAATTGAACTGGGTTCCGTGCATCTCTTATAATAGGCCGAGGATTAGGCACAACGTACTAAATAATTTCATGGATCTCTTCAATTTCATCTACAAAATTAACTACATCGGCAATATCTGCCATTTTATTATTTTTCTGATCTCAGAGTCTGCTTAAGTACGGAACATCGGCGACTTGGAAGTAAAGTCGCCATCTAAGTTTACTTACCTCCAAATAGCGATTATGAAATGGAAATGGCGACTTACCGCCTTCTAAGTCTAAGTCTAAGTCAAAGTCTCGTTCATGAATACGACCCTAAGAGAGCGGAAGGTGAAGATTTCAAGTACCGGTATTTGTAACGCTGGCTCTAAGTGAGATACTCGTACAATGGTAAGCTCTGTTTCTGTTTTCTGTTTCCGAACTCATTCTACCATCAATTCTCACTGAAGCCCAATTAAATTGAGGAACTATCTGACTGTGAGATGGCGGCCCTTGTCTAGAAAGCCAAGAATGACAGCAGAGTGGATTCGTCGTGCTGACCACACGACACATAATCTGCAACCCCGCTCAGCGAGCAGCGGGCGCTTGGTAAGCCATAGCCCTTCGCCATAGGGTTTGGTTTCGTTTGGTTTCATTTCGTTTCGTTCGGTTTATAAGCACAATATAAAGGTCTGTATCGCAAGACTGGAGTTGGGTTCCGGTTGTCAAGAAGAGCGGAGGCGCCATCAGCTAATCAGCTCCTTGGGCTAGACATCTGTCTCGTCATGTCTCACCTGACTCATTGCTAGTACGTAAATTGGCTTGGTAATTAGCAGTAACATCGCAGCTAGTTACACCATTCCTCGTGAAAGTGACCGTGAATACAAATGGAAAGGCTGTGCATGTGCGCCTTCTAAAGTATCACTGATATTTCTTTTTCTGTGGACGAAGTTATTTCTACAGTGCTGGAAATTACTCCCAGTACTCATCAGTATTTGTTTCTCTTCCTTCTCTTACGTCTCTTCTCTTACGTCCTTGACAGAGAGAATTTGAGTGTATTCGAACAGTAACTTACTTAACATATGGAATTCTACTGACCTGGGGTGTCAAGGAAGATCTGGTAAATTGACTTCCGTAGCTATCAACAACCATCTAAAGTTTCCTTGCTTGTTTGTGGAAATTTAAATTCTAATAAAGAACTTCAAAGAAAACTTGAAAAATATCGTGTTCAAAAATCAGGAAAATATAACTATTTGATAATGAAAAATGTCAAAGAACGTGTGAAAAAATTAATAGAAACCCGTGGTGGATGAAATTTGTTCTATTCCTTATGCCCATTATAATGCACTTAGGTTACTTCTCGGGTCACTGTAAAAGTAATAATATATTTGATTGCCTAGCGTCATTCTGTAAACACATTTTATATTTTTGCTGTGTCGTTAACTACCCTGTTCCGTATGTATTTTCAGATGTATGTTTCCTCGTAATATGATGTCGGTAATTAAAACCTGTTTTATAGGTAGTACACAAACATTTGACCACTCTGATGCTAGTTCTAAATTTGTTTAATTTTCGGGTCTGGGGATAATACTGTTATCATCCTCGTCAGACAAGTATGAAAACTATTGGATTATTATTAACTAACTTCAGTTTCAAAATCATCTAGTAGACAGTACTTTCTATACACCTGTGCTATAGTTATTAGTTATAGCTCGAGTGCAGTTTCATGTTCTCACGGCAACTTTAGGGAACATCCTTAATTTACAGTAATTATGAGCACCTTTCTCCGCGAAGACCAGTGCTGTCCCAAAATTAATACAAAATAATGACGCATTTCCTATCAATGCCGGCCCCGTGGTGTAGGGGTAGCGTGCCTACCTCTTACCCGGAGGCCCCGGATTCGATTCCCGGCCAGGTCAGGGATTTTTACCTGGACCTGAGGGCTGGTTCGAGGTCCACTCAGCCTACGTGATTAGAATTGAGGAGCTATCTGACGGTGAGATAGCGGCCCCGGTCTAGAAAGCCAAGAATAACGGCCGAGAGGATTCGTCGTGCTGACCACACGACACCTCGTAATCTGCAGGCGTTCGGGCTGAGCAGCGGTCGCTTGGTAGGCCTAGGCCCTTCAAGGGCTGTAGTGCCATGGTTTTTTTTAATTTCCTATCAATATGAGAATTGAGAGAGAAAAGTGTGTTCTACTTTGAATAATTCTATACCAGTCAAAATTAATGTAGTTTTAAATATGCAATACGTTTATGAGATATGTTCTGTTACGCGGCTCATAGTGAACGCGTGTCAATTCTGATGATCTCACAACTGTTCTTAAATAAAACGATTATATTCCGTTTTTTTAATATCCTATAATTGAAATGAAATATCGTATGGCTTTTAGTGCCCGGATATCCCAGGACGGGGTCGGCTCGCCAGGTACAGGTTTTTTATTTGACTCCCGTAGGCGACCTGCGCGTCGTGATAGGGATGAAATGATGATGAAAACTACACATACACCAACCAATGATGGTTAAAATTCCCGACCCTGCGGGGAATCGAACCCGGGACCCCTGTGACCAAAGGCCAGCACGTTAACCATTTATCCATGGAGCCGGACATCCTATAATTTATAATAATTGAAGCAAAGTAACATTTAAGAACATTACGTGGTTTTGAAATTTCCAGTGCAGGTGGTTTTCTTGCTCGCATTTCTTATGCTATTATTGTTTGCAGATGAAGAATTTTGTATCAAGATAAGGAATTCCTATTAGTTTTCGCCAGCTATCTTGTGCGAATGCTCCTTTCTTCATCCCTATTCGTGACACTTGAGAACATTTCTCCTCGCAGGCTTCTGTCAGATTTTAAGTGCAAAGTAATCACGAGCATCTCCCCATTTGAGTTATTCGTAACAGCTGGTCATATTAAGCCATTGACCGTGACGTAAAAAGCGCATTCCTCTTGTTTACTTTTGATAAACACAATATATTCCTTAATTCTGCTCTGTCACTTTCGGCAGGAATGACTGTCCATTACTCTGGCCATATGTTGGCGATTGTGATCAATTTACTTTTTGTAACAATCTGAGTTAATGTCACACTCTGGCAACTACTGTCGTTAGTTTTGTGGTTTAAGAGTAAACGTAAGTCGTGACTCAGTCATTAAAGGCTGGTGCAGACGTTCCTTTCTTGTGGTATCTACTTTTTATGTCTTTTTATTGATTACTCATTGTAGCACCCTTTTAATGACTGTGCGCGCTGACATGAGTGTCATGAGAGGACCAGATATCCTAAGTTAAATGGCTTGGTCCCAAGCCATGGGTATCCGGACGTCGAAAGTGTACTCATCATCATCAGTATCTAAAGGGTGCGCCTTGTCTATTCAACCATTCTTTCCTCTCCTCAGTTCCTCGTTTCATTGCGTGTATACTTGCATGTATATAATGTATCTGTCCTCGAAAAGTCTCATTCATGCCACTTGTAGATGACAGTATCTGGACAGAACTTATCAGCATAATCGCATGTTTCGACTGTTGACCGAACTGATTAAATCATTGAGGACTATATAAACAAGTGTTCACATAAAAAACAATCACGATGCATATCGCATTTTTTTAAAAATAATAACATACACTAATGAAACGGCGTTCTTCGATGTGAACTTCTGCACGCAAGGCAGGAATCTTAAAATCTGACTTCTTCCTCTACTATTTTCCCCTACACTCTGGTGCACTCGTAGATGCGATCCGCTGAGAACTCGAGGACTTTTACAGCTGGATGCCCTTTCTAACGCAAAGCCAACCTTGTTTGGAGGAATGTATTTAAGACTGCGTCAGCTACCGAGTTCCGATAAATGCGTTGTTGCCACTTTCCGTTGTACGCTTGTGTGATCATGGAATAGTTAACTTGAAATCTTACCTGACGCGATGGACTATGATCAGCAGTTGCGAACATCGCTATGGGACCCTTACCAAGATTGCCTGATTCTAGAACAGGAATAGATCCAAAGGATCATCATCATCATCATCATCATCATCATCATCATCATCATCGTCAAAATTAGAGGTCCCATGGCTGTGATCACGATTCTAATAGTCACTTAAAACTACAAGCTTTCTCCTGTTGTTTAGAAACGCAGGCGTAAGTTCGTACAATACCTGCACTCTGTCACCAATTGTTCTTTTTTTTTTGTCAACCACATGGGAAAACATATAAATTATGATGCACTATTTTAGATTAAATATAATATAAAAATGAGGATCTTAACATAAGTTGTGAATGATGACTGAGCAGCTTGTGATGGAAGTCCCCGGCCAGTTCGAGGTAGCTTCCAGGGCAGCTATTACTTTCTGATTAAGGGGTGCGGTGCTATTATTATCGTGAGGTCATGTAGCAGTGGAGTTGACCTTCTGTGCACTTAACCAGGTTTAAGAAACCATTAAACGTGCCATGGGGTGCCTTGGTTCACCCTAGCGTGCGTCCCGTCCGCTATAATTAAGAGACATCCTGCTGAGAGGCCAGTGGGCAGCACTGCACGCCATCCAGTTCATGCCTTCTTCAACAGTAGGAAGAAACACAATTCAGTTGGTTAGGAGCTCTTCTACTGTACTCAAGGTCATTGCATTCAAATCTGATAAAATAATTGCTGTTCCAGAGAGTTGACATTTTGCGCACAAGTGTTCTGTAAGTTTAATTTATGAACGCTCTGGAAATAACTGCTTATTCCTGGCCTTATCCCAGTTATTTCGGATTGGCAATAATGTAGATTAAGTCCAGTTTTACGACTGGACATCTTTCCTGACACCAACCGTACTTTATGTGGAGGGATACATTCAGTATTTTGTGTTTCTGTGATGATTGGAAGTGTGATATGTTGTGTGAAAATGAAGATGTGTTTGAAGACGAACACAGAAAGGAAGTACCCGGCTAGAGGAATTAACCAGATGGTGATACAATCCTCGACCGGGCCGGGAATCGAACCGAAGGTCCTCTGAACCGTTCACCAGTCAGTCAAGAATAAGGGCGCTCTTAAAGTAGTAAAAGTTAAAAAAAACCGGTAATGACATGCAAATATGGACATTGGCAACATATTCAGAGTCGTCAGGTAAGCCAAGTGGTCGATAATGAGGCACTCTCAGCTGGTGATTAGTACTGTACAGTAGAGCCCGGACTTTATTTTTTAACCTTTTTCGCTCGCTATTTAATTAACATATTGCAAGATACAGCCTATATTCGTTTCACAATTCTTTAAGCAGAATATGTGAATTTCATTCTACACAAGAACCTCGTTTATCCGGCCCTCATTAATCCGAATCTCCGGTTTATCCAGATCGAAAATAATAAAAATTTAATTTTACTTGTACAGTATTTCTTTTACGGCGTCGACCCTTCTTGAATCTCGTTTCCGCCAAGGACAGGGATTGGAAGTAATTCGGCCACGGTCTATCAAACGTACCGTCCTGGCGTTCGCCTGGAATTGAGAATGGGAAACCGTGGAAAACCATTCCCAGGACGGCCGAGGTGGGATTCGAACCAGCGCTCTTCTGAATGCAACGAACTATTAATTCACTGATGGTGAATTCGAAAATGAAACCGGCGCTCCATCAGAAGAAACAATGATTCATGGAGAGGCAACAATGCAGCTGGACAAACTGATGGCCTATATAGAATCCTTGACTGAAACCACACCGGCAGAACTGTTGTTAGTAAAACGTCTTCGTGATCGTGCTGCGCGCAAACGCTATACAAATGTAAACCAGAAAAAATTCACACATTATTTTAGTACATAAAACAGAGTTGTAAATGTAAGAAATGTGTTCTTATATATATTTTTTTGTACAATTGGAAAAAGTTACAACTTATGTTAATAGATTATATAACATGTACTGTATTTGTTTCTTAGTTTTTCGGATTATCCGGATTTTCGATAATCCGGATCAGTGTCGGTCCCACTTAATCCTGATAAACGAGGTTCTTGTGTACCTAGAAATAACTAAATGAGGGGACACATAAAATAACCTAAATAGCTCTTTTGCTTTCTTCAAATGAATAATATTATTTTCTTATTGAAATTTACCGTAAAATTATTTCCGCTACAGCTATAAGTAGTTGGACGGATGTCCTATGCCTCCCACGGCACATGTGACATAATATGGCGACACCTTGGTGTAGCTCATAAGACGGTCGGAAGGAGCGTAACAGAGTGGCCTCCAGTCGTCCACAGAGAGTACAGTAGGCAGAAAGCGTGATGAATAATTGCTGCAATGCTTTACTAACGTTTATTGTTACATAGCGAAGCAATGTCTAAATTGAAAAATGGATTGCTATAGATAGAAACTTTACTACGGATGGTCAAGTAGTCTTCTCTCAGGCATGATCCAAGTATGTAACTAACCTAAAAACTGCCCTGCAATATCGTAACACGCTTAGTGAAGTATACTTAAGATTTGTACTTTTTATTTCAGGTTAAATGCGAGCAGCATAAATCTACAGCTGCGCACATTGTTAATGTAGGTAGGAGAAACAAATCCAGCAGCAACAGTTATTTCATCAATAGTTGGCAATTCTGAAGACAACTCTAACTTTCGCCTATGCCAGGTGTTGGTGTCTGCAAACGTCCCATGGAACGTGCTAGCCAACCTGATCTTAGAAACATTCTTAGAAGACATCAGTCGCCGCATCCATAAAGCAAAGCCTTAAAAGAAAACTATTTTAAGCACCGAAGGAACCTAAAATGAAGGTTTATACCACGAATCCGGGCCGTGGTGATTAGTTCCCTTCCCCCTCTTCTCTTACCAACAGCACACAGATTCCATCTAAAACGTTACCACATCCAATATTGCTTAACTTCAGACGCATCGCAGGATTCAGTGTTTCAACATTAATGCACGATTTTCCTAACAATAACAAGAAACTCATATTGCTAAGTAATATTCACCCACTGCCATCTTTAATGAAAGAAGAATGGAGAATAAGGCTTATGAATTCTGTATATTTTAATTAGATAATTACATGTTTAAAATTACAAGATACAAGTTAACTCCTTTCTTCTTGCCTTCTCCTAAGCAAACTGATCAACGATTTTGGAGAAGTCAATTTTGTCCGAAATGTATTCCTCTATTGAGATAATAGGTACTGAGTTTAGAAGACTATCAGTCATGTTCATGGGCAGATAATGTTTTATTCTTCTCAGCAATGTTTTTTTTTTTTTGCTAGTTGTTTTACGTCGCACCGACACAGATAGGTCTTATGGCGACGATGGGACAGGAAAGGGCTAGGAGTGGGCAGGAACCGGCCGTGGCCTTAATTAAGGTACAGCCCCAGCATTTGCCTGGTGTGAAAATGGGAAACCACGGAAAACCATTTTCAGGACTGCCGACAGTGGGGTTCGAACCTACTATCTCCCGAATACTGGATACTGGCCGCACTTAAGCGACTGCAGCTATCGAGCTCGGTCTCAGCAATGTTAACGTTTAGGTAAATCTGCTGTAGTTCCTAGACGAAGGTATCCTGGAGATTTCTCGGAAAATGTGAGCGAAAAAAGTCCTCTGACTCCCTTAACTGATCCAAGGATAAATGTTATTTAAAAAAAACATGCGACCGCTGAATATCTGTCCTCGTGAATTCGTCCTGGTTTATATATATTTGCGTAGACGTTGTACGTTTATGAAAATGTTATAATCGCGATTACCTCCGTTGTTATACTTCGTACGGTATAAACGCTTAAGATAGTAATAGCTCGTAAATTGTACTTGCACCACTTTTATTTCAGTCTGTCAAACACGTATGGCGTATGGCGTCCGGAGAGTCCTGGTGCAGGTATTTTTCGAGTAGACGGCCTAAAGGCGACCTGCGCATCTGTCAGAATGAAGCTCTACCTAAGAGGATTTTTAATGTTTAAGGACATCATAAACACACAGCCCCCGGCCAGACGAATTAACCAATTAAGGTTTCCGATTGGAAATCGAACCCGGGATCGCTTGGACCAAAGCTCAGCGTGCTAACCATTTTGCCATGGAACTGGACAATTATATTAAATGAGATGGCCCTGAAAAGAAGAAAAAGAATTGCTTCATTCATAACAGACAACTTTTATTATGCACAGTTTTTTCGATGTAGCTAATATTATCGAAGGCATTGGACATATCCTCTTTCGGCCCCATTTATGGTGCTTAGCCACTGTATATAATAAATATATAGCCTACCCTATTGCACAACCCGGCTGTTTCTGGACTTTGTCGTCGAGCTATGGGATGTTTTGTTCAGCCATTTTCCTGTGATGTCATAACAAACAAACAAATGAAAATATGAATTGCACCTACTTTCAACTTTTGAATGGCTATTTCGAGACAACGTATTAGGCAAAAAATGTAAATGTTCCGACAAAATCATAATGTTATATTTATATATAAAATTCGTAAATTTAAGAACATTTTTGGACTTTTTTTTTTGCTATTTGTTTTTTTTACGTCGCACCGACACAGATATGTCTTATGGCGACGATGGGATGGGAAAGGCCTAGGAAGTGGAAGGAAGCGGCCGTGGCCTTAATTAAGGTACAGCCCCGGCATTTGCCTGGTGTGAAAATGGGAAACCACGGAAAACCATCTTCAGGGCTGCCGACAGTGGGGCTCGAACCCACTATCTCCCGATTACTGGATACTGGCCGCACTTAAGCGACTGCAGCTATCGAGCTCGGTTTTGGACTTTTTAATACGAATTTGGAAGTTAGATGAAATTAAGTTTTTGTATTTTTATTTTGATAATTTATATCGGCCTTCGGACTACGGATTAGAAGTGCGCTTTGTTGGTGACCCTCTCCGCAGTGCTGAACTCAATCGCTCAAGAACAATGGGTACTCTAAATAACCTAACCGTTATCTAGATGCTGCCTGCGATCGCTTCAACATGTGTCATGGTTCCAGTAGAGATTATGATGGAATTTCAACTGACTATTTCGTTGCCCTCGCCTGTGCTGTAAATTGAGCACCAGTCTCTCTACCGTGCACATAAACACTCGCATTATGAGAGGCATTCAGAAGCCATATGCCGACTTTTTGCGGCCATTATAATTAATCCTTTCTCATACTTCGACAAATGCTGAAAAAAAGCCTTTCTGTAGTCCAAGACAATTTTTAGGACCATGAATTTTTCTTTACTATTGGGTTAACGTTCTACAACCAGAAAGTGTTCCAATGAAAATGGAGCACGAAAAGTGACGCCCCATGGCTATGGATCGTAGCTCTGCATTCGGGAGACGAGTATGTTTGAAACCCACCGTCGGCGTCCTTAGGATGGTTTTCTGTGGTTTCCCATTTTCACTTCCGGGAAAATACTGAGACAGTTCCTATTTCGAGGCCACTACCGATTCCTTTCACCTCCATACCCAGCTTCATTCACCATCATTCATTTCATCTTCATTAGCTCCTCAACTGAGGTTGGCGTCAGGAAGGGTATCCAGCCGTAAAAACATGCCCTATGGTTTCAACTCAACACCTCGACACCGTATCATGAAACGGGACTAGCGGGCAGGCATGCATACATGGATCAGGAGAGGAATCATGCCGCTGTGGTATAGTCTCACAATGGTTGCCTGGTTGATAATAGAGATCCGTAGATAACTATTCGAGAACCGGTGTTCGAACACACTCTCTCCTGAATGAAAGCTTTCAGATACACCGGCCGTACCTCGCAGCCAACTCACTCGTTTTTCAATAAATTAACTTCTACACATTTATTAGATATCACACAGGCCATAGTCGATAATCATCTCTTTATCCACTCAGGTTGATAAGAGAACTTTCAATTCGACACCAGGTTTAAAGCAAATTAATCCTGAGAATAATGTTTGTTTGTTTGTTTGTTTGTTTGTTTGTTTGTTTGTTTGTTTGTTTGTTTGTTTGTTTGTTTGTTTGTCCGTCACTTGTCCCGTTTCTCTACGGGGTCGGGTATGAGGTGAGCTGAATCTGTCGTGGCGGGTTTTTATGACTGGATGCCCTTCCTGACGACAATCTCATCAGAGGAGTTAATGACATGAATGACGTGATATATGATAGGAGGGAGAAGGTGAAACCCGGTACCAGCACATAGCCTACTCCTGTCGAATGGCACCAAGGGGTCTGCTCAAGGCGTAACGTCCTCATCGACGGACGAACCACCATATGCTCATATGGAGTGAGGGCATATGGTGATTCGTCCATATGAGCACTGCGGAGAGGTTTGGAATTTAATCCAGGCTTTTGGCACGCTATTGATTAGAAATGGTATACCACCACCTCCCCTACCTTGCCGGCCAACATTCTGATGGTGAAATTTTTTCGACCAACAGGACTCGAACCGGCTAACCACGGTGTCAGACCGTTTAGGCTTCAGCGCCTTGATCACAGCCACCAGGCGGGCTAATCCTGAGAATAATATATTTTGTTTATATTCCCACTAGTCTAGCTTCCCGCTCGATTGGCTAAGCTTTGACTCATGGTCTGTCACAAATTTAAGACTTGTTTCAGGAAACAGAACAGGCTCAGCTCAGGCTCGGCAAGTTCCATGACTTGGTGGCATGGACGCCCGCAAGGGGGGGGGGGGGGGGGGGGGGACAAGGGGGGCACTTGCCCCCCCCCCTGGAATTCTAAAAATGTTCGTGTTCAATTGGTTTAATATCATACTAGATTATTTCATAAACTGAACTTACTGACAGTCATCTAGCATCTGTTATAACCGAAAATTTATGTAAACAATTTAATGTTGCTGACGTCATGTCGGTTTTTATATTCAAGAAAATTGTTAATGTGCCCCCCCCCCCCCTGGAAAGGATCCTGCGGGCGCCCATGCTTGGCGGGATTACAGAAGTGAACTGTTGAGCACATACTTAGTTGACCCTGTTTTACGGCCGATGCTCTTCCTGACGCCAAGTTCTGTGTGGAGGGAAGTATTCACTATTACATATTTCTGTGGTCGTTGGTAATGCCGTATGTTACATGTAGATGAAGATAAGTATATATTAAAACGAACACAAAATCCCAGTCCCCGAGCCGGAGGAATTAATCATACGCAGTTAAAAATCCCCGACACAGCCAGGAATTGAAGCAGAAGCCCTCTGAAGAGAAGACCAGTACGATGGCCATTCATCCAAGGAGCTGAACTGTACGCCGAATAATTTACCTATCCGTATCACGGCGTAGCAGCTTGGCAAGGTGACTGCTGCGTACCTACGGTAGATGACCAGCAAATACTAGAGTCCCACATTATCGTGACGACCATCGTCAGCCCTATTGCTTAGGTTTTTCGATCGAGTCCGCTGTCTCTCATATCATACAGCTCCTCAGTTGGTCTCACGAGGCTGAGTGAACTCCATTCTAGTCCTCAGTCCAGAGTTGCAATTCCTGGACTGACTGAGAATCGAACCTAAGGTCTCCGAGTAAGAGACAGGTATGCTATCCCTGCAGCATATCTGTATATAACCCTTCATGTCTACTCCATAGCCACTTTCCTTTTTTACCTCTGCCAGTATTATATTCTGGGAAAATTCTGTCATGTGTTTCGCTAACAGGTCTCATAGCGCGGATAGGCAGATCGATCATGTGGTTACTTATTCTCCTACATCTTTCTGGAATTAAGGCTATAATATCTGTACATAATGTTATTTCAATTTCTGGTCTCATCATTCTAGCTGAGAGATTACTCTCACTTTATGTGAGTTAGATCCACCGTGAAATGAAGTTCCGCTATGTGCTGCAAACAGATGATTAGCAAGTTCAGCTTTATTTCTTATAGGTCACTTGAGGTTACGTCTTATTATTTTGTGTGGGCTTCTAGCAGTTCCGTGACAACGTCTGTACGATTACAGACCGCCATACCCGTATATTCACTGCTGGAATATGAAACCGAACTTCGACTAATGTTCTCTTGCTATTCTGAATGTGGCTTTCTTTCACATTTTCCCCGACTCACATAATGTATGTAAATAAAATCAAAATTTGGTCTGTACATTGCAAACTCGTATCGCATACCCCGATTAGGTCGAAACCATTGTTAGTTCAGTTTTTGTCTCTGTTAGATCACGTAAAATAGGTTGAACAGAAATTTTGAAAACTCGGATTTTCCACTAGGCTGTATATTATTTCATTACAATACATTAACGTAGCAAAATCATTGGGGGTGGGGAGTTGAAGTAGAAACAGGAAATGGCAAATTTCTGCGAAAGTATTGAATGTATTGAAAAAAAGTAAATAGTAAAAGTTGTGCAAAATGCAATTTTCGATCTCCTACATTTTATCTTTTATTATTATTTGAGGAATAATAATAGAAATTTAAATATTCGCGATTATAATGTTTTACACAAACGCCAAAATATCTCCGAAAATATAGTTTTATTTTGTTATTATTATTGAATTTCCCATTACAAACCCTATTTTACAAGTAGTATATTAGGGCTATACATAATGAGACTAAGTTAATACATGAAAATTCCATTAAAATAGAGATGACTTATAAATTAGATGGAGAAATTTAACAAACACTTTATAACAACATCTTCTCTGAAATACTATAGTGAGAGGTGCTTGGTATTCTATATTACACATGTTTAAATGCATTAATAATTCATATCTACTCCTGTTAAAAATCGTACACTCAAATAAGAGATGAGGAACAGTTTGTTGCATTTCACAGGTACAGCTGTAGGGCTTCTGAACACTGATTCCAAACCTCTCGAAGTATGATCCAGACTTTCCATGTCCTGTCAAAAACTGAGTTATAATATGTTCATGTTGCAAAAATCTACTTTGTAATCTGTCTTGAATATTTGGAAAGAACAACTCTCTTGTCAGCCGGCCATTATTGCTGGTGATCCATTGGTTGTTCCACATATCTTGTGTATACTCCCTCAGTTCTTTTTTTACATGAGACATAGGGGACTTTTCATATATCAACAAGGCGTCAGAAGAAGTAGTAGCTGCTTTGGCAAGTTCATCAGCTCTCTCATTTCCTTCTACTCCGTCATGAGCTCGGATCCATTTCATGCAGATATGGTTACTGTAGCCTAATATGTGTGATCTTATATTAACAGCTACCGGATGAAAGTTATATTTTTCTTGGATTGCTCTCAAAGCTGCCTGCGAATAATCTTCTTGTGTCCGATAAAACTTTTAACACTCGGTCTATGATAATGGACTTATTCACGAATTTGAATTGCCGAGTTCATCAACAGGGAGTACTACTTTCGAGGAAATGTTGTTCAAGCGTGATGGTAATGACCAAATTGGTGATGATGATGATGATGATTGTTGTTGTGATCGATTTATAAGTTGCCAAAAACGATGTGGTCATTGCCCTCTATTGTTCAGAAAGCTAATGAAGACGTACATCGAATTTCGAAATTAGGTCAACACTGAAGGGACGATCATTCAAAGAATCATAACGGGCTGTGTAAGTTAGTGTGTTGTGCTTTTAAGAGCCTGGCCTCGAATGCCCTAACATGGCCTGCGATGTACCAAGAACATGAAACTTATCAACAATAACATTGCACTGACTAGCTGTTGTTATTAGTTGAGAGGTGCTCTCTTTCTTTTGTCAGTCATCTTCGATAAATGGCATTACTCCTGAAATTTCAAAATATAACCTGTCAACGTCAACAACGGATACAGAACAGCTAGCTGAACGTATTTCGAGACGAGGGAGATAGCTTATTCCTGTAGCTGGCCTTCTCGTATAGATTTTCAGTCCTATCCTGGAGCGCAAGGATGGTGACTTCAAAACAGTGCCTTTATTTGATGCCATAATTTCTTGTTTATTATAACCAGAGGCATGTTTTTTTTCGCATTAATTTTTGTTCGGTTTCGCGAGAAGGAAACATTTTTCGCGTTATTTCGCGAAATAGGACTGACCCCATCGCTTTAATTTCGCTTTAATCCTTTCCTGAAGTATTCATAAAGAGTTTTAATTCGTGAGATTTGTGAATTATTTATGTGAAAGGTACATAAATATAGACAAGCAATATTGATAATAATCATTCATTATTCCTTATGTAATCTTAATTAGAAATATAATATAGCCCTAATCATGATGACATAACAAATTACCCCTTCACTTTATATGATCATACCATTAAGGGATTTTATAGAATATTAATATGAAGAAATGGTTCTGTCGAAACGAGAAATCCTTATTCTGTCTTCTGTTTCCCTTCACACATGTGATATTGGAATACAATTTCAAGATCGTTATTTTCCATGAATTTCGCTGCATTTTCGCACTTATCGCAAAATAAGTCAATTTCGCTTTAAACTGACCTCATCGCTTTAATTCGCTGTAATTCGCGAAACCAAAATCACTAATTTCTTAACCAGAACCATATGATTCGCTAAGATATTTCAAAATCGCTTCAAAATATTTTTTGTCGCGTTTATCGTTAATGCGAAAAAGTCATGCCTCTAATTATAACCTGTCTAATACTGGAAAAACCTTCATTTATAATAATTCTTCATCAACTGCTTACGTATGGAACGTTATTGGAAAAACTTTACATTAATCAATACAGAATAGACTTACAATAAATAATAGATATTAATATAGAGGAAAATTTTGAAATGAACATTATTATTTGAGCCCACAAACTTGTAATCTGAGGCAAGTAGGCGTACATAATTATGTACGTATTTAGCTCTTCGAATTCATCCTCTTCATGGTACATGACTTCAAAAATAGTAAATAGGCGTGAATAAGACTTCTGGTTTCTTGACTGAATTATCAGAGTAGTGGCCTTCGGTCTCAGAGCGTCTCGGTTTCGGTTGTTAGTCGGCTCGGGGATTTTAGTATATGTGGTTAGTACGATCGTCGTTATTCGAAAATAGAGAACATTGCGCATGCGTCGATGGATGTCTACGTATGTCAAGAAGAAATCAGGTTCCATGTGTTATTGTGGTCTTTGAATATGTGGAAGCAAAGTGAGTAGGTACGGTTTTGCAACGAATTTCCCCAGAATGACCCAGCGTCGGTTATTCCGTTTATGGTGGCAGATGGTGTTAATGGAGCCGATTTTTAATATCCTATGAGGGATGTATATGAAACTCAGTGTGTATCAGGGTATACAGTGTTCAGATGGTATTGTAATTTCATCATGGACGAGCAAGGACTTCCAGGTTAGGCACAGTCGGCAGCTTCGTGAGAAAACGAGGAAAAAATTCAATAAATTGGTACCGGTTCTCAAGTAATGATAAGTCCGATACGCCATTGAAGAATAATAGTTCTGCCGCCACTCAGTGACGATGCTCGCTCAGGAATCCGTTATCATGTGGACCGCTGGGACACCGACCGCTTGAACCAACAAGACGACTAATTAGGCGGATATGTTACCCATACTTCCTGTATGGTCACGTATTCCAAACAATCAACCATTATATAAACCAACAAACGTCCCAGTTTCATTTGGGTAACCCTTTAAACATGCATCCCTCCAAATAGGACTGAAATACGTCTGTAAAATCGGGCTAAATCTGTACGTAGTGCCGATCTCAAGCTTTAGAATAGCGATTATAATTATTATAAGTGCATCAAGAAATGTTGGATTTAAATTAGCCATCATTTTAATTTTTTTTTTTTTTTTGCTAGTTGGTTTACGTCGCACCGACACAAATAGGTCTTATAGCGACGATGGGACAGGAAAGGGCTAGGAGTGGGAAGGAAGCGGCCGTGGCCTAAATTAATTTGCCTGATGTGAAAATGGGAAACCACGGTAAACCATTTTGAGGGCTGCCGACAGTGGGGTTCGAACCTACTATCTCCCGAATACTGGATACTGACCGCACTTAAGCGACTGCAGCTATCGAGCTCGGTTTTAATAATGTTATAAGTTCTTTTATTTCAGTATGAATTTATAATAATGTTAAGGGATACATTGGAGTGAATTATTAAACTTAAGTTGATAATGATAAAATTAGTATATGCAAAGTGTGGAACATTTATTGAATAATAAGTGGAAAAATGTCAGGAAGAAGGGGTTTTCAATGAGGATTAAAAAAAAGTAAAGATCTGTATTGTGCTGGCAGATTTAAACAGTAAATGCGTGTCCTCATCCCGAGGTGGTGTAGCTCTTTCCAGGTACACACTCATTGGAGGCGAGCTGCATGTACATTCCTACTTAACCACATACCAGCCCTCCTGCCAATCTTAAATTTATGGCAGTACCGAGAATCGAGCCCGGTTTTCCGAAGACGGCAGTTAATTGTGATAACCATTACGCTACGGATGGGGACTGCTGGCGGATAATTGTGACGGCATCAGATATTTTATGACGATATGAATTTTTTTGAAACGTTCCGTTAATAATAATGGAAAGTTGTTACTCCTGAAATCAATTCTGCATGGATCTTGACACTGCCAGAGATTATGTGTAGTCGTGCAGACGAATGTTCATGATAGATGAACGGACTGTGAAGATTAACGCCTACGGAGCTTGAATCAATATTCCCCATTCTGTTGACAGGTGCGTAATCGATTCCGCTAAGGCGATCGACTCGCGATATAATGGCATTTAGCACTTTGACAGAGTTATCTAGCTTCAGGAAAATAATATAGGTCTAATTAACAAGTATTTCTCCTCTCCGCAGATTGATAAATCAGAATTCTAGTTCAGAGGATAATCACATTTTCAGCTCCATCTCATTATACCTAAAACTCGCTTCAAAGGATGCGATCTCCTAAAGCCATTTGTAAGTAACAGTTTAAGGCGAATCTGCATTAAAGAACATAAAGTAAAACTTGTTAGTGTTACATTCATTAATGTACAGTCTTGAATATAATAACGCATTTATCATTAAATCTATGTAAGAATATAGTGTTCGGAGATACTTGATGACTATTCTTCGGCGTATACTTTTCACATCGGTGGCCGTCCTACGCAAAATATTTTTCTCTATCTTTGTGCCAGACTGTCGTTAACGTGTAAAGTAACGGCCACGTGAAGATAACTGTAACAAGGGAATTGTTTCTACGAAGGTTAGTTAAGTATTAACTTAAATGAGATTCAATTATGAAAAGTAAGCGGTGGACTGCTCGGAAAAGGAAACTATTTTTCTCAGTTTGCTTTATACGGTATACACTTTCGTCCATAACATACCCCCGCCCACCAGGGCTCTACAGCCCTACCAAGCGACCGCTGCTTAGTCCGAAGGTCTGCAGATTACGATGTGATGCATGGTCAGCGCGACGAATCCTCCCGGTTATCCATAACTCATCAGTGTCCAGTAATTATTTGAAGTGCATGTATTTGCATTGCTGTTATTACATCATTTTGATATTTTAAAAGAATTTAGTGTAGTTTTTGGGACTCCTCATGAATATGTTCTGAAAGGTTATCTAGTGTACGTATACATTTATTTTAGACTAGCAAGATACCCGTGCTTCGCTACGGTATTATACTGAAATTTATAATTGAATGCTTATTGTTTTAGATATATAATCCGTCGAAATTCGCGAACTGACTCGTTTTCTGCGAGAATCCACCAAAATTCCCGATCTGACTGGTTTTCTATTATTTCACGGCACGTTTCCTCCCATTTTTCAATCTTCCTTTCCAGCAATCGATTTCGTACTTCCCGGGCTAGGCTCAGGTATTCCTCCCGGTCAGTTGGGTCCGTAAATCTTTGCCATCTTTTCCTATAATCATTTTTAATATGGATAAAATCCTTCAGGAGATCCGGCGTGGTGTCATATTGGGTGCCTTGGCGGCACTGAACCCGCGGCCGGACTGCATTCTTAGTAATTACCCGTCCAGGAGCCGTTTCCAGCGCGGTCCGCACATTTGACGACGGTCCGGAACATCATCATTATTATTATTATTATTATTATTATTATTATTATTATTATTATTATTATTATTATTATTATGTGTTGCTGGAATGAACGATGACAGGGAAAACCGGAGTATCCGGAGAAAAACCTGTCCCGCCTCCGTTTTGTCCAGTACGAATGTCACATTGAGTGACCGGGATTTGAACCACGAAACCCAGCTGTGAGCGGCCAGCGCGCTGCCGCCTGAGCAACGGAGGATCCTTATAAGTCCATTAATAACAGTAAAATCAATTGGTCTCACCTCGTTTTACACCCCACCGCCGTTAAGTTTATTTACCGCCACCTCCCCCCACCCCCAAGAAAAATTAAAAGAAGGCTTGTTTCTTTATGTTTAAGGGAGATTCCAAACACCAATGTTCACGTCTATTACCTTCAGTTTTGAGATGTAAGTATCCCCCATAAACATAATTTACTTTTTTCACTTCATTTCATAATACTCCCCCCTCCCCCTAAGTGAATTTTCCCGCAAAAAATACTCGTTTCTTTAATAGTAAACGATCTTCTATATACCAATTATCACAACTCTAACTTCTTCAGTTTTTGATTTATGTGTCCTCATGAAAGGAATTCAACTCCTTTACACTCGCGCCCTCTAAGATGGTTTCCCCACAAAACGCGTTTTTCTTTGTTTTTAAAAG
Organism: Anabrus simplex; assembly: GCF_040414725.1. NCBI lineage: Eukaryota > Metazoa > Arthropoda > Insecta > Orthoptera > Tettigoniidae > Anabrus > Anabrus simplex. The sequence continues at coordinate 1,293,421,771 of NC_090265.1, forward strand.
AGATCCAAATACGAATTTTCACGTCTCTAACAGATATAGTTTTTATTAGATGTATGTATTCTCATACAATTAAGTCAATTAATTTTTCAATTCATTCAACCCCCTCCCCCCTTCATTGGATTTTCCGAGAATACGTGTTTCTTTACTTTTAAAGAAGATTGCAAATATCAAATTTCACGTCTGTAACATCTTCATTTTTGATATATCAGTAGCCTAATTAAAATAATTCAACACCATTTTCAGTCACATTTACCCCCCCCCCCCCCTCCACCCAAGTGGAATTTCCGAAAACTAAAAATACACGTTTCTTTATGTTTAATAGAGATAAAAAATATCATTTTTCACTTCTGTAACATGTTAAGTTTTTTTAGATATACTGTAAAAATTCTCATTTTAAAATTTCACCCCTTTTGAGTTCCCCTTAAGTGGAGTTTCCAAAGGCAAATCACCTATGTTTCTTTACATTTACAGAAGATTCCAAACACCCACTTTTTACGTCTGTAACATTTTACGTTTCCAAGATATTCTGTAGATATAGTCTTTAAAAAAATTCACCCCAATTTGTCACTCCTGTTTAACCGCCATTAATTGGATTTTCCAAAAACTAAAAAAATCGTGTTTCTTTATTTTTAAAGGAGATCCCATATACAAATTTTCAGTTCTGTAATATCTTTCATTTCTGAGATATACGTATCCTCATTAATGGCATTCAACCCATTTTTCACCCTTTTACACCCCTCCTATTAGGATTTACAGGAAACAAAAAAATACGTGTTCCTTTATTTTTAGAGGAGATTCTAACTACTAACTTTTACATCTGTAAATTTTAAAGTTTTAAGATGTAGACACACTCATTTTTAAAAAATACGCGTTTCTTTACTTTTAAAGTGGATCCAAAATACCAGTTTTCAGGTCTGTAATATCTTCAGGTTTTGAAATATAAGTAGCCTCATTAAAGGCATTCAACCCATTATTCACCCTTTTACACCCTTCCTATTGGGATTTTCCGAAAACAAAAGAATACATGTTTCTTTATTTTTAAAGGAGATTATAAATACCAATTTTTACATCTATAAACTTTAAAAGTTTTGAGATATAGATACATTCATTTTTTGAAAAAATCACCCCCTTTTCACCCCACCCCCCATTAATTGGATTTTCCACAAACAAAGAAATACGTGTTTCTTTATTTTTAAAGGAGATCCCAAAACACCAATTTTCAGGTCTGTAATATCTTCAGGTTCTGAAATATAAGTAGACTCATGAAATTCATTCGACCCATTTTTCAACCTTTTCCACCCTTCCTATTAGGATTTTCCGAAAACAAAATATACGTGTTTCTTTATTTTTAAAGGAGATTCTAAATACCAATGTTTACATCTATAACCTTTAAAAGTTTTGAGATATAGAAACACTCATTTTAAAATATTACCCCCTTTTCACCCCCCTTATTTGGGTTTTCCAGAAACAAAAAAGTACGTGTTTCCTTATTTTTAAAGGAAATCCCAAAAACCAATTTTCAGGTCTGTAATATCTTCAGTTTCTGAGATTTAAGTAGCCTCATTAAAGGCATTCAACCCCTTTTTCACCCTTTTTCACTCCACCTATTGCGATTTTCCGAAAACCAAAAAATACGCGTTTCTTTATTTTTAATGAAGATTCTAAATACCAATTTTTACATCTGCAAACTTTAAAAGTTTGGAGATATAGATTCATTCATTTTAAAAATTCACCCCCTTTTCACCCTCCCATTAATTGGATTTTCCAAAAACAAAAAAATACGTGTTTCTTTATTTTTAAAAGAGATCAAAAGTACCAATTTTCAGGTCTGTAATATCTTCAGTTTCGGAGATATAAGTACCAGTATCCTGATTAAAGGCATTCAACCCATTTTCCCCCATTTTCACCCTCTTTCACCCCTCCTATTGGGATTTTCTGAAAACAAAAAAATACGTGTTTCCTTATTTTTAAATAAGATTCTAAATACCAATTTTTACATTTGTAAACTTTTAAAAGTTTTGAGATATAGATACACTCATTTTAAAATTTCACCCCCCTTTTCACCCCCTCAGCAACGGAATATCCAAATATCCTCTCTTAGCGAGCACCTACATCTTAATATGAATGTATCCCCAAAATTTCATTTCATTATGTCCAGTAGTTTTGGCTCGGCGGTGATGAATCAGTCAGTCAGTCAGGACAAGCTATTTTATGTATATAGATATTTGTTCCCCTGTCAGAAATCTTTCCGATTTTTATAGCATATTAAAATATGCAAGACACAAACCGAGCGTTCTAACACTACGCATTATTTTCAAAAATAGCTCAAAGGAAAATATAAAACAATATGAAAAATATTTATAATTATAATTCAGTAAAATTTTATAATACCGGGCGAGTTAGCCGTAGGGTTAGGGGCGCGCAGCTGTGAGCTTGTACGCGGGAGGTAGTGGGTTCGAACCCCACTGTCGGCAGCCCTGAATATAGTTTTCCGTGGTTTCCCATTTCCACGCTAGGCAAATGTTGGGGCTGTACCTTAATTAAGGCCCAGTCACTTCCTTCTCGCCTTTCCGATCCCATCGTCCCCATGAGACCTATCTGTGTTTGTACGATGTAAAGCAACTTGTAAAAACAAAACAGAACGAAAAATGTATCAGTTAATAGATGTTGATATGTACCTAAACTGGTAGTGACGTTGCATAAAATATATCAGTATCATGCTTTATTATCATAACGTTTTGGGCTTCAGGTCTTAGGGTCCTTGGTTCAATTCGCAGCCAGGTCACTGGATTTTAATCGCGAACAGTTAATTCCCGTGACTCGGGGACGAAGTGTGTGAGACGTCTTCAACATGCCTGTAATTCGCACACGTCATGCAACACTGCCGTCCACCATTATTAACACGCAGTTTCCTGTACATGCCAGATGCCGCCCAACTTCATCGAAGAGTCCTCTTTGCAAGAGTTGTATCAGACTAGCAATAGCCATTAAGAATTATTATCCTATTCGAAAAGAACTTTTTTATGAACATATTCTCATTTGTTATTCTAACGTACAAATACAACAGAGGCTGGTGAGTTATATCGATCAAGTATTAAATTTAAACTTTGTTATTCATAGATATGTATCCACAGCCAGTAATGGCTTTGGAAGGCAGTCAAAGAATTTCTAACTAGTGTATTTACTTGACTATTTAGTTTATGGCTCTAGTGACCATCTGGAACTTTAATCAACAACTGTCTCTCACCACAGTTTAATAGTTTTTTCGTTATCACTTTCAGTTCATCGCACGCACGTTCATCAGAATAGTGTACTGAAATATCTCCAATACTACCTTTGACCACAGACCGCACAATCAACAGGACGAAACTGTCGTTCTGATGAAGTCGACAGCCGACATATTGAGAGTTTTTAATGCAAAAATAAAATAGTATATTTGTGTGGAGGAAACTTTCGTCTCTGTTTAAGTTATATACAGCTGTGTATTTGATTTTTTTTTTTAATATTTAGCCTATGCACCTTTATCATTTATTTATTGCAGTTATTCGCTAAATAATCAAAATAAATACAACTCTAGCTCTGGATTTTATCTTGATAGATTCTGGAGCTCTCGTTATTCATGGTGTTCCCGAACATGTGGGAAGTAATTAGTGGGTCTGGATACTACAGCCCAAAAAAACAAACAAAATCCCTATGAACATATCCCTTACGGTAGATCGTTTACGAGCTATGCCTGTTTTAGTTATTAGCTGGGATGTGGAAGATAGTTTGTATTTAAGTTTGGAGTCAGACATAGCTGCAGTCGCTTAATTGTGGCCAGTATCCAGTATTCGGGAGATAGTAGGTTCGAACCCCACTATCGGCAGCCCTGAAAATGGGTTTCCATGGTTTCCCATTTTCACACCAGGCAAATGCTGGGGCTGTACATTAATTAAGGCCACGGCCGATTCCTTCCCACTCCTAGCCCTATCCTGTCCCATCGTCGCCATAAGACCTATCTGAGTCGGTGCGACGTAAAGGAACTAGCAAAAAAAAATAATGGAGTCAGACATGCCGTTACGGACATAGCAGTACTTCGTCAGCGTGTGGAACAAGGTTGCCATCGAGTACTTGCAATGCCTGGAGTGTTCGAACGTGTCCGACAATCAGGTAGGCGATGTGTTTAGGCGTGCATTCAGGCGCATGGTGAACATTTTGAGGACTTCTTGTATCCCTCCTGGTACACCAACATGGCAACAGCTACTCGATATGGGGTGAGCGAGGTATGGTCATTGTCAGTACTTCCCGTACAAAGTTGGAAAGTAAACGCAAAACGATCGACCGTACGGCATATATTCATAGGGACTTGTGTTGTTTTGGGATCCACTTCCCGCCCTCATTACTTTTCACGAGTTTCGTAACTTACCTTATTACTACAGATGATACGTACTAACTCTCAGATCTCTTTATATGTTTATGCGGGTATTTAGGAGGTATAATAAAGGTGTAAAGGAGAGGGAGTTTAAGTCATTGGTAAGACCCAATTACAGTATGGTTCCAGAGTATGGGACCATCATGAGCAAAATTTGAGGACTGGAAAAGATCCAAAGGAAAGCAGGACGATTTGTTATGGGTAATTTCCAATAAAAGAGTAGTGTTACGAAAAAGTGGCAAGCTGTGGGCTGGGAGGCCTTGGGGGTAAGAACACGAGCTACTCGACTAAGTGGTATGTTCCGAGCTGTCAGCGGAGAGAAAGAAAAGGAAAGAAAAGGTCACATACTGTAATATGGAGATGAGGTTGGAATTCAGGAGGACAGTAGTTTATCAAGACATTTCAGTGGTGGTTGATTGATTGATTGATTGATTGATTGATTGATTGATTGATTGATTGATTGATTGATTGATTGATTGATTGAACTCATTCCGTGGTATGTAAGTTATTGTAGTTCTATTACCAATATTTCCATGACCTTTTCAACTTGTTGGAGCCCTTTCCTCTTTTTCTATTCTCATTACGAGGGATAGTACAGTGCGATACAGACTTGTTTTCCATTATCACCACTGAGCAGTGAATGGCTGCACCTGGCGACGAACCCTCTCTCAGAAGCGACAAAGCCATTACACATTAGCTCACTCAGTCACGGTAGGTAGGCTAGCGCGAATTACCTCAGCTGTCTGTCTGAAATACCTACGGAGTTCGACAACAGTTTCTAAATTTTGTCCTAAATCATTTAGAAAACCAATCGTAGTATTTCAGCTTTTACCCAGATATTCAGATACCTACTTCTGACACCTGTTGGGTTTCATTCACTTCATCCGAATGAACTATTCTTATATCTAGTATTTGTTAGTCCAAAACACATGGTCCAAGGTAACAATTCTGCCTTTTACGGAGAAGACCCAGGTTTGATTTCCTGCCAGTACAGGGATTTCTGGCTTGATATGTTGGGGGCTCGAGGTTCACTCAGCCTACGCGAGAACATATTCGGCGAACTTTCTGACGGTAATCTGTAGTGCCATAAATGTTGCTGTATTTGTTGGTCCATAGTAATCTTCAAGCCTGACAGTGAAAATGATATGAGTATCTGCTTCTGACATAGTGTTAGGAAACAGATGTTCTGATTTATGGAGGAACAGTTATTTCTGGGGTCACGTATTCATTCGTTAGATAATTAGAAGCAAATTAATTTTATATTACCATTTCTTCTATTCCATGCAGAATGTTCTCCTTAATTTGTACATTAGATACTTCCAAACAACTTTTAGTGCTTCAGCTTTTACGCAGATATTCAGATACCTACATTCAAAGATTCGTGAGGACATAACATAATAAACACTTACTTCTATATTTTTTCTGCAGTACTATTCCTTCAATTAATTTATCTTGGAGTAGGCAGTAGTTCTCAGAGGCGATAGAATAACTATAATCTATGAAGTGATACGATACAACTTCTAGAAACGGTTATGACTTTTCTGGCTGCGTGTTTTATTCCGTACCCACTTTAGGATGCTGTAGTTTGAAAGACCAGGTTTTCTAGCTCTTTTCAGAGGAACTTGTCAGGATGGCTAATGGCCAGTCAAAAAACCTGTAGATATCCGAATACAGCGTTATCACCGTGATGTCGTCATCAGCCGTGTTCCTGAACAGATCCGCTGTTTCTTGTATCAGGTAGTTTGTCAGTTCATGAGGCTGAGTGGACTCACTTCCAACCCTCCGTCCAAAATTAAAATCCCTGGACTGCGTGGGAATTGACGCCGGGGTCGCCGGGTATAAAAGGCAGTTAAGTTGCTCCTACGCAACGGGGAAGTTTGCAGTACCCCGTTAAGCCATTGTTACTGGAGAGGTCGGTAGACGGAAAATGTATTATTATTATTATTATTATTGTTATTATTATTATTATTATTATTATTATTATTATTATTATTATTATTATTATTATTATTACCATCCTCTCCGTGGATTAATGGTAGAGTATTAGTCTCTAGATTCTAAGATCGTTAGTTTATACCTGGCGTAGCCCCTAGATATTGCGATTTTTTAGTACTGAAGGAAGTCCATTCGGCACTCCATGGAACGTCAAAGTTCGTAAACGAATTGTATGGGTGGAAGGCACTGTAATTATTCATCTGAAAGGAATATTTTACAGTATGAATAATGCTTTTTGGGAAAAATGGTAAATAAGGGAAGTTAACAATATTCATAATTTAAATCATACTGTATGTCACTCTGTATGTAGACAGTGTTGGATCACTGTGTAAAGTTGGCATGCTACCGTATAATCCCGTCTAAAGTACATTTGAACTGTCTGGACACTAGACGACAACTTATGGTGGAAGGAAAGTTCTTACGGTGCACTGCCAGGCCACTTAGGACAGTATCACATGCCATATTCGGGATAGAATTTAGCCCGCAAGTAACGTTCGGCTCTAGTTAGCTTGTAGATCTTTGCATGCTCCGATAACGGTGGTTGGACCAGCCGGTGGAAGGACCTCATCAAACACACTTCAGGAACGTTTGTGGTTAACCTTGTTCAGCTCAGTGCTCTCAATTGTTTCCTCTACATCACTGACTCTGCTTCTTTCGCTAATTGTTGTGGTACATATTGAGTTATGTGGCCCATGGAATAAGAACTTAAAATAATTGATAACAGTTGTATATCTCAGCAATCTTTGTGTGAATTGATGCAGGCTAATCTGAAAATAAAACTAACAGTGGTCTGGATTGATTATCGTGTCCCTAACGGTCCATTAACTGTCTTCTATTTACAACTACAGAAACCTTGTATTTTGGCATGATTATTGATATCATGATGGTAGCTACTGGACCTCCAGTTTTCCGTGAAATCCGGGTGAGGTGATTTATAATTTCAAAACTCTCATGTTCCATTGGCCGGGATTCGAACCACGGCCGCGTTGGTAAAATGCCAAGGACGATATCATTTGGTTATCGAGTGCTCATTCTATTTTTCAAGTTCATTAATCATATGTATGTTAACTTCTTAAAAGAATATGAGCCACGTGAACAATATTTTCTTATGTAGGCCTATATAAACATTCTGTAGAATTGAATAATAATAATAATAATAATAATAATAATAATAATAATAATAATAATAATAATAATAATAACTAGAGAGTACGTACAGTAACAGGGACAAGTGAATAATTTAAAGTATTAAGGACATGTATTTACCCAGGGATAAGGTGTAGCAAAATCGAATCAAGATGTATTGTAAGAAGGAAGAACTGAGTTTGCAGATGAAAATATATCGCTCTGTTTGCAGGCCGACTTTGGTATATGTGAATGGAAACTGGGTGGACTTGGTGTAAATTGCTTATAATATGAACGCTTGGTATAAATTGCTTATATTGTGGACGTAACAAATACTAATGTAGCGAGAATAATTGCTAGAAAAACAGTTTGGGTTAATGGAAGGAGGTTATTCACAATGGAGAGGTACAAGCTGTTAGAAGTAAACTCGATGAAGTTTCGGTAATGACGTGTTGCAAGCCGTAGGGAGGGAGGTAGATTATATAGATAGCATAGCAGAACAGCATAATCGGTCATGGAAGGGAAGAGAAGCATAGGGAGACAAACCATACAGTGTAAAAACTAGGTTTATTATGTTATTTGAAGGTAAAAGTCTTAAAGGTAGGACAGTAATTGTAAGTAGACGAGTTTGTAAGCGCTTAATTTATTCACTAATGCTTGCGGACTGAATGTTGAATGGGATACGCTGTAATTATTATTATTATTATTATTATTATTATTATTATTATTATTATTATTATTATTATTATTATTATTATTATTATTTGGTGCACTCTTTATAACTAGGTTCGTTCCTTTCTGTAAGTTAGTTTCCTGAAGAATTATGCGTGCAATGATTGTTATTAATCTGGTAAATATTATGTCATCCGTGAGAGCCTTTGCCACTGTTTCGAAGAATTAACTATAGATCTTATTGTTTTTGTTTAATATTTTTTTAAAAGAGCTTCTCTTCAGTTCTTCGAAATTATTAATATTTAAAATTCCTCTCTATTCATTTAATATCGTTTTGGGGAAAACATTGTACGTCTGACCTTATGGTAAGACCCTCAAGGGTCTTTTTCACTTCAGAATTGCTCAGTTTCTTTGCTCTTCATTTAGCTTTTATTACAAGAACAAAGTTTGCTTAGGTCATAAAAACTGTTTCGAAGAGTTAATTAACTATATATTTTATTGTTTTTTTTACTAATTTTTTAAAGATCTTCTCTTAAGTTCTAGTTCCTCTCTATTCATTTAATATCGTCTCTAGCTATTCAGGTCAATCAAGTTGTAATTTCCTCTGCATTTCATGCTGCAAATAATTGCAGAGTTCATAATCTGTAGCTGAACTAGAGCGTTGAAAGTGAAAGTCACGTCTTGTAGGTTTTAATCCGTCTCATCGGTGGTCATCAAAAGCAGCTGGAATACTAGAATGGTCCATCTAATGAGTATGTAAAGACAAGCCACGGTGCGGAATTTATGCTCAGATTACTAATATTACCAATCTCTTCACATGCAGCGACAGGCAGTCAGGGGATTCACTCTAGTGTGCTTGAGCATGTGTGTTAACAGCGATAATCGGTATTACACCACCTGATCCTCGTTGTAAAATCTAGGAAATCAATTTAATTACTTAAAGACATCGATACAAACACAGTTTTAATCTTGTCTTTTATCTCAGATTAAACATACAAAAATCTGAAATAGACGCAGTTCATTTTTTGTCAGTTTGTTTGTTTGTTTGTTTGTTTGTTTGTTTCTAACGAATTTACGGGAAATAACTCAACGAAAGTTTCCGAAACTCAGTATTAATATTTAAGGATCGTTGAGGTTTGTACTAGAGACTATAATATGCTGTATATTAGGCCTGCTTGATTAGTATACCGTGGGGTAGCAATAGCAAGGGGACCCAAACAAGATATGTCAAAATTTCTCAATTACAGAGAAAATGCACTATGGATAGCTGCCTAATGCTAGGGAAATCTCAAATTTTCCGCCTACTAATTAAACTCTGAAGTCAATAGAAATTAAAATATATTAATTTTCATTGACATTTAAACAAAGTTGCAATATTCACTATTTTTGGCCGCGCGGTGTAATGGGCAACGCGTCCGCTTGTCACCCAGCGGCCCCGGGTTCGATTCCCAGCAGGGTCAGGGCTTTTAAATTGTAATGATTAATATCTCTGGCCTGGGGAATGGGTGTTTGTAACGTCCTTTATCTTCCTTTCCTCACACACAACATTCTACATTACCGCCATTCCAATTACACGCAGGTTCATACAATATGGTGCCAGTGGGTGCAAAATATCCACATGGGTCGACGCCCCGAACAGATAGCATTAAGAAAATCATTTTGTACAATTTGGAGGTAATGTTCAAATCGTAGTTGACATATCTTGCAGAACATATCTTGTCGAAGACCGACATAAAATTGAAGTTGTGCAAAATTTTGGATCCTTTATGTCTCATACGATTTTACCCTGCGATGAATAATGACTTAGATATTCACGGTTATTGCATTTTCCACTCACTTAAAAGTATCTCCGGGAAAAAATGTTTTATCAAAAGAGAGTACATAATAAAAATTATAGAAATAATTTTTTAAGTCTTTTATATCTGATGCGTTATTACCGTATGAGCTATAATGAAAATATTCACGGCGAGCTTCCCTGATGTGGAAATATTGTTCATTCATCAGGGTAACTAACTAGGTCACAGTTCGGCCCCGCGGTGTAGGGGGCAACGGGTCCACCTGTCACCCGGCGGCCCTGGGTTCGATTCCCGGCCAGTTAAGGGGTTTTTAATTGTAAATGATTACTATCCCAGGCCTGAGGTCTGGGTGTTTGTGTCGTGCTTAACGTTCCTTTCCTCACATTCAACACTTTACACTTTCGCAATTTCCAAATACACGCAGGTTCATAACATATGGTCCAAGTAGGGGCAAAATATCTTTCTAGGTCAACGCCCCGAACAAATAGCATTTAAGAAAAAGCTAGGTGGGAATGGTAGTGGTCGTCGTGATTGTTTTTATTAGCTGCAAAACCAAGTAGTCATTAGTCCCTAATGATGAGGAAGATAATGAATATGACTGTCGAAATGAGAAACAACATGAATAACGATAACTCTAAGTATATAGACTGAGAGAGTTCAAAGACTAGGCCTGCAATGCCCTAGTATCGCCGATCCGGAAGGAAACAAAATGTGGTGGCCTGCAATGTCAAGAGTCTCTAAAACTTATCAACAGTAACAGTGACAACGACTGACTGACTGTTGTTCTTAGGTCAGGCGTGCTTTGTCTCTTATGCTACCACTTATCTCCGTTAATTGGCATTACTGCTGCAGTCACAAAACCCAGCTCATCAATGACGGCTACACAACAGCTAAATGTAGTTATTAATGCAGCAATAAAAGGCAGAACTTACATTCTACTGCATATGCAGACCCGCACTACAGACCAGTGTGAGAATGAAGACTTCACGGCAACTCTTCTCGAACGTTGGGTAACGTATCATTAAGGTTAGGCTGAAATCGATAGTATGTGGAAGACGTAATTTGCATGCTCTAATAAGGACATTCTTGAAGTTGATGGAAGGAGGTATTCAGGAACAAGTCAGTTGATGTCTGATGGCTTCACCTGCCAACAGCGGTTAAAACTGTGCACTTTGTCAAGCACATGTATGCGGTGAGTTAGATTTCTTTATTATTGCGCTGTGTATTCATAGGTGTTCTTCCTTATATCGTGTGAATTGTAAGAAATAATTATGACGTATTTTCACGTTGTTTCTTAGACTAGCTATTTCATAATTTATTCTCTCTCCGTCTGTTTGTCTGTCTGTGTTTGTGTGTGTCACAGATGCTGTTAGCATATACAATGCTTCTACTGTAGGTAGATAAACAAACAGAAGTACAGTACAGTACATTGAAATGTACGACAGCGAGTTGTCTGCGCGGGTTGGGTTTGGTAGCTGTGAGCTTGAATTAGGGACATAGTTCACTGTCAGGACTAGTTTTCTAAGAATATTTTCCCCTCAAAAGTCAAAGTCATCTACGTACAGGCCATGAAGGCCCTTGGAGAAGTGGAAGGTAAAGGCTTCCACCATTGTTAACTTCGGTACCTGATGGGGTAGAGTGGTTAGCTCTACGCCCCGGCCGCCTTTGCCCCCAGGAATTAACCTGGTACTCATTTTTGGTGTAGCCTGAGTGAACCTCAGGGCCATATGCACCTCCGGAAGTGGAAATCTCGTTTCTTAAATTTTACGACTTCCTGACGGGGATTCGAACCCACGTTCTTCCGGGCGAACCGTGCACGCCCTTACCGCCTCGGTCAGACAGCCCCTACATTTTCCCCTCCCTCACTTTTTCCTCGTACTCCCTGCGGGTGGAGGTGCTAGAATACATCCGCCTGTCGTAAGTGACTACTGAAAGGGAAACCTCACGGGCTCTCAACTTGGGAGCGTGGGTTGGCGGCCACGAGCCCCTTGACTGAGTCTGGCATCGCTTCCACCTAGTACTGTCAGACTCCTGGTTTTCACCTTCACTATCTGATCTCTCTTAACCAACCCTTGTTCTGCGGGCCCCGATGGTATTGTATTTGTGAGGAGTAAAGTCTTTCCGTTTCACACCCTTAGTGGCCCTTCTCTTCCTTTGGCTGATATCTTCATTCACCGAATTGTCGGACCTCTGATTTTCCCTCTGATTGCTGTTAATACAGGATAGTTGTCCAGTTGTACTTCCTCTTAAAACAATAGTAAGCACCACGCCATCATTGTCTTATCCTACTATTCTTTCGCTGTGCATTTCTCTTTCGGCGTCGTCACTCTCTATGTCTCTCTTATCGTGTATTTCTCCTTTTTATCTTGTCTTTCTTTCTTTCTTTCTTTTTCTTTCTTTCTTTCTTCCTCTACCGTTCTATTTCTCTGTCCATTCTCTCTCGCTCTCTCTCCGGATGCGTGCTTTATCCATGTCTCGCAGTCTGCCAATCTCTCTATATCTCACTTTATCATACAGTTGCTTCATTCTCTTTCTCTTTCTTTACGTTTATGCGTCTTTCTCTGCTTCACTCTTTATCTCTCTGTTCCGCTGATCTGTCTTCATCTCTCGATTTCTAACTTTCCCACTCTGATTTTTTTCTCTACCCCTCTCTCTCTCTTTCCCACTCTGCTCTTCCTTTCTCTACCCCTCCCTCTCTTTCCCATCCGCGTATTTCCTTATCCTTTTCTGTAACCCTTTTTTCCTCTGAACCTTTCTTAATTGAAAGAGGGAGAGGTGTAATACCTGTATGTAATGAACTCTGGCTTCTCCTCAAAAGGGTCACGATTCAGTCTGGAGCGGTGCGTGTGGAATAAAAATAAAGTACAGTTCCTGTATTTCGGATCTCACGTAGCACTGGTGGTCGAGTGGCTATGACCACTATAATAACAGTCACATAAAATTGTAAGCTGCTTTGCTTTGCTCTCAGTTATACAGCCCGGCAGTAAGGTATGTGACATGGCTTGCAGAATAGAGGAACTTCCGTCATCGCGTCTTGTCATACTCATAGTATTGGAGTGGCTCCCTGCAGGCGAATGCAAGGTTGTGATCAGTCATGGTCGTGTGTTTCTTTCCTTTTGCTCCGAACATTTCTCAGTACTGAGTGCAGACTTACGACCTTGAGTTACGCATCGGGTCAGCACAGGTGACCGTACAGACAGGTGCTGGCTCGTACCAACTGTGGCGACTTGAGACACTGACTAAAACAAGACATAGTTCACACCCGGATTCCTTTTTTTTTGCTAAGGGCTTTACGTCGCACCGACACAGATAGGTCTTATGGCGACGATGGGATAGGAAAGGCCTAGGAGTTGGAAGGAAGCGGCCGTGGCCTTAATTAAGGTACAGCCCCATTTGCCTGGTGTGAAAATGGGAAACCACGGAAAACCATCTTCAGGGCTGCCGATAGTGGGATTCAAACCTACTATCTCCCGGATGCAAGCTCACAGCCGCGCGCCTCTACGCCCCGGATTCCTTATGTCGTTTCTATTTTATTTCTCTATACCGTCATATGCCATCGTTAACCAGAACTGGCTTCACATAGGGACGTCATTGTTACTAGTTACTCTCTAAAGTGGACGCGGTTCTAATCCCAGTCAATGCACGTCAGTAAAATGTCATGTCCCTTTGTTTCATACAGATTGGAATATTCCCTGATTTATGATTCATACATGTAAGATTGTAAAAATGCTATTTTTCTCCTTACCTCTATAATAATAACTTCGTGTGGTTACTACAGCTAGTCGCTAGACTATTCTAGTTGAATTAAAAGATGCAGAAGGATCATACGTAAGAGAAATTAAAATGTTCCGGAGAGACCATAAAATCCCAAAAGTTGTTTCCCTTTCAGTATATTCCTGTTTGACTCATAAGTGTTCAAGTCTATGCATCTCTTCTTAGACCCTCCATGGATGGCGTGTGGCGTCAACCTCGTGATGTACAGTTTGTAATTGTAATGTAGGCACGTGTTAGTGATGAGTGTGAGATGTAGAGACAGGGCAAACCCGTTTCCAAGCCATTGGAATTAAGCATCCACAGTGAAAATCCGGCAGCCCGGGTAGAAATCGAACCCGAATCCCCTCAGACCAATGACTGGTACGCTACCACTCAGCTAAAGAGACAATCCCAATCACTTACTTCTTACTTAACTAGGATTTTATGCTAATCTGGACATTTTACTGACAGGCAAATGGTATTTATTGGTGGTGGTGGTGGTGGTGATTATTGTTTTAAGAGGAAGTACAACTAGGCAACCATCCTCTGTTAAACACTAATCAGACGGAAAAATGGAAGGGATCCGACACTTCGAAAAATGAAGATGTCGGCCAAAGGAAAACAAGGGCCACGAAGGGCGTGAAAATGAAAGACTCCCTAGCCCTCGCAAACCTAATAGCGTCGGGGTCGGAAAAGAACAAGAGTTGACCAAGGGAGGTCGGATAGGATAGATGAAAGTGAGGAGCCTGGCACAAGTAAGTGGAAGCAATGTCAGGACTCAGCTGAGGGCCCCGTGGTCGCCAACCCACACTCCAAAGTTCAGAGCTCCTGGGGCCCCTTTTAGTCGCCTCTTACGACAGGCAGGGGATACCGTGGGTGTTATTCTACCGCCCCCACCCACAGGGGGTTGGTATTTATTGCAAATAGATTTGCTTTTGGTGTCGGACATTTAGTTGCAGATATTGTTGTGCATTTATAATGTAGCGAACTGTGTCAGAATTTTGTTCCGTAGTAATTCTTTACTGTTTCCGCCTCTGTGGTGTAGTGGTTAGTGTGATTAGCTGCCACACCCCGAGGCCCGGATTCGATTCCCGGCTCTGCCACGAAATTTGAAAAGTGGCACGAGGGCTGGAACGGGGTCCACTCAGCCTCGGAAGGTCAGCTGAGTAGAAGTTGGTTCGATTCCCACCTCAGCCATCCTGGAAGTGGTTTTCCGTGGTTTCCCACTTCTCCTCCAGGCAAATGTCGGGATGGTAGCTAACTTAAGGCCATGGCCGCTTCCTTTCCTCTTCCTTGTCCATCGCTTCCAATATTCCAATCACCCACAAGGCCTTTTTCAGCATAGCAGGTGAGGCTACCTGGGTGAGGTACTGGTCATCCTCTCCAGTTGTATCCCTCGACCCAATGTCTCACACTTCAGGATACTGCCCTTGAGGCGGTTGAGGTGGGATCCCTCGCTGAGTCCGAGAGAAAAACCAACCCTGGAGGATAAACAGATTAATGTGCCGGAAGCCGATAACTCGGAGTTGTCACTCTTATACTAACCCGCTTCCTTCGGAACAGAACGATCACTACTGACTTAAATGACTCTCTTAGACTGGCTGACCTTCAAATACTGTGGAAATATGTTGAAAATCTGTAGCGCAGCAAACGATTAGGATCTTGGTCTGCCATGACCACTGCGTTCAAGCCATATGGCCTACAGATACTGAAGTGTCACGTGGTCAGCGTTACATCTTCAGGCATTTTGCTTGGCGTTCTTCACGGGGGAACTCTGCCCCTCGTGTCGAGAAGATCCTCAGTGAACACCGTTCCAGTCATCTGTCCATAATTAAAATCCATGGACTCAATTTCACTCAAAGGATTCCGTTTTGCTCCTGTCTCTCCGAGGACTTCAGTGTTGTTCTTCAATTCAGTCCATCTTATCCTCTGCGTTCTCCTCCAGATCCATATTCCAACTACCTCATAACTTTTTCTGTTCTCCTAATGTCTAGCTTTCATAACCGCACTGAAGCACGCTCCATACAAAGGATTTCGCAAAGGATTTTCGAGCTTGAATGTCTATATGTTTGTTGGACAGCGTATCTTAACCTTAGAAAGTTCTAGACTTCGGTTGTCACTCGTTCTAGTGTAGTAAATCTGTTTCACTTATTCAGCATTCCCTGCAAACATCATCGGCGAATCGTACGGTATGTCCTTGAATCGGTCAAGGCAGAAAGGATATGAATCACATTTTGTTCGTAAAGGTGTCTTCATTGGAAACTATAATTAAAATGTAGCCTACCAGTCAACCAACAGTGGGCTTCAGTCGTGAACTGATACACGGAGTTTCGTGGCTTATAGCTTTTCAATTCTTGCAGAAAAGTCATGAGTGAATGATTTAAGACCTTTCTGCATTGAATGGTTGATAAGATAATTTTCAATGATGCAAGCGATGTTCCCGCCAGAATTTGTTTTTTTTAATTTTTAATGTTAACAAACGTATTTTTTCAATGTCGGTTATTGGAACAAACATGTTGGACACAGATTCATGTCATTCAAATATGAGTCTGTTAATCCTGGTGTTGTGTCAACAGAAAAATTAGTTGGTGGTCTTACGAAGGGAAAGCTAAATCTCTACCATGCTCGAATAAAACTGCCAACTTTGAGCATATAATTTTCCTATCCTGCAGATGTACACTATCTAAAGTTACACAGTAAATAGTCCCAGCATATGTTGAGCTTGATGAACAGCTTCCAGAATGGACCACTACAATAGGCTGTGATGTGTACAGTGGTAAGATTGATTAATAAAAGATCTACAAACATATGCAGATTATTATTATTGAAAAATTTGTCGTAATATCATGTTGTTGGAAGCATTAATTCAGTGTTGAAGTTATTCATATGTATAATATGCATTTAATAATAATACGTTTTATTTACAGAAAAGTCGGTGTCTCGATAGCTTTCCTTTTTTTAACACAAGAATGTCTCATTCATTGCAGAAAAGTCATGAGACAAACGTTTTTATTTTTATTTTTCTCAGTAACTAAGGCATGAAAAATTGAAATTGTATACAAACTATATCTGCGTAGCATTTATACCATTATTGTAATTTTTTATCAAAGGTGAAAATCGCAATTAATATTGGGGACACTTTTTTGTTCTTCCTGAAAATTTTAATTTTTATGATTCATGCTCTTTCTGAAATGACAGACTTGTGACCCGAGATGTATTCATTTTAATTTTAATTTAATTTTAATGACTGTGATGGTTTCTTCGATGAAATTGAAAAGATAAGGAGAGAGTGGACAGCCGCATGAGGGGTCTATCATTCCAATCAAGTCACACCTTTGTATTGGCTGGAAATATTGAAGAATCGAATTTCCTTCATAATATTGGCTACTGTCATTTTAAATCCGTTGTGTAATAGTTTTCTCTTAGTAGATCAGTGTGGAGTTTCGCTACTGCCTCGGATAGAAGACCGGTTTAGGTTAAAAGCGGCGAAATTAACCATGATGTAAAATGTATGACCCTTTGACTCGTATTAATTGAAATGAATTATTACAGCTTCATCACGTATGTAGTTGCTTACTCTCTCAGAGGTTGCCTCATGTGACCTGGATCATCTGCTCCCTGGTGCTGCAATGCTGCTTTTCAATTCTGTTACACTTCTCTACTCCTTCCTGGCGCCATCTGTACACTCATAGTTTCAAGATCACGCGGAAATTTAGGAATGGAAACTTAGCACGAAACATGTTGTTTTGTAGGTATATGCACCCCGGATCAACTGAAGTTTAAAAATCCTGTCCGTGACTCAAAAACCAACAAAAACATTTTTGATATCGCTTTAATGTCGCACCGACTCAATTATTTTCGCGGCGATCGGATAGGAACGGGCTAGAACAGGAAAAGTAGAGGCCGTTACCTTAATTAAGGTACAGCCTTAGCATGTGTGAACATGAGAACAACTACATCTTCAGGGCTGCTCACAGTGGGGTTCGAGCCCATCATCTCCCGAATGGAAGCTCACAACTACGAGAACAGAATCACGTAGCCAACTCGCTCGGTCTACCTAGTACTCTAAATCGCGAAACTTGATCCTAGGTGGAATAGTCAGCATACTAGCCTTTGCCTAGTGGGCCCCCGGTTCTATACCCGGTCGAGTCGGGGATTTTAACTACGTATTGTTAATTGTTATGGCTTGCGGATTTGTGTTCGTATGCATCTTAATACACTTCTCTTCGTCTACATAAAAAACACACCCACAGAAACACACAATAACGTTGGAAGCAGGATCGGCATCCGACCGTAAAACTGGGCCAAATCGAAATCACGTAGGTCTACCGATCCCAAGAATTTGGGAAACATGGCAGGAAGGAGAAGAAGAAGTAGTATATAAACCGAGAAACTGCTTATGGTTTAAAATTCACGTAAAATGTTCTTCTTGCTTGTATTTTTCCAACCACATTCAACATCAATGTTTACCGATGCGTATTAGGAGGAAGGAATTTTACGATCACCAATCTCTTGAGATTGTTCTGCATGAACATTTCGCTTTCCGGTAATTCGTGTTACTGTAGTCTCTAAACTAGTGAATTGGATATTATTTAGCACAGTTTGCCTCATGTTCTCAAAGGGAAGAGTATGTAAATGGAAAACTAACACAATCCTGTATCGATTATGCATTGGTTAGGAATGGGAAAATTTAAGAGATTCTGCTGTAAATCAGATAAAAGTTTCTGATCATTATACAATTACTGTACAGATATCACACGATACTAGGTGTAGCCTAATAAAGATGTTCCGAGTGGAAACGTTACAGATAACATACAAGAAAGGGTTAAGAACAGAAATATAAATTATAGGAAAATAATAAAATAGAGACAGGTATTTTCCCAAGGGATCTGAAAGCTGCCATAGTGAGATCTATTTGCAAGCAGGGTTCACATCTGCTGTATGAAAACTCTAGGCAGATATCCATTTTTCAAACTACAGGAGAAGTAATTGAAAGATATATTGCTGATCGTGTAATTTCGTATCTAGGAACATTTAAAATTATTGATGAACAGCAATTTTCTTATTAAAAACACAAAGGTACAAGTAATCTTATCGAGGAATTATCAAATCTGATCAATGGGAAGTAAATCAAGGTATGCTCGTTTTACTGTAGGTATGTTTATTGATTTCTCAAAGGCATTTGATTTGATTTGATTTCCCATGATAAAATAATAGCAGCCTTAAGCAAAATTGGGATAAGAGGAACACCACTAGAAGTTTTTGAAAGTTACTTGACTGACCGAACGTATAGGGTAAAAAAATGTAATTTATATGGAGAAATAATATTAAAAGAGCTGTTCCAAAAGGAAGTATCCTACGACACATTTTGTATATTATTTTTGTCAGTAAAATGAAATTGCGTATGGCTTTTAGTGCCGGGAGTGTCGGAGGACAATTTCGGCTCGCCAGGTGCAGGTCTTTTGATTTGACTCCAGTAGGCGACCTGCGCGTCGTGATGAAGATGAAATGATGATGAAGACGACACATACACCCAGCCCCCGTGCCAGCGAAATTAACCAATGATGGTTAAAATTCCCGACCCCGCCGGGAATCGAACCCGGGACCCCTGTGACCAAAGGCCAGCACGCTAACCATTTAGCCATGGAGCCGGGCATTTTTGTCAGTGATATGAGCTCACGTTTTAAAAACTTAATATTTCATATATGCAGATGATGTACTAACTGTATCAGTACATAAAACCCCGAAATTGGCAGAGAAGCATTTACAAGTGGAGTACAACTATTTTCAAGAAGGTGCCATGATAAGGGTTTAATAATTAACACTTCAAAAAAAGTCTTATATCTTACTACCCCGAAAAAACAGAGAGAAAATAGTAGAACAACAGGCCATTCAGTTCAGAATACGCATGATGGTGAACAAAAAACCATGCAATTGTGACTGTGTACTAGAGGAAGTTGATGACGTGAAATATCTAGCTATAAAAATAGATAGACATTTTTCATGGAAGCAACATATTAGTAAGTTATGTGAAAGACTGAGGCTAAGCTTGTTCAAAATGCAAATGGTTAAATAAAAAACACCTCATGATAGCTTAAAAATGGTTTATAATTCACTTGTTGAGTCACTTATATCATATGGTGTAAGTGTTTGGGGATCGGCTTCTGTTACAGACATAAACATGATACAAATGTTAAAAAACCGTATTGTCAAGACTTTCTTCTGGTACGAAAACAGACGAATACTTAGCTTAAGTGAGGATATATTAACAGGAACGTACAAAAGGAAAGGTTCTTGAAAACAACTTTATGTACAACATAATTAAAGAAAGTTACTGAAAGCCACAACATAGAATTGTAAATGAACATACACAACAAATATGGATCCAGAACACTTCAGGTGTAAATAATTGCAAAGATAATGTATAATATCCTACTTCACATTTGGAAGTGTGTGTTAGATAAGTTATACATAAATAAATAATAATAGTCCGTAATGCTGTAATCTACAAGGACGACGATACCACCAGTCGTCAAATTTGATTTTCTAGTCACATCCCCATCTCAGATCATTTGTCAATTAAAAATCTTACTAACCCGACAAGATACGCGACCGTCGGAATATTTGTCCAAACCCGATACCTACCTCCATGTAATTACTCGTTTCATGATAATCATATGGTTCATAGTTTTCCGATTATTATTATTATTATTATTATTATTATTATTATTATTATTATTATTATTATTATTATTATTATTATTACTTTTAGCTGTTTAATGTCTCATTTAACATATATAGTTTCGACGGATGGGCAGACTGACTCAAAGGGTAGTAACCTGCCATTCTGAGCCTAAGTTGGTGGGTTTGATCGGTAAATTTACCAACGTGTATATGAGCAGCTGCGGGACAATATTTCGGCACGTCAGCGATTTTCAAAGTCGTAAAATTTGTCTGAACGACTTAAATTTATTATTATTATTATTATTATTATTATTATTATTATTATTATTATTATTATTATTATTATTGACATTTTATTGTTATCGTACTCCAGGTAAAATAGACTCGTAGCTGTAACTGGACACTTGTGTAAATATATGTTTCATGGTATAGTTTGTAAATACCATAGGCTGCACGGTAACATTTAATATAATTCTTAATTACTCGGTAGTAATGATCACGTATGCTGTTCGAAATTTACCGTTTCATACTCCCAACAGAACTTAACCAGTAAGACATAAGCGGATAGCCTGGAGTGAAACCATAAAGTCTTGACGCCTTAACAGTCACAGCTGTTATCGCTTCTTACTGTTTCAAAGAAGTCGTCAAGCACGGCTCACTGAATTGATTTGGTTTACAACGTCATCCTAGCAGTTTAATTGCTCTAGTCTCGATGACGGTAATAAAGTCCAGGATATCATTTTCTCCTGGCGAGGAAGATCTGTACCGAGAAGTGCAGTGCGCACAGTGCGTGATACACAGCCTGTAAAGGTAATGGCGTCCCGCTCCGATTCCTGGCCTCGTCGGCGATCGGCGATAATAGCTGCGTAACTATACCACACCTGCACATAATGAGTATGGTTAGCGGAAGGCTGCGTGTTCTATTCTTTTGGCGATTAAGCACATTCCTCGCCAAGTGTGAATTTCAGAAGCCAGAGTTACGGACGTCAAAAAGTGAAGAAGTGCCAAGGGAAGATGGCGCTTTCCACACCTCCAGCCCAAGGAATTTCTCCGACTTTGCCATGAATTTGAAGATCTTCTGTGTGCCTGCAATGGTGTGCACAAGAACTAATTCTTTGTGGTTTCCCATTCCAGATAGAAGTGAACATCAGAATTATACCTAACATGTCTGTTCTCTTTTTTTTATATTTGTTTTATGTCGTTCCGACACATATAGTTCTTATGGTGACGATGGGATAGGGAAGGCCTAGGAATGAGAAGGAAGCGGACGTGGATTTAATTTAGGTACAGCCCCAGCATTTGCTTGGTGTGAAAATGGGGAAACCACTTGTCTGTTCTCAGTATTAGCCACAATAAGTTATAAATATACCAGTACAGACCACAGCCGGCCCCACGATGTAGTGATATTGTGCCTGCATCTTCCCGGTCAGGACAGGGTTTTTCACCGGAATCTGAGGGCTGGTTCGTTGTCTACTCAGCCTGCTGATTACAATTGAAGAGCTCCCTGACGGTGAGCTAGCAGTCCTGGTCTAGAAAGCTAAGTATAACGGCCGAGAGGATTCGTCGCGCTCACCATACGACACCTCGTAACCTGCAGGCCTTCGGGCTAAGCAAGGGTCGCTCGGTAGGCCAAGGCCCTTCGGAGCTTTGCACCGTGGGGTTTTATTTAGTACAGACGATATCTGCATTATCAAACTAATTTCACACTCACCATCCTAGAAGTGAAGCTTCCACGGTGTGTAGAATTATTTAGTTCTTTCTTCGGGTTGAACCGTGTTGTTGTTTACTGTACATTTCCTGCATTTTGCCGACGTTTCGAATAGTTTGATTGCTGCCTGGGAGACTGATTACCTCAGATCGAATAGGGGTATTTCAGTCGCCTTGACAAAGAATACAGTAATGTACATGTGGCTGTTCACTATTCCTGAACAATCCGTATGAAAAATCACAACATATTCTTTGGGCGTTGGAATTGTTTTGCCTTTCTCAGACATGAGGCTAAATGACATCAGCTTATAAGAACTGAATAGTGAAATTGTTGCCTTAAGTGAACACTAAGACTAAGATAAACTAAAAATATATTTGACTTTTGTAAGAATGTTGCGTTGAGAATGATAAAAGTGAAGGATTGCGTAGTCCTTACAAACCTAACGCCGTTTACTGAGCGAATTGTAAGTTTGCTTTCCGGAGATGGTCAGCACCATTCGGATGCTTTTCGACGGTTTCCCAGGTTTACACCAGGTAAATATCGGGTCTGTACCAGAGGCGGCCTTACCTTATGTTCTGAAGCGATGCAGCTCATTGTCTACTTGAAAAATAAATTCCTTTAAAAATGAAAAATAAATTCCTTTAAAATATTATCTACAGTCAAATACATTGAATTGAAAAAGACATCAGCCAAGGAATAGGAAATCATTCAGTTCCTCTCACAACCAGGTAACTAGTCGTGCACTCCATGCCGGGTGCTGTGCAGATCACAGCCCAGCGAGAATTTCTAAGATTTTTGCCAGAAAGCAGAACTCTGCCTTTTGCGCACGCGTGCCCAACTTCCCGATGTGCTGTGAAAACAATAGCCAAGACTCACCTTACAGCGAGTCTCCGTTTGACCTCGGAGTGGCAGCACTGGTCACACTTGGATTTCGACCGAAATGAGAACGTTGCATGCGTCACTCTTTTGACTCAGCGGTAGTATTTAAGAGGGGATTGCTCTAATCAAACGGAAAACAAAATACTGTAGAGGAAGCCATCAGCTGTTCCCGCCAGGTCTTTTAATACTCCCAACTTACCTATTTCATAGCCACAATTGTAAATCGATTAACAATAAAAATTGCACTTTTTATGTTGTCAAAATAAGGACATGATATTTTGTTTTTCTTTAATTACAAAATGTCTAGTTTGTAAATTTCACTATAACAACACAACATGTAATTTTTCATTAGGATATTGCTGGTTTCATTTCAGTGATTTTGGTAACATTGCGAAGTTATGTTTTTGCGCGCTCACACCAAGTGTTTCTGAGTTCGTGAACGTTTTGTCATTGCAGGTCTTATTGTGTGTTTAATTAGTTTTGTTTGAGGAATGTGTATATGTGTTGGGGTTGTTTGCGTGTTTGTTCAGTATGGAAAACCCAATGGAAAGCCTCTTGAAAACCACATATGTTTCTAATTTTTTTGGGGGGGGGGGGATGGGTTACAGCACACAACTGATTTTCTGCACCAGCCGCCACTGAACTGTACTCATCATTCAAGTCCCAGTCCATTCCTATCCGAGCGTCGTCGAAAATCTACCATATTTATCAAGTAGCCTCTAATATCATCGGAGTCAGAAGAGAATGAGGGTTGAATACGGTAGGTTAGATAGAAGATATGAAATAGAAGAGTGTGGTACAACTAAATGGAAGATGAAAAGTAAACACTGGCGAAAAATTGAATTTCAGAGCACGAAGTCCCTCCTAAGCAACATAAACCTAATTTATGATAAAGAATGAAGTTGTAAAATCTAAAGTTCGGGACGTATTAATGGAAATTAAAGCATGAGAGTAGAGAAAAAGAATACGCTGGAAGCAACCGAAATATGGTTCCCGGGACAGTAACAAACACAAGTTGGGTTGGAAAATGAAAGAAGGAAGAATTGTTAAAGAAAACTGATGAGGAAATGGATAGGAATAATGACTCAATTATTACATCACATTCAGAGTAGAAGGGAAGGTTCTGGAAAGACTGTCACATGTAAAAGAACCTGTGAGGATAATAGGTTGCAGCCCCGTTCATGAGGTGGATTTCGTATAGAAATTGACGATGCTGGATTTAAGTTGCATCTTACATCGTCTGAACGCTTGAAGGAGGACACCTAATTTCCGATTAATCCCACGTTAAGTGCACCTGATTGATTCGGTCTCCAAACTCTTCATTGTTATTACCTACAACCCAGAAGCTCTCTAATAATGCCCCTGTAGGTGGGGGCGGTAGAATAACACCCACGGTATCCATTGCCTGTCGTTAGAGGTGACCAAAGGGTCCCCAGTGGCTCTTAACTTGGAAGCGTGGGTTGGCGACCACGGGGTCCTTACCTCAGTTCTGGCATTGCTTCCACTTACTTGCGCCTGACTCCTCACTTTAATCTATCCTATCCGACCTCACTTGGTCACCTGTACTTCATTTCCGACTCCGACACTGTTAGGTTGCGAGGGCTATGGAGTCTTTCATTTTCACGCCCTTCTTTGGCCGATAGCTTTACTTTTATCTATGGTTAGTGTTAAATAAAGGATGGTTATCTAGTTGTACTTCCTCTTTAAAAATATTATCACCACCACAACTTCTCTAATAATGTACAGTGAAACCAGTTCTTTGTTACCACAGAATGCCCTGCAGATCTTCACACTAACGGATGGGATGGCACGAAGTTGTCGCTCATAGCCGTCCGTGGTATTCCAAGAGCACGGAGTACGTACGTGAGTGAGAGACTTGTGGCCAACGGCACTTTCCCATCATCTGCAAAGAAAGGAAATTATGCACTATTTGAAGATTAATATGATTATATTTAAAACGACTGCAAATACTGTTCTTTTCTCTTCGCAGCTTCACGGATATTACTGAATCAATTCTGTATGTTCATTTCTGGAAGCATCTTGTAGAATTTATTCTCTGCCATTTATAATATTGTAGCCCGCCTCCGTGGCTGACTGGTAAGTCTGTTGGGCTTAAGATTTCGGATTCCTGGGTTCCATACCCGGTCGGTTCATGCGATTTTAATCGTGAAAGGTCCCTTTCCTTGGTTTGCGAGATGATTTTGCTGTCCTCAATACCTCTTCAACTCGCACACAAACGCTACCTGCACTACACTAACACGTATGCCATTGAAGGTCTTCGTCGAATCTGATGGTTGTTACGAGGTTCTCCCAGGGAATTTTCATTTTAACCCTGTTCATTGCAGTAACTTTACGTACTGATGCATAAGACGTCTTCCGCCCGTGTTTGCTTTGTCTTCGTGAAGTCCGCTCTGTATTTACTTGACTTTAGCCTAGGTCTTTTGTGAATTTATCACTTGGCTCAATTGCTTTCCTTTACAAATTTTATAGGGCACTTCCGTCACACTACTCCTTCTTACCGTGACTGGATATGAGGCGCATTGTTTCCTCTGGGCTGATTGTCTTTTCGTCCTACAACCCTTGCTGTTGTGTTCTCTCCCAGTCCTCGAGGAAATTTATGGTGTTTTTTTATACTACCGTTCACTCTCGTTGAAAACACTTGTGCGTCACCCTGGCTTCCTGCCTTCTTTGTACAATATTTATTCCCTTGTCCATTTTTTACGGAATTACATATAATTGATGTCGAAACACTCTTACAATGTGCTCGTATTGAAAACGGACACAGTGTTCAATTTTATTAAATGTAAAATTTACGTACTTTGCTTTAAACATCGAATTTTTACTTATTACCTTTCTGAGAATCATGATTTTCTATCTACGGCATTAACAATATAACAGATTTCACCGCAAATTTTCATCATTTCATGAATTTGGAAAGTTGAGAGGAGTTTTAGGAAAGAGGTTATGGTTGTTTTGTTCCGAATTTTCTGTTTAACCCATTTGCCTCTGGTCGTATTCTCACTCTCGTGACATTTAGTGATCATACTTAGTCCATAGAATGATGACATATCCAGAGTTGTAGCTTTCAATGTCTAATAATAACTTGGGCCTTTTAGTCGATCAACACGTAACAACTATTCTTATTAAATGGGCAGATAATCAGTATAAGCAATTGTAAATTTACTCTTTAGGCAGAAATGAAATTAATAATCACACGGGTTGTTTAGTAAATTAAGGCCAAGGTTTGGGGTCTTCTTCTACCACTTTTCCCGCATCTGGGGCGTTTGCGGGTGAGAACTGTGTCGCACATATTGACTTTTCCGTATCTTACGGCCGGATGCCCTTCCTGACGCCAACCCTTCGTCGAGGATGTAACCACTATTGCGTGTTTCTGTGGTGGTTGGTTGTGTGACGTGTTGTAAATATGAAGAGGAGAGTGTTGGGACAGACACAAACACCCAATACCCGAGCAGAAGAATGAATCAGACTGGATTGAAATATCCGATCCGGCCGGTAATTGAACCCCGAACCCTCTGAACTAAAGGCCTCAATGCCAATGCCTCAATTCAGCGAAGATCCAACACTGGGAAGAGAATATGGAGGAGAAGGACTGTATATTAAGGTTGGACAATATTGTTCATTTTGATAATGACTAATTCACCGTCAACATCTCAGATGCAGTGAAAATAATAATCACAATGGAGGAATTCACAACTTACCTGTGTGATTGATACTGCATATACATTGCATCTGGTGCGAACTTTAAATTACAGACGGTAATCAATAAAATATAATGCAAAGTTAATTTATACATCACTAAGAGCTTACTATCTCCACGTGCAGTAACTCAGCAGTCTAGCAGAAACTAAAGAGTAAAAGAAGCCAGCAGGCAGGCCGCTTAGCCCACATGCTCGAAGAGAGACTTTTGCTGAAGACATTCGAGGGAAGTCGAAAACCAAACGCCCCCTGTGACTATAGATGCACTGGATGGACAACCTGGCAAAGAACCAGACGGTACTCGGCCTCGACGACATCCGGAGGAACTAAGCATTGAGCAGAGGTTTTCGAGGATATAATGGGCAGTTCATTTTATTAATTATTCCAAAATGCTCTAAAACAGTGCAGAACTGACAGCTAATGAAGTGATAGTTGCTCGTACACAGAGTGAAGTTGCAGACTGAATGTTTTTTTTTTTCTTCAGAAGCTATTCAAACTCACTTTTCCAGGCTTGCCCTGAGACAAGGTTTCATCCAGGACTATACGTTCCTATTTGAAAGTTGTTGTACATCGACCTGTAACGGGCTACTTCAGTTTCTGCGCAATCTTTTGAATAATCCTTTATAGAGTACGTACTTTTATTCCAGGCGCTTGTCAATAATGTGCTCATTTTTTCAACCTCTCACATCCTTAATAGACTACCTGTTTCACGTTAGTTATGCAAACAAAGCAAAATCGAAGTTTTACCTGACTGCTCAAATCGCAAGTACAGTCAAACCACAGCGATGTAATTTTTCATTTCATGAATCCTACATGCACTGTTCGGGATTCGAACCACGGCTGTCTTGGTGAATAGTCAGTGGCGGTGTAACTTGGCTGTCCGGATACGTACATACATACATACACACATACATATTTATTCAGTGTTCGTTGTTTCCACAAAGTACCTGCAGTCCTTTTTCTATTAGGCTACAGTTGATGATAAGGGAAAAATAGCAATATTAATAAATATTAAAAAAATAAATAAATTAAAACTGTGCAACTTCCTATCTCTCTTTTATAACACAAGTACAAAACTAATTTCAAGATATTGAATAGTAGAATTGTTGGCTTTACTTCCTGCAAACTACTTTTACGGCTTTCGAGGATGCCGTGGTGCAGTAAATTTGCCCCACATGAGTTGTTTTACGTGCCAGTAAATCTGCCGACACGAGGTTAACGTATGCGAGCACCTTCAAATACAATTCGAATTAGCTGGGATATAACCGGCCAACTTTAGCTCAAAGGCCACTGCTCCACCATCTGAGCTACTCACCCTGGCAATTTCAAATTTTCATGCTGTGTTATTTGTTTGTAATTATAGTACATTTGAGTTACGCTGGTTTATTTCTGCATAGTCCATTTATCCGTGATGTAATCAAGAACAAAGAAACGAGATAGAAATGTGTATACTCCTTATAAATGCAGCATTAATTCTCGGCAGACTCAAGTATCATTTAGAATTCTTTGCATGAGAGCAGCGAAAAATTGATTGCTGGTACGCCGGCAGACTATAAGGTGGTGGTCGTTGAGCGGGAAAATTCTTCCCCGTGTTTGGTATTGCATCACAAGGATTTGCGGGACTGGGATTTGATGCCGCTTCACTTAAGTTACATTCTATTGAATATTGCTTATTTATCTCCTTTATTTAGACGTATAACTGAGCGATCGTATGTAAATAACAATCTTAAATGGTTAATTTCCTTGGCACAGGGAATAGGTGTTTGTGCTGTATCCAGTATACTTGCAGCCCACACTCCTCCAACAATACTACCCTCCAACACACTACCATGAAGTTTCCTACACATAGCGAATGCCGCCCACCCTTGTCGGAGGTCTGCATTACAAGGGCTGCAACCAGGCTAGCGATAGTCACACGAAGTTATTATTATTATTATTATTATTATTATTATTATTATTATTATTATTATTATTATTATTATTATTATTATTATTATTAATAATAATAATAATAGTTTTATGCCACACTAAGTACTTTTATAGTTTTTGGTGATGCTCTTTCTTCTTTCTTTATTCGTGTCAGAAGTATCAACTTATAGATATTTAACAAAAAGCAACATCTACATTTCTACTATACAAATATACAAGTCTATTATACAATCACAGATAGAGCAACAATATTCAAGAGCTAGATGATGCTTGCCCAGTATTGGGCGACGTCAATAGCGTTGGGGGAGGCTGCAATCAAGTCTTTCATAGTGCACATTGAAGGACATAAAACACACTGACATAGATGTTGGATCGTCTGCTGCTCTCCGCAATCACAAAGTGATGAATCACTTGAGAAGCCCCACTTCCGCAAGTTTACTTTGGTTCTGCCGACTTCTGTACGGAGTCTGTTAAGGGCTTTCCATACTGTCCACTTCTCCTGGTGTCCACATGGAAGACTTTCCTTTGGCTCTATCCAGTTGGAAAGGTGGTGGATTCTTTCTTTCCACATTGTGACTCTAGCATTCTCTGCTTTCCCCTCAAGGTTGACTGATGTGCGGAGAAAACTTTTCCTAGATTTTAGCCTCTGTGTGGCTGGTTGGTATCCATAGAGAGGATGTGCTTCTGAAGAAGATGCCTGGAGCCTTTCTTTGTTAGCTGCTACCTCCCTACGAATCTCACCGGGAGCAATACCAGCTAAAAGTTGGACCTTCTCAATGGGTGTAGGTTTCAAACATCCAGTGATGATCCTGCAGCTTTCGTTTAAAGCTATGTCGACCTGCTTCGTATGAGCTGACCTGTACCAAACTGGGGAGGCAAATTCTCCTGCAGAATAGCATAGAGCTAGAGCTGATGTTCTAATTGTTTGTGGTTGTGTTCCCCAACTTGTTCCTGATAACTTTCGTAGAATGTTGTTTCTGGCAGCTATCTTTTGTTTCAGGTTTTGGCAATGTTTCTTATATGTTAATGTGCGATCCAGCATAACTCCCAGGTACTTTGGCGTAAAGCAGTGTTCCAGTAAGGATTGTCTACAGACACGAGGCTGATCAATCTGGAATACCGCAAAGGGAGAATTTCAGACGTTAACTGTTTTTAACAGCTCTGTTCGTGTTAAACTACGTTTGGAAACCCTTGGAGGAATGGAGGACAAAGGCTTCCGGTACGAATAATAAGCTTGGCACTTATTAGGGTATGACCGTCTTTGCCCTCAGGGATTAACCCTGTGTAGGTTGAGTTAACCCCGTACCAGGTGAGCCGACCAATCCCCTTTTCCACGTGTTACAAGATTTTCAAACGTAGGACAGAGCTTTTTTTTTAAAAAAAATGCTGTTTATTCGGGGTGTCGACCTAAGAAGATCTTTTGCCCCTACTTTGCACCTTATGTTATGAACCTGCGTGTATTTGGAAATTGCTGAAGTGTGAAAAGTTAAATGTGAGGAAAGGAACATTAAGGACGACACAAAGACCCAGTCCCCGGGTCAGGGATATTAATTATTTACAATTAAAAAAACCCCTGACCCGGCCGGGAATCGAACCCGGGGCTGCCGGGTGACAGGCGGACGTGTTGGGCCGGACAGGATAGAGCTTAATGCCTCCATGACTGTCCGGTGTTTCCAAAGTAGTTTAAAACACAATCATATTTGTACTTTACATCGTGATGCGTCAACTAAAAGGAGCGAAAATCTGAAATAGGTTAAACTTAAGTTAGAGTAGTCTATTAATGTATTCTGTGCAGCTAGTATCTACCTAGCTGGCCATGGTCGTTAAGGCGGTTCGAGTCCCGTTGGTCGAAAACATTTCCACCATCAGAATGTTGGCCGACATGGTAGTATACAACTTCTATTCAGTACATCGCATGCCAAAAGTCTGGGTTCAATTCCGAGCTTCTCTGTGCTATGTTCATAGGGAGTGAGAGCATATGAGGCTGTGATTCGTCCGTCGAATGGAGACTTTATAAGCCTTGATCATACCTCTTGGTGTTATGTGCCAGCAGTGGGTTTCACCCTCTTCCTTCCTAATATCATATTTCATGTAATTCATTTCATCTCATTATGTCCTCTGATGAGGTTGACGCCAGGAAAGGCATCCGGTCTTAAAAACTCGCTGCGAAGATTCATCTCATTTCATAAACGACCACGTAGAGAAACGGGACAAGGATTGGACGACAACGACAACTACAACAGATTCAGATCCTTGTCTTCTCCATGAACTACTGTAGCTAAGCAGCATGATACACGCATGTACTCCTATTTCACTTCGTCTAGCGGAACAGTTACGTTGGCGATGTGCATCCTACAATACTTCATCATCTTCTAATTTGACAACATGTGAAGTTTAACTACTGTTCAACAACTGGAACTACCCGAGCGATGTGACAGCCACACCACTTCCTTTCAATTCGATCACTTTAACATGTATACCTCTGTTAGTTCCGAGAATGATGATTATAATAATGTTATTTGCTTTACGTCCCACTAACTACTTTTACGGTCTTCGGACACGCCGAGGTGCCGGAATTTCGTCCCGCAGGAGTTCTTTTACGTGCCAGTAAATCTACTGACACGAGGCTGTCGTATTTGAGCACCTTCAAATACCACCGGACTGAGCCAGGATCGAACCTGCCAAGTTGGGGTTAGAAGGCCAGCGCCTTAACCGTCTGAGCCACTCAGCCCGGCAGTTCCGAGAATGTGATGTATTTTTTAATGATAAAGCACGTTTGTATACAAAGGTAATTATGAAGTCCGGAAGTCATATTTTGCTGTGTGCAGGAGGATCAGAAACCCTACCGCATCTGTCAATGACCCTAGAAAAACATTTTCAAGCTACTACTGAATGATAGTCGTCAATCCTTTGTTTGGTACGGCGTCAGCAGCAGACGAAGAGGAGGAAGAATATTGTGGAACTGGTGTATGGAAAACATAATGCGTGTGTTCAGTGAAACTAATTATATAGATGATTAGTAGGCCTACGTTCAGCACAGTTATAATTTTCAATCCATTTTTACCCTAGCTTTGAACATTTCTGGTCCATAATGGTACTTCATATTAGTTTACCGATAGGTTTTTCTAGATAAGAATTACTTCGGTGATGGGATTATCGAATACTTTTAATAATCGAATAACCTCCATCCGATTATTCAACAATCGAATAAATAATCGAATCAAATGCAATAGCGTATGGCTTTTAGTTCCGGGAGTGTCCGAGGCTCGCTAAGTGCAGGTATTTTGTTTTGACGCCCGTAGGCGACCTCCGCGTCGTGATGAGAATGAAATGATGATGAAGATAACACATACACCCAGCCTCCGTACCAGCGAAATTAACCAATGATGGTTAAAATTCCCGACCTTGCCGGGAATCGTACCCGGGACCACTGTGACCAAAGGTCAGCATGCTAGCCATTTAGCCATGGAGCCGGACATCGAATAAAATAATCCAATGATTTTCAAATATCATTCAGTTGTAGTGATAACATAATCGAATAATTTCAATATTCGAATAACCTCCATCCGATTATTTAAGTAATCGAATGCATTTCAAACACCATTCAGTTGTACCCCATAGAATAATCGGATGCGTCATGATAAATGTTTCGGTTTAAGTGTGTCGGATGGATTATCGTTTGAAATAAGCGAATAGATGAACTCTTACGAAAAGTAGAAATGCGCATTTTTTTCAAACGTATCTCCAATGTTGAAAGTAAGTGAGTCTTAACAACATCTGTAAAATAAAGTTCCTGTTTTTTAGTAATTGCCGTCTTCTGACCACACAGTGCAACTATGTTTAAGCCCCAGTATTATACCAATTGACAATGCGGCAATATAACTACTTTAATTTTATGTTGTCCTGGTCCATGGATAAATGGTTAGTATGCTGGCCTTTGGTCCGGGAAGGGGGTCCCGGGTTCGATTCCCGGTCGAGTCGGGGATTTTAACTTTCATTACTTAATTCCTATGGCTTCGTGACTGGGTGTTTGTGCCGTATTCAGCCTTATACTTCATGTTAGGTAGGGCCACATTTTCAGATGTTTTGAACAAGTTTAAGATGTAGTGCCTTTCAATAGTTTTCGCAACTTTCTATTACATGAGTGTGCTATATTTTTTGTTACTTTTATAGTAAATATTTGCCGTATTCATTGATTTTTATAAATGTACGCGTTAATATTTCGATCGTATATATACTGTTAGTTTCATTTCGCTGGAGGTTTTATGAAGTTTCCAGTGCGTGTATAGTTTCAAAGTTCGCCCATGAATGTAATTGTGGAGTTACGGTGTATGTGAAGCTAACGTTCTGATACTGAAGGTATTTGTGTAGTGGTATTTATATTTAGTATTTTTTTCCTGTTATACAACAAATGTACGTTAAATTTATATTTTTCGGGTGCAATAATTGGTTCCCTAGCTTTGATATGGTTGAATTAAACTAAAGTGTATTTTTGTTTACATTTACAATTTTGTAAAGTTTATTTTTTATGTTTTATGATTCTTTTTACAAAATTGTGTGTCTTGTTTTATTGTTTTGGATACGCCAATATTTGCAGCTCTTCGGTCGTTTTTATTTTCTCATTAATACCATCCACCCTTTTTCATACAGAAGTGTTTGGACCCAGATACAGGTAGTTATACAATTTGTGTTGCGCTTCATTAAGTTTCAAGTGCATGTATAACTTTATAGAGTTTATTTTAGGCAGGTTTTTGATAAATCATGTGAAATTGTATGTGATATTTTTTACTATTTGTGTGAATTTGTTTTACAGCATCTTTGATTCCTATTTGCTTAAAATGTCATGTATATTTTATAAAGCGGTCTATGTTTGGAAAACGGAAGGCAGGTATTCACAAAACTGAAAACATATTTTAAATTTTTTTACATGTTAATGTTTTCTAATGTGTTGCTATAACGACAAGATAATGTAATTTTGGAATGATATTCTGCAGTATGAGCTGTTTCAAATTGGGAGATAGTGGGTTTGAACCTCACTGTCGGCAGCCCTGAAGATGGTTTCCAATGGTTTCCCGTGGTTTCCCATTTTCACACCAGGCATATGCTGGGGCTCTTACTTAATTAAGGCCACGTCCGCTTCCTTCCCACTCCTAGGCCTTTCCTATCCCTTTGTCGCCATCATACCTATCTGTGTCGGTGCGACGTAAAGCAAATAGCATAATAATAATAATAATAATAATAATAATAATAATAATAAGTTCAAATTCAACTTTAGCTATTCCAAAACTGGGACGAGAGTAATTAGACTTCCTTTCAGTAAGTCAAAAAGCCCAGTTTTCAGTACTACGGTACGTGATCAATCTTGCGATTTAAAGCCACGAGCCGTCGAATAACACAACTTCGAATAACATCAATATACAATGACCGGCAATCGAACCCATTTCGTCTTTGTGAGGAGGCAGCAGTTAAGTTACTGAGCTAACAGGCTCCCTCAGACAGTCAATTTCAGTCAATTAATTTATCAATCATTTTCTTCAGAATGGGACAAATCGTTGTTAATTCGATTATTCCTAAGAAACTGTTCATTCGAATGTCTCATTCAGTTGTATCAGCAGAATCACTCATTCGGTTGGAACGAATGAATAATAATCACTTTTAATTCGATTATTTTGAAAGCATTCACTATTAAATTGCCTCGTTCATTCGAATGCAGTTTCGAATGAATAATAAAAAAATAATAGAATGGAAACGTTCACTTTTCAATTGCCTAATTGATTCAAATGTAGTTTCGGATGAATAATCGAATGGAAAATGTATTCGCTATTCGATTGCTTCCTTCATTCATTCGAGTGGAGTTTCGAATGACAAATCGAAAAATAATCGAACGAAAAAATACTCGCTAATCGATTGTCTCATTCAATCGAATGAATAATCGAACAATAATTGAATCGAAAAAATAATCGAATAAGTGATTGTTTTGTATTTGATTATTCCATCACTAAATTACTGATCAATTGTACTACGCACTTATTTAGAGAGGAAAGCTTTTAGACAGGCTAAACCGAATACTGTATTTCAAAGACTTGAGATTACTTCACATCTTGAGTTCTCTTCAATCTAAGCTGTTTTAAACAGGTAAAAAATATACAGAAAATAACTATAATGACGAATAAACACACATACAGAGAGAGGGAGAGAGAGAGAGAGAACATTTAATATTTTGCTGAATAAGTAAAGATATGCAAAAATATATGTCAATTTATATCCTAATCTATTAGTCGCACAAGCCTGGGAAAGAAGAACATAATTTAGGTGCAGGGAGGAGGCAAGTTATTAGATATCCGTATAAGGATGTCTCCTGCGATGCGATCGTAGATGGTGGCACCTCCCTGGTGACTTTCTACTAAATCTCGTGGCTTCAGCGCCTGACACCCCTGAGAGCAGAGTGCCGCCACAAGTACTTAACCAGGAGTTAACGAACCATAACACTACAGTACAAACGGTTTTTATAAATTATGACTCAAGACAACAACTGCAGGAATGTTCCGTTGTTATTTTGCGCTTCAGGCATGGTATTTATACGCACTTAGTTATCCATACCTGTCTGTTTTGTGAAGCTTGGGTTCATCTCTAGGTTACGCCGTTCGTTCGTGGCGGAGCAAGTCATGTGCTTGCATACTGATGCGAGCGAGTTCTGGACTCTTCCTTGAATCGCCCGCGCGCCATATCAGGTCCTGCGTATTGCTCCTCTCTCCGCGTTGGTTTTGCTGTATGGCTAATAAAGAATTTCGAACATTTCCCTTGACAAATGCTTAAACCCCGAATTCCTCTCTCATGAACCTCAGTTTTTTTTTTTTTTTGCTAGTGGTTTTACGTCGCACCGACACAGATAGGTCTTATGGCGACGATGGGGAAGGAAAGGACTAGGAGTGGGAAGGAAACGGTTGTGGCCTTAATTAAAGTACACCCCCAACATATTTGCCTGGTGTGAAAATGGGAAACCACGGAATACCATCTTCAGGGCTGACGACAGTGGGGTTCGAGCCCACTGGATTACTGGCCGCACTTAAGCGACTGCAGCTATCGAGCTCGGTGAGCCTCAGTTTGGTCAGCAGTCTCCAGTGATCTACCCTATCAAAATTCTGTGGATAGATCATTAGCGACACAGTCTATTTGGACCTCCTAAATCTAAAATTATCAGCTATTTGTTGCTGTAATCCTACAAGTTCATATTCACTGGAATAACTTTTCCGAAACACAAACTCCCTCCTATCAAACCATTTAGTAATTTCGCAAATGAGTCTAATATAATCAGAAAGAATGCTTTTCCAGAGCTTACATGCAACACATATCAAGCTGATTGGCTACTAATTATTCGCTTTACTTTTATCACTCTTTCCTTTGTACATTGGGGCTACTATAGCAACTCTCCATTCATTTGGAATAGCTCTATTATACCAACAGTATCAGATTAATATTCCAGATACGACACTATATCTCAACCCATTGCCTTTAGTAAATCCCCAGAAATCTTAGAAATTCCAGCTGATTTTCTAGCTCTCAACTTTTGTGTTGTTTTATAACTCTTTATTATCAGAAGCAAATTTCGGTACTTGCCTGTAGTCGTCTCATCTACCTGTAATTATCTTTATATCGAACTGTCTTTATATTCATGTCATGAACGGTTATGAGTATATATCGTTGTTTTATATGCATTATATACAGGTTGCAGGAGTTTCGAATATATTCAAATATTCTTTTTCGAGGCATTTGACGTACCACAACTTGGATGGAAGTGATAACATGATCGTAATCTGAGGAAGCTTCAGACCATCGTATATCATTTATATTAATGTCATTTTTGGATTTCAAATCATTTCACTGATTATCATCATCATCATCATCATCATCATCAGGGCTCGAAAAATCCCTTGTTTCAGGTCTCCATGACGAATACAAATACGAATCTGACGTATTCCTAATATTTACCTCTCAATGGATCTGATATTTATGTGGATGAATTAAACAAATAATAATAAATTCGTTACCGGATGGAATTCAGTGTTTCAGATTAACCTTCAATATATCTCATTCCATTGAGTTACGAGGGTTTTTTTTTTTGCTATTTGTTTTACGTCGCGACGATGGGATAGGAAAGGATAGGAATGGAAAGGAAGCGGCCGTGGCCTTATTAAAGGTACAGCCCCAGCATTTGCCTGGTGTGAAGATGGGAAACCACGGAAAACCATCTTCAGGGCTGCCGACAGTGGGGCTCGAACCCACTATCTCCCGATTACTGGATACTGGCCGCACTTAAGCGACTGCAGCTATCGAGCTTGGTAGTTACGAGTGTAAAAATACAACGATAAAACCAGTTCTTCCCTTCGAGCTGACGGATTTTCGGTACAAGATGCAGGAAAACGCCTAGAGGGAAGGTTTTTCAAGAGTGAACATGGCATTGAAATATGCTCCAGAGTATATCAAATTCTCAACCCTAGAAGGGAAGGAACTGGAGATGTTTAGAGAAAGGGAGATCAAAGCATTGACTACCATTTTTATAATGTTAATAATGCTGTACTTTTACGTCCCACTACCTACTTTTGACGGTTTTTGGAGTCGTCAAGGTGCCGGAATTTTGTCCCACGAGAGAGTTTTTACGTAGCATTAAATATACCGACACGAGGCTGACATATTTGTGTATCTTCAGATACCACCGGACTGAGCCAGGACCGAACCTTCCAAGTTGGAGTCAGAAGACTACTCAGCCCGGCGGGTATCATTTTAAGAGCCAACTTGTGCATTCTACCATGGACTTCGAAAAAAGGATAAAGCAAAGTACTCTGCACGAATGATATGAATTCAAAGTGTTTGGCAAGAAGCTGATGTTTAATTATAATTACTATTATAATTATTAAATGTATATAATTTAGTCGATATAGCCCTTTATTTTGGTTTTGAGATTTGATGAGTTTTACACTACAGTGGACTTGACAGCTGAGCCCATCAGAGACTTTTTTTCTGTAATCATTGTACAAACGACATATGGCAAATTGTAGTTTCATTCTCTCCTAGTTAGTTGGATGACAGTGCTTCCTTTGCTCTTTACTGTTATACTGAGCATTACACTGTTATACTCTTATCATCATCGCCGTTTTGAATCAGGTCAAACAGAAGTTCTCAGTTACTGAGTGCGGAAGCATTGATGGTTGATCTATTGTTAATGAAATGTTCTCCTTTGACTTTTTTTCACAATAGCTCAACAGCTATTCTATTTATACGCGGATGGTCGTGGTTCGAATTCCAGAGGATACTGAGTTGACAATTTTACTTAGTTTCAGGAAGAGCATTACGTCTTAAGCTTCCTGCCAAAACCCATAATGATCCAGGGTGGCTACGGCGACCCGAAAAGCAATTAGAATATGCTGATGATCCTATCCCGTTGCATGCAATTATCACGTTGCCAATGAGTATCAAAATAAATAAAAATCCACGTTATACATATATCGCATTCTTGATATACAAAACTAAATACATTTTAATAAACAAATGCATACATAAACCTGTGGCACATGCAGCCCATTAAGGTCCTTGACATTCTAATACGGCTGGTGGCCATCCAGATGGTCTAACAGATATTGAAGTGCCGTGTGATCAGCGTGGTGCCATTTCCAGCCGCATTACCTGACTTTCATGACCAAGTTCGTTGCCTTTCCTATCATACAGCTCTTCAGTTCGCCTCACGCGCGTTAGTAAACCCCGTTACACAACCTTCAGTCCAAAATTATAATCCTGGACATGCCGGGAACTGAACTCAGGGCCCTCGGATAAGAGGTAGACCTGCTATTCCTATACCAGAGGTTGACTCATAAATATGAAAGTGTTCATTTAAAATGGACTTGAATAAGAACTATCAGTTAACCAGGTGGAGACAAGTATTGTATTAGTCGCCTAATACCGAGTGAGTTTGCTGCGTGATTCGAGTAACGTAGCTGTGAGCTTATATCGGGAGATGGTGGATTCCAATACCACCGCCAGAATCTCTAAGGATGATTCTTTTGTGGTTTCCCATTTTCACAGCGTACCGTAATTAAGGCCACGACCACTACCTTCCAAATTCCAGCCTTTTTACATCTTTGCACCGCCAGAATCCTTCCATATGTGAGTGCGGCTTTAAACCATTAGAGCAATTTAGGAAATAAGAACGAATGAATTTTATACGTTCATACATATTCTCTGCAGTTTGTGGGTAAAGTGTTTGTTTTATACAGTTCTGATACGTACCCATGCTGCTTGTTTTAGCTTCTAGTTTTAAGCCACAACCCTTACTTCTTGGCTAGAATGTTATCTGACTTCCGTGATCGCCTGTAATGTAAGTAAGGTTGTAGGAGTTCGGCGTACACGATGGTAGTTTGAGAGGTCATAGGTGCTTGGTCTGAGTTGAGCACAGCTAATGATAGCCTTGTTCCAGTAGACTAATTAACGTGTATTGTGCTCTCTTGCAGGTGAGGGTCAAGGCGACGCCGAGTCTGCCGGTGCCAATACGGAGCTGCCGTCTACAGCCAGTGTAGCGACGCCCAAGCCGCGGGCCAAACGACGGGGAGCCCCCGCTTCTTCTGCGGCGCGCGACCCAACAGCATCGGCGGCCACAATGAACGGCAGCAGTGATCACCACAACCACAATAATAACAACAGCAATAACAATAATAACAATAATAATAGCAATAATAATAACAATAATAATTCTACGACAAATAATAATAATCCCGTGAAGACAGAAAGGTTAAGTCCTACAACGACGACGGCAAATCCAAGTGCCAACACGCCGGACAATAACAGCTCGTCGTCACGAAGCGCCACCCCTTCCTCCTCGTACCCAGGGA
Source organism: Anabrus simplex (assembly GCF_040414725.1). Taxonomy (NCBI): domain Eukaryota; kingdom Metazoa; phylum Arthropoda; class Insecta; order Orthoptera; family Tettigoniidae; genus Anabrus; species Anabrus simplex. The sequence goes on from NC_090265.1 coordinate 1,293,461,320, forward strand.
CGCCTCCGGGAGCTGCGCCTGAGCGGGTCACCAGCCCCGCATCAACGCCTACAGGCCACATCAAACACATGGAGCAGATGATGACGCGGAACTACAGTGACTTCATGCGCAGTCTGGCGGCCAAGTACAACAACACCAACCCTAACGAGTAAGTTGTTACTGTCTTGTGTTTGGAAAATAATACTTTAAATTAAACTTAATTTAGATTTTATTTATCATTAGTCTGGTAAATAGGCCTTATAGTGTTTTCATTTTTGTAATAACAGCGAGATAATCACTCTAATTTTGGTGACTAACACCACAAGTAACAAAGCTTAAATATTTCTGCCTTTCATTCCAAGGTGAAGAAACGGCTATCTTTATAGGATACAGTGTATTTTGAAGAATTAACAAAAACAATGATCAACACAAGTTCATACAATTACGGAATGATCATCACTAAATGAATGTTGCACGCAGTGTTGATTAAGACTAGGACTATCATTACCCTTTCTTTTTTTTCTTTCAAAAATGCCCTATTTTATTAAGGAATAACGTACATTTACCAAAAAAATATCAACTAAATGACTTTATCTAAAAGCATTGCACGTAAGCTTACGTCTAAGTTCAAGAAGTCATCTCTATGCCCAACCGGCTTTGTCCCAAAGAATTATCTGGTAATCACTTTTGGTGTAGGCTGAGTAAACTTCCATGCCCGTTTTTCTCTCCAGAAAGGTAAGGCTCACTTTTAATTTTTTAACAGCCTAACTGGGAATCGAGAACTCACTGTCGTTTCTTTCTGATACGTTAAGGAATTCCGGCGGGGAAAATTCCGACACTGCCTTTTTTGTTTGATGTATACCTTTCAACCGTCTGTGGGCTGTGATTACACAGCGCTGTTGAATTTACTTTTCTTTTCTTTTCTTTTCTTTTCTTTTCTTTTCTTTTCTTTTCTTTTCTTTTCTTTTCTTTTCTTTTCTTTTCTTTTCTTTTCTTTTCTTTTCTTTTCACTTTCGCCAATACTCATTCATTTTGTGGCTAGCTCTTGTTGCGTTGGTTTCTCTTCCGACAGGTCCTTCTCCACCGCAATTTTCAGTCTGAATTTCTCTCTCTTCTACGTCTTCTGCCTTGAACCCACGTTTTTCTAGATCTTATCTTACCCATGCAACTTGTATTTTTATATTCTCCTACGAATATGTTGTTTCTAACTTTATCATTGTTTCTGTTACAGTTACTTCAGTAATCCTGCTCGAAATGGCTACCCTGTTGGTTTGGATCCACGCTTTACCCCCTTCAAAACTGGTGCCACTCCATTCGTCGGTTTGATGGCGCCTCTTACAACCCCAACTCTACCTTCGCCGATCCATAAGAACAACAACGCCAACAACGCTACCACGTCAACAGTAGCTTCCACCCCCGCGACAAGTGCCCCAGCCAAATACTCGTGTTCGGAATCCAACCACATCAAGAAGCCCACGACGTCGACTGTTGAGGCTCAGCAGGCTCTCTACGCCGCCGCTGCCGCGTCCAACTTCGTTCCCAATCCGTTCAGCCCCAGTGCCGCAGCCAACGCCACTATGTTCCCTCCAATGATCGACATGAGTTCCACTCAGACACTGCTCAATATGGTAAGGACTGCCAATGCTCACAATGCTTCTCAGCTGGAAACTTACCTGAAAGGCGCTATCAAGCGACCACCTCCATCTGAAAGTACGCCGTTAGATCTTTCATCCGCTTCTCTTCCATCCTACTCGAAGAAATCGAGGACTAGTAAAAGCTTAAGTGTTAGTGATAACTTGTTTATGAAGAGTGAGTCTTTGCTCAACATCCCCATGATGGATGCGTTGAGGACTACGAAGGAGAGGTTGGGTAAGAGACTGGGCAGCGTGTCGCCCAAACCACCATCCAGGTTAATGGGAAACAGTGGGGGTAGTTCTGCGGGCAGCAGCCCCAAGTTAGGACCTTCAGCCACAGTGACTTCACAGCATGTGTACGGCAGGAACTTACCGTGTATGTCCGTGTGTACGACGGCGACAGATCGGCCATGTTCCGGTTCGGCAGACTCTCAGACCGTCGCGCACTGGACTGTAGATGATGTGTGTAGTTATGTGTCATCGATCGATATCTGCTCCGAATATGCACAGGTAAGATTCCCAAGATATATCCTGTACTTAATTTTGTAACCAATGTCAAGCTGACATTCTCTGTTTAGGTACTTAGAGATTTTCCGACGTTGGTAGACTGCATGAAAGGGTTTCCTACATTCTCTTCTGAGGATGGTATTCTCGCTGATATTCGAACATATTGTCTTCCGAATACGTACTTACAAAACTCGTACCGATTAGCCAACTCGTTCAGAGAGAGAAAGAGTTCTGAGAGATTATAAAGTGTGCAAAAATTGTATTTAAGAAAACGAAATTAAAATTAACCCGACTCATTTTTTGCCAATGGTATTTTACATTTATTTTCTCTTGGCATAAAGCTGTAGTGATTTCATGTCAATGCCCCGTATGGAAGAATAAATCGTACTTTGCAATCTTGCTTGGCCTCCCATGTGGATGTAGTCCATCCTGTAACCTATCAGTATTAAACATCTGACTGTCAGATGGAAATGAATTCTGACGTACAGTAATAGAAAGTGTGATTGAAGACTGAGTTTTGTTCGCACCCCTGACCTCGCCGTGGGTGCCGTGGCTAAGACAATGGACAGTTAATGAGGTGCTAATGGTCACCCTCGTTCCGTGACGTATTGGTGGCACACAAGCAAACTAATTGCTACTTCTGACCATTATTTATAGGCTTCACGGATTTTCCCATGACGTACTTACTAGCAATTTCGTGTCCGCTGCATTGTGATATATTTATTAATCGTAGTCAAGTTATAAACTTTTCTCATTTTCACTTCCAGGCAAATGCCGGCACTGTTCTTATCCATAGGCTACAGCCGCTTCCTTCCACCTCCTTAACCGAATTCCACCATCATTAATTTCATCTCTATTATCTCCTCAGCTGAGGAAGGGCATTCGACCGTAAAACATGCCATATAGTTTCATCTCGTCTCGTATCCTACCCCATATCAGGTTTTTTTTTGCTTTACGTCGCACCGACTCATATATGTCTTATGGCGACGATGGGATAGGAATCTTGGCATTCTAGTGATATTATATGGCGTCGGGAGTTCTAGGGTTAAAACTGGAAGGTGACTATTACGTACGTTTGCTGATGTTACGGAAAGTAGAAACATGTAGCTTCCACTCCTCCAAGGGTCTTAAAGACGTGTGCGGAGATGACTTGTGATCGTTCATTTTGCACCTATTAAGTATAATGGAATCAGGACCTGTGGTGCATGACCTTTTCGATTTCAAGAATCGCGCGTGCATTTCTCCCATGAGAAATCGGTGACGAAGTTAAATACATTATTCGATGATGATGCAAATGCATTGACTGTAAGGACGGCAAATTGTAGAGTGCGGTGATCAACCGAGAGATGTAGAGCGGACAAATTGTGTTGGTGTGATTAGATCAGCCCACGAACACTTGCGTCAAACCTGTTGCAGGGATTAATTATGTGCCTTTAACAGTTGTAACCTGTTTACACATATCATATACACTACATGACTCTCGATGTGCTAGCTAGTTTCTGATGTTTTCGCAACAGTGGTTCTTGAAACGATGGTAAAGCTGTGACCGAGCAAGTTGGCTGCGCGGTACGGAACGGATAGGGATAAGCTTGCATTTTGGAGACTGTGGGTTCGAACTCTACCATCGGAAACCATGAACATTTTCTTTCGTGGTTTACCATTTTAACACCAGGCAAATCCCGGTACTGTACTCCCATGAAGGCAACGGTCGCTACCTTAATCATCCAAAATCTTTCACATCTCAAGATCACCTAAAATATGTAGGCCTGTGTGTTAGTGTGTCGTTAAACTACTAGCAGCCGCAGCAGCTACTACTACTACTACTACTACTACTACTACTACTACTACTACTACTACTACAAGGATTCTAAGAGAAATCTCTGGCAAAAGCTATGCGAAATCTAGACAGTGATATCTGGGGGGCGGGATATAAGATAGTGACCGGTCGAATAATCAACAGGGTACCAGTTCAGCTCCCAGCTGATAGAAGGAAAGCCATAGCAATGGAGTTGTTCCCTTGTACTAATGACAGACTTGAAACGGAATCATAATTTTGTGTTGCAGAACCGTTTACTGTGGTGGAGTTACAAGAGGTAGCACGTAATATGAAGACTGGTAAGGCACTAGGTGTAGATGGAATCCCACCAGAAGCCATCAAGTATGCAGTTGAGGTGGCACCTGGTTGGATCTTATCAGTCTTCAATGATTTATTAAAAAAGCGTGAATTCCCCGATGAGTGGAAAGTAGCCAAGCTAGTGCTGTTATTGAAGGCAGGGAAACTACCATTAGATCCATCAGCGTACAGGCCACTTTGCTTATTAAACACCTTGAGCAAACTTTACGAAGGATTGATTAAAACTAGACTGGAGAAAGAACTTGAACAACAGGGAGGACTTTCTTCGAACCAGTTTGGATTTAGAAAGGGTAGAACCACAACCCAAGCTATTGAGAGGGTGATTCAAATACAGGCAGAAAGCAGTGAGAAATGGGCTGCATTGATAACACTAGATGTCAAAAATGCTTTTAACACTGCTTCTTGGAGCATTATTTTGAGAGAACTTCGTAGGATGAACATTTCTCGGTATCTACAACAAATAATCGTTAAGTATTTCAAAGGACGAAGAATACGATTTCATGATTTAGAAGACCTTGAAATGACTGCTGGCGTTCCACAGGGATCTGTCCTAGGACCCACCTTGTGGAACATTCTATATGATGGTGTCTTACGCCTGCAGCTGACAAAAGGGACAACATCTATTGGTTATGCAGATGACCTTGCAATAGTGGTAATAGCAGAGAATGTAGAAGAACTGACCTTCCGAGTAAATGAATCACTGAGACGAGTTAACCTTTGGATGGTAAATAATAAGTTGAGATTGGCTCCACATAAGACTGAGGCTGTAATTTTGAAAGGTTCCAAGAATTGGAAAAATGTCCGTTTCTTATTAAGTGATACAGTGATTATCCCAGGATAATCTGTACGATACCTTGGGGGTTCTTATTGACAGGAATTGCGATGTCATGCCGACAAGCAGTTCCAGAATGGTCTGAGTGAAGAGGGCAGGGGTTTTTAGTTGGTGGAAATCCAACTCCCACACAGAGTGGTGTCTTTAAAAGATTTTCCCCTGCCATAACAAAAAAAACTACTGCTACTATAACAGTTACAATGGAAACGATAATGAAAACAAGGAATTTCATTGCAGTGAGCCATTTCAAAAGTACACAACATTCCTCTATATCTGAAGGCATCAGTACCTATGTTAGAAGGTTTCTGCCTTACGCTCTGCAGTAAGTTTCATTTTAAGAGAGATATTTATTAAAGCAGTTCCGCCAATCAGTCAATCTACATGGAAATAAGAAGGCAAGCAATCTGAAAATTAGGCTGAATTGTAATCTTCTTCTTCTTCCTGCTGTTTAGTGGACAGCATGTCTGTAGAGAAGTGATCTCGTCCTTGCGAGGTTCAAAGCGAGTAATAAGAAGAAGAAGAAGAAGAAGAAGAAGAAGAAGAATTCATAGATTCCCTGTACATATCGACAATGTAACGACCTGGCGTGCCATTATTTTTCTTGTTGTTTTTGTTTGTTTTGTTCTTGTTTTCCAAGATTCGGCAGGGATCGAACTAAAGTGCTTATCACTGGGTCACATTTTCCTGTGAATTCCTATATTTTATTTAAACGTGTGTGATCGCCTCATTCGTGAGAGGAAATGTAGCAGTGGTTGCCTCGGGCACATCTTCCCTCTCACTGAGAACACGGGACGCTGACCGTTCCCAACATATTCTGTTCTCTATCGTGCAGTATTTGTGCAGAGTGGTAATTTTGCAGCGCTCGCTATATAACAGGTAAACATTCAGTATTACAATGCTCGATTCATTCGGGTGTGGGATCTATGAAGTCGAGAAATTTGGAAAGGTGACTTCCACTTACGATGAGCCACGTAGCTCCGGGGTTCCGTTAGCACGTACCATATAGAATGGGTGTAGTATTATTCATCTTTCTTTTGGCACAGACCGGAGCAAAATGTAGTTTCCACCTGAAGTCTCGGTATCCTTCATGGATGTGACAGTATGGAAATTGCTGAGATTTGGGTGGTACTAAGTAATGACATTCGGAGTATGGTTAGTGCATCTAGATGTTCTGAAAAGTGCTGGTCACAGAGCCGATCGTGCTGCAATAACATTTACTGGTCCAGTGAATAAAGCAGTACCAATCTACCTCACTTATTAAACATCGAGGCCAGGAAACGGTCTCTTCTTCTTCTTCTTCTTCTTCTTCTTCTTCTTCTTCTTCTCGCAGGAGATTGACTTTAATTTTGGAGTATTTTTTTCCCCTCTTTTGTGTTTCCAGCGTCAGATTTGCTGTATCATGGATGTCGAAGGTTCCGCGCCATGATAATCTTCTATCCACTTCCATGTGTCCCTTCTATCTTGCCTTACCGGGCGAGTTGGCCGTGCGGTCAAGGGCACGCGGCTGTGAGCTTGCATCCGGAAGATAGTGGGTTCGAATCCCACTGTCGGCAGCCCTGAAGATGGTTTTCCGTAATTTCCCAATTTCACACCAGGCAAATTAATTAATTAAGGCCACGGCCGCTTCCTTGCTACTCCTAGGCCTTTCCTATCCCATCGTCGCCATAAGACCTATCTGTGTCGGTGCGACGTAAAGCAACTAGCAATACTACCTTGCCTGCTGTGGTATGATCAGTTATATCAGACTGCATTTGTCATTTCGGAAGATGCGACTGAAATAGACTGCTTTCCTGCGTTTTGCGAGCGATTTTACACGATTTCCTGGCACGACGGAGTGATTCTTGAACGTTCCATGTCACATCCATATTTCGATGGCCTGCAGTCTGTTCATTGACTAAGCCTTTAGTGTCCATCTTTCGACTGCAAAAAGCAGCTTCAGTAACACTACATTTTACGACACGCCAACGAATTTCGAACCGGGAGGGGGTCATTTTTGTGCTCAATATATTTGCCTATAATTATAACACTTATATGAATGATGACAGGAACTGAAAAGTTAAATAAAATAACTTACGTTGCCTAGGTCAGTAACCTAATCGCTTGTGGGTGAGCCCTGAGATTTCTTGCGCGGTATTTCCTTTTCTTTCTCACTTCCGTAGTAGATATTCTTTTTTGATCGTGATATAACTCATTGCTGTAATCGAAATATGGAAGAAGTTCAGAAGAGAAATAGGGGCACGATTTTTTCTGCTTTAGGAAAAACATTACTTATTGCATTAGCCACCAAGTACCAATGCAAGAAGACTGACGGTGTAAAATTAAAAGAAAAGGAGGACACATGGAGAAAAATAACAGGGGAATTTAATAGCGTTACCCAGGTTACAGACTATCTTGATACTATATAACTAATTTTGAGGTTAGAATCACTGATTACTTTACAATTGAGAGAAAAATAACTCTTGTTGTCTCTGACCATTATATGAAACTACCCTGTGGTAAAATGAAATGGCTTATGGCTTTTAGTGCCGGGATATCCCAGGACGGGTTCGGCTCGCCAGGTGCAGGTCTTTCTATTTGACTCCCGTGGGCGACCTGTGTGTCGTGATGAGGTTGAAATGATGATGAAGACAACACACACACCCAGCCACCGTGCCCTAGGAATTAACCAATTAAGGTTAAAATCCCCGACCCGGTCGGGAATCGAACCCGGGACCCTTTGAACCGAAGGCCAGTACGCTGACCATTGAGCCAACGAGTCGGACGACCCTGTGGTATAAAACCTTAATGCAATCAATACCTTTGCTATAGGAGAGAGAGGCCAGTTTCGGTCAGTTATGTATTCTAACCTCTCGCGAATTTCATCGACGACCTTACTGACGACGGTTTTTGACAGTCTATACCTCTTCATAATTTGTTCCTCAGATAGACTTCGAAAGTAGTTCCTTCTTATTATAGGCCTATTTCTGTTAGCAACACCCTTTAACAAATTTAAATAAAGCAACTCTGCATCAAATGCTTGATTTACGGCGGCCATTTTGCTTTTAACCTCGAGTTAACAGTTAAACCCAGGTGAAAGGAGAGGTTAACTTAACTCCGGCCTTAACCTAGACCCTCCTTGATGAAACAGAATGGATAGACAAATTCAGAGTTAAAACCGTATAACTCGGGGTTATGGATTTTTTTGCTATTTGCTTTACGTCGCGCGGACACAGATAGGTCTTATGTCGACTATGGGACAGGAAAGGCCTAGGAATTGGAAGGAAGCGACCGTGGCCTTACTTACAACCCCAGCATATGCCTGGTGTAAAAATGGGTTATTACGGAAAACCATCTTCAGGGCTGCCGACAGTGGGGCTCGAACCCACTATCTGCCGATTACTGGATACTGGCCGCACTTAAACGACTGCAGCTATCGAGCTCGGTGGGTTATGATTTAACCCACGTTGATGAAATCGGCCCCTAGTGATAATGAGCGAGCCCCACTTACATGTAAAATTGTTTTCCACGGGCGGATGTTAAAATGATACCTCTGTTATGGGCCATGGTCGCTTGCTTCCTCCTCACAATTCCCGGTCCAACTCGTTCTGCTTCCCGTTCCAAATTGACCTTCAGGCGATGGATCGGCCATCTTCCTCAGTCATGTTTCGGCATCAGCCACCCAATTATCTTCAAAACTTTTAACCTGAAAATGTTAGGAATGAAACTGAATGGATAACTTGTATCAATGAAAATCAGGATAATCCACGACTGTGCTTCTGTGTCTTCGAATATCAGAAAAATTGGGAGGGAACTTGTCTAAATATAGTTGATGGTGGACACTTGTGGACTCCCTTCAGGACACGGTATCGAATCTCAACTCAGTCAGCTGCCAATTCAGAATATATCCTGGAGTAAATTTTACTTGGCAATTTAATTAAAACTTTTACAGCCGAATGAACATAATTAATGGCATGGGGAACACAGTATCTTCAATTATTATTATTATTATTATTATTATTATTATTATTATTATTATTATTATTATTATTATTATTATTATTATTATTATGCTTGCAGTTTAATGTTGCCTGACTCAGATTGGATTATGGTCACGATAAGGTAGGAAAGGGCTAGGAGTGGGAAGGAAGCCGCCTTGGCCTTAAGTGAGGAATTACCCCAGCATTTTTACATTTTGTTGGTGTGAAAACGAGGAAAACCATCTTCAGGGCTGCCAGAGTTGCGGTTCGAACCCACCATTTCTCAGCTACAAGATTCATTCCGCAAGCCAACTCGCTCAGTTCAGAATAACACATTTTGGTTTCAGTTCATTAAATATGGTTTCAAATATAGTATAACTAAATTGTAGTACCATATAGGTGACGGCTAAGGTTAGCAACATAGTGCTTTGTTAACAATTGTGTCTTGTGGGCTCTTTTCCAATTTGTATATTTTCCTCCAGTTAAGAAAATCGAACTTTACCCCTAGACCCAAAGACGTCTTCAGGGTTGTCGATGGTGGGTTTCGAACCCATTATTTTCCGAATGCGTGTTGACAGCTACGTGACGCAAACTGCGCAACCTCTCGCCCGATGTCGATTCTATTGGGGAAAATAATATATACAGACTGATTCAAAAGGTTAGGCACAAACTGAAGTAGCCCATAGACCGATCGCAGTACAAATAAGAACGTATACTTTCACGATATCGATCGCCTCGATGGAGAATTATTTCTCCTCTTGCAGGTTAGCAATCATTATTTTCTAACCAGAGGATACTGTGTAGAAGGTGTACCATTGCTAGACAGTGTCAGTCCAACTGACGAGCCCAGTGGCACGTTATAGGCGAAACACTGCATATTCACACAGGTCTAATAACCCTAAACGTTATATTGCTGTGATTTTCCGACGCATAGTGTTAGAAATGAAGCCAAATGAGTAGCTTATATGTATAAAAACCAAAGTATTCTTAAAAATCTGAAAATTTAATAGGCGCCTTGTATGCGACCATGACCTCTGATTGGCGTGTTGTGCAGTGTTGTGTGTTACCGGTGCTGCTGTGTGGACATAAAAGAACCAACTACAGGCCTTTGAAATGTAGATGCATGGCAGAATGTTCAAGATCCCATGGGTAAAACGATGTCACCAAGGAGTAGGTATTCCATCATGTCGGGAAATCGTGCGAAGACTTGATTCGTACAAAACTTTGGAAAACACCCTTTTTAGTCACATTTTCTTAAGTAAAGCCTGGCAAAACTGATCATAGAAGTCAAGACAAGAAAAGTCGTGGACATGCGTGGAGAAGATTATCGTGGGCGTGGAATCTCTGATAGTGGTTAGACATTTACGATACGATAACTATGATACGGACAGCACACTGTAGGGGAGAAATCTATGATGGGCGCCAACTGCCTGTGACGAGGCGGCACTTGAAGAAAAAGAAGTAGAAGAAGAAGTTGGATATTTACTGCATGATACAAATGGTTACTAGTTGTTGTTTCCCTCTAGAATACGGGGTCGAATCTAAGTGCAGTCAGCTGACATTTCAAAGTGCTGAAGTACGAGGAACTCGTGGACTCTATCAGTAGATTTACTGATCCCTTAATGCACCAGTTTTCAGCCTAATGAAAATATAAGAAGTAAATGATGAAGTTTCACATTACGCTGCCTTAGAAATTGGTGGCCTTCTAGAAGCAGAATGAGGGTAATCTGACGCATATTGTTTGGTGTGAAGCTGTTTGGATAAGCTTGCTTCAGTGAAAATTAGGGTAGTCCATGGCAATCCTTCTTGTGTCCTTAAATATCCTAAAAAATTTGGAGGCAACTGACTTTTCAGGGTAGATGGTTAGAAACCTGTTTCCCCTCAGGAATATGGTATCGAATACCCTGCGCAGTCAGTTGGCATTAAGGAGTATATACATAAGAGGTACGCTTGCCAATAGATTTGCTGCCATGTTAATGGACCTATTTCCAGTCAAATGGAGCTAAGTGGTAAATTATAGTACTAAGAATTATATCGTTTCCCTCTCGTTGTAATATTTGTCGGAGCATATCTGTAATCTAATCACAGCAAACATTTTGAAGAGAGCATCTTTCGAAAATCGCGAATGTGACAAGAGAGGATGAGACGCTTCGTGTTCGAGAAATAATTGTCCTGCATCCTGTTTCTCAACTTAGTATCTGTTTAGAAAGTGACATGAGTTTGTTAGTGATGCCATCTTCAGACGTTATCTGGTCATTCCGAGAAGGAATAGTAAAGAAGGTCGTGACTAACGACAGTGTAACACAAACGTTAACTGCGGTTCAACAGTCATGGCTCGAAGGAGTGAACGCGATCGCACGCAAGACCCTGGAGTAATTACATGCGCAGTATACAGATGATTGTTGTGATGGCGCCCTGTTTCCTCAGAGCACATAATCTCCATCGATGTCATTCTGGTTTCAGACTACAGACTCCCCTCAAAATGAGATGCATTCTGTTACAAAGTCTCGGTCGCCGTTTTCTTTCATTTTTGTTATGGGAAGGACGCGGCCGTGACCTTAAGGTACAGCCCCAGTATTTTCTTGGTGTGAAAAAGTGAAACCACGGAAAACTGTCTTCAGGATTGCCGATGGTGGGGTTCGAACCCATTATCTTCCGAATGCGAGTTGACAGCTACGTGACCCAAACTGCGCACCCTCTCGCCCGATGTCGATTCTGTTGGGGAAAATAATATATACAGGTTGATTCAAAAGTTTGGCCACAAACTGAAGTAGCCCATAGACCGATCGCCGTGAAAATAAGAACGTATAGTCTAGGACAGGGCCTCTCAAACGCCCAAAATCTCACGTGTGCAAACAGCGGCGCAGAGTTCCTGTGCACAGTGCATCGGTCCAGACTCGGCTTGGACCAACGCTTCGTCTCTGGGCTACTCGGCTAAGCTCGGCTCAACTCGGCTCAACTGAGCTCGGATTTGGAGCGCTACGGAACAGGTGAGGGAGAGACAGGGGGAGCGAGCGAGACAGGCGTGGGGAAAGAGAGAGACAGCGCTATTGCTCCAAATCGAGGAGTGGAGGTCTGCACTCTGGTCAACCAAGCGAATTCGTCTTTTGCACCGTGCACAGTGCATGCACCCTTAGGGGTCCTGGTCCAGGACGAAGCCTTGCGTCACAGCAACCCGGAACATCACCCAGCACCTCAGCTAGAAGAATTAACCAGACGTGACTACAATTCTCATCTCGGGAACCTAATCTAGAACACTCTGAACCGAAGGCCGTGATTGTGACATTCAGACAGGGTCACCATCTACTCTCAAGAATGTGGTACCGAATGCAGATAGTATTTCTAACTAACCCCGTGGCCCATGCAGCTCATTATAGGCTTTCGGCTTGCCACGGCTATTGCTGACCAGCCTGATGGCCTGCTGATATCGGAGTGTCGCATGGGCAGTATGACGTCGTTCTCAGTTGTTTTATTTGGTTCTCTTGACCACGTTAGTTATCTCTCGTATCACTCGTATCACTTGAACTCGTGAGTCAAATATCGAACTCACGATCTGTCATTAAGAGGCACTACACTACAGGACTTAACCAGCTGGCATTTCTGAGTACTCAGATACAATGTACCCACCACGTCAGTAGATTTACTGACGTAAAATTGAAATTCTCTTCAGGACAAATTTCTTATACTCCAGCATTCTTTAACTTGATAGTATCTGAAGCGACCTGACATACATTCTTCTTCTTCTTCTTCTTCTTCTTTTTCTACCGATTTTCCCACACCTGTGGCGTCGCGGGTGCGAACTGTGTCACACACACACACATATATATATGTATATGTGTGTATGTATGTATGTATGTATGTATGTATGTATGTATGTATGTATGTATGTATGTATGTATGTATGTATGTATGTATGTATGTATGTATGTATGTATGTATGTATGTATGTGTATTTAGCCCTGTTTTACGGCCAGATGCCCTTCCTGACGCCAACTCTATATGGCGGAATGTAATCACTATTGCGTGTTTCTGAGACGGTTGGTAGTGTAGTGTATTTTGTGAATATGAAGAGGGAAGTGTTGGGACAAACAAAAACACCCACTCCCCGCGCCAGAAGAATTAGTCAGAGGCGATTAAAGTCCCCGACCCGACCGGGAATGGAACCGGGGACCCTCTGAACCGAAGGCCAGTACGCTGGCCATTCAGCCAATGAGTCGGACCGACCTGACATACATTGTATTGCATTATTTTGATGAATGTCAAAAGAGGCCAAATCAGTTTTGAGCTTCATATTTGATAGTTCACGAGTGTTTTTAGTTGTTTGAAATTAACACTTCTATCACCAAAGCAATATCCTGTTCACTGAGAAATTATTCTAAAATCCAACGACGACTTTCTGTAAAAGTAAAAACTACATAAATAGCACTATATAGGACGGGACTAGTAGTGAAAACTTAACATTTAGATGGAATCAAATTAAAGGACACTGAAGAGAAAACACTTTCCATTGTTTTCATTCCATTGTCAGCTAGGTTCTCGATCACTGGATATTACTTAATGAGAGAAGTTGTGCTGTCTTCTTCTTCTGCTGCTTCTTCCTGCCTCATTCGCAAGTTCTGGGGATCGGCACTAGTAGATTTAGCCCACTATTACGGCTGGATACCGTTCTTGACGCCAGCGGCATGTGGAATAATGTATTCTTCATTGCGTGTTTCTGTGGTGGTTGATAGTGTGGTATGTTGTGTTGTAAGCAGATGAAGAGAAATTTGTTAACAAACACAAATTCCAGTTCCCGAACCAGAAGAATTGCCATACGGAGTTAAAATCCTACCCCGGCCGGTTATCGAACACGGGCCCTCTGAAACGAAGGCCTGTACGCTGACCACTCAGTTCAACTAGATTGTGCAATACTATCATCGTTTGAAAATGGAACAGTAGCGAAGCACGATGACCGCACAGACTCCCACCTAATAAATAATGGAGGCAAGACTACATTACCTTATTTTCCCCAGTTGAACTTGAATGAAACTTCGCTGGTTGGAAGGTCGGTCCATATCCTCATCTTAATAATAATAATAATAATAATAATAATAATAATAATAATAATAATAATAATAATAATAATAATTCCCCTCATCACGGCCTGCTATTATTGGAGGACATTTTAAGTTACGAAAGGAAGGTGGCGGCTTCAGTCAGCAATATATGCTGTATCTCACGATACTAGAAATGACACGATGGTGTGACGTGTCACAGACGCTACGTGGGGAAAGGCTGCTCGAAGGGCAAGAAGAACATGCAGGCGCTGCTCGTCAAGTGGTGCTCAGAGATCACTTGCTTCATACTAATTTCGAGCGACGACGTGGGCACACGATTCTTGGAGTGAATTACTGCGCATGTCGGGATAGGTCACAGGGATCGCATTAACCACTCCACCTTGGACACTATCTCCATCTTCAGCTCGTGGAAACTGGAGCCACACATATACCTTCTGGAACATATGGAGGTACATACCAGAGACTAAATAATTCGTCTCTAATCTGCAATACAGGTGTCATTGCCCTGACATTTCAATAAACAATACCCCTGCCATTCTAACCTTTGCTGCATGCCGTGCTGAGTGGCTCAGACTGTAGTTGACCTGGCCTCCTGAAACCTAGGTGACGATTCCGGTTACGTCTGAAAGGTGCTCAAATATATCAACCTCGTGTCAGCATATGAACCGGTTTGTAAAAGAACTCCTCCTTTTTCTTCTTTTTCTTCTTCTTCTTCTTCTACTTATTCTTATTCTTTATCCGTTTACCCTCCAGGGCCGGTTTTCCCCCGGACTCAGCGAGGGATCCCACATCTACTGTCCCAAGGGCTGTGTCCTGGGGCTTTAGACTCTGGATCGAGGGATACAACTGGGGAGGATGACCAGTACCTCGCCCAGGCGGCCTCACCTGCTATGATGAACAGGAGCCTAGGCGGAGATGGGAAGATTAGAAGAGATAGACAAGGAAGAGGGAATGAAGCGCCCGTGTCCTTAAGGTAGGTACCATCCCGGCATTTGCCTGGAAGAGAAGCGGGAAACCACGGAAAACCACTTCCAGGATGGCTGAGGTAGGCATCGAACCCACCTTTACTCAGTTGACCTCCCGAGGCTGAGTGGACTCCGTTCCAGCATTCGTACCACTTTTCAAATTTCGTGGCTGAGCAGGGAATCGAACGCGGGCCTCCGGGGGTGGCAGCTAATCACACTAACCACTACACGACAGAGGCGGAAAGGAACTCTACCAACAAAATTCTAGCACATCGGCAACTCTTAAAGCCACAAATTTAGTTAGTGGGACGTAAAACCAATATCATTTAACTAAATAAATACAATTAATAAATAAGTGAATAATAGTACTAATACTATCGTGTGGTCTCAGCTACCGTGTACGAGTAATTTGATTTGACGCCATTTAGGCTGCCTGCTTGTCAGTTTCAACGTTTCTTTTACTCTGCGAGGTGGTAGAGAAAGCGATCTCTCTTGTGCGTCTAGGGTTGAGTTCTAATTATTTTTTTTCGGGTAAGCACCAAATGTGTCATCAGAGCTCTTTTGCCTACCGATATCGTACGACATGGACTGATGGATGGGCGAGCGTCTTTCCGTCCTTCAAAAATCCGAAACTTTTCTATTGTGCTGAATGTGCAACCTTGAGGTCCGGAGGCCGACATACTACCACTGATCTACAGGGGGAACTAATTATAATTTACTATAAAATATCTCCAGCTCGTCGCACTTTATTTAGTATACTGCATTATGAAAGTCTAACTTAAAAGTGGATAATAATCATCTTCCGCCTACATCTCGACGATGTTCTCATTTGAACTACTGTAGCGTGGCACGATATTATATAATCCCTTGATCTCTACAGTGCGGTGTTTCCACAATGCTTTAGTAGTAATCTCAAGTTAGCTTGTAGTTTAACGTTACCGGTACTGTAGATATTGTAAACAAAAATAATAATGACAGAGCCTCCAGTTTCACTTTGAATTCCAACCACTCAGCATGGCATATAATTTTTAAAATCTCGCCTTCATTTGTAGGGATTCGAACCGCGACTACCTTGGTGAGAAGCTATCGACGATGTGACTCGTCTGTCACTGCCTTATAAAATTCCGTTGAGCAAAATTTTGTCTTGGTGAAAATGGTAGTTGTATTTTTATGTGTATGTTGGGTATTCAGCCCAAAGGCTGGTTTGATCCTCTACAGCTCCACCAACAGCTGTCATAGATACCCTAGGTGTCACTGAAGAGGCATACTAGGGAAATGAGGAGTGAGGTAGTTTCCCGTTGCTTTCCTCACCGAGTCAGAAGTTGCTGTTACATATCAGTCTGCCATGCCCACTGAAATGCATGCACCAACTGGCCCTATGAGCGATATTTTCACACCATTCATAACAGGGACTGGCTGCATAAGGAATGGTGTTACTAGTATCACTCATACCTCGGTCACTTTCATATTGTCATAGCCAAGGATGAGACTGAGACAGGTCAATGAAATTAACAAATTTATTCTAGCCCATACCAGAAGACATAGTGCACTGTAAACACTAAATACTGCCAGCAAAGGCATTAGGTGTATTTAAGGAATCGAAACTTCAGGGTTGTGCTGCTTTTAGTAACACTCGAGTAGATGCGAAGTTGGTGGAAACAAGGCGTTTTGTTCTTCTTAACGAAACAAGAACGTGAGCGCTCTATTTAAGGTTTTCAAAATCTACTTGCCGCATTTTACGTAACTTCTCCTCAGTCTTGAATGATAGAATGAAGCTTTCATCAGTGTTCTGAAAGGAACTGTAACAGAACTATTTTCTGATACCGTAAACCCTCCTTCATGGTGGTCGCCTGCGAGTTGATACCTTACAATTCTTTCAAATCCTGAACATTGCGTTTCATTACAAACAGGCGAGAAATTCGAAGAATAATCTGATTGCATCTGGTATAAATGAGTTACCACAGTCAGTTTTAGAACCGAGATTCAGAGGTAGTGGGTGGTCTACATCTTTTTGTCTTGGGGAAGAGAAAGATGGCGGTACTTAGTGACGCATTTGCAACGCTAGTCAGTGAACTCAGTCGGCCGTCTCCATGCGATCTTTGCTACTGATCACGCCACAAGGAATGGCAACGTTTAACGCAGTAGAAGCGAAATAGAAATGAATGGGTAGCGCGCCGTGTATTACCAGTTCAACAAGATACACGTTTTACTACAATACATTCGTTGAGCGCGACTTTAATTTACGTAACATTTCTTGCTAAAACTAATTAACTTCACGAAGGTTTTTAATGTGCATTTTACGCTTCAAGCAGTGAAAAAGTGTAAGCACGTTGTGAGGTGTCCCCTTGAAGTGATCGATTGTAATTAGCGCGGATGAAACGTGGGTGAGAGCGTGAAAGTGCGTGACGTGGGAGGGTGTGCGGTTAGTTCTGAGGATGACGAAATGCAGAGTCTCATCTCTGCCAGTATACATTGGCGGGGCACTGTTTAGTGAGAGTCCGTCGGCGGTTGCAGAGTACTCTTCGTCCTAGACGTGACCACGACTCCTGATAGCTCTGCACTCCGACCGACGAACCGAGCAGAGGACGGGTGGTCACGGTTCTCCCGTGGTGCTACGGCCCTGTATTTATTCGGAAGACGGGGAGGGGCTGGTCCCTATCGTCGGATAACCTGATAATTTTTTTCCATGGTTTTTCCATTCTCTTGTCCGGCTCCATGGCTAAATGGTTAGCGTGCTGGCCTTTGGTCACATGGATCCCGGATTCGATTCGCGGCAGGGTCGGGAATTTTAATCATAATTGGTTAATTTCGCTGGCACGGGGGCTGTGTGTGTGTGTGTGTGTGTGTGTGTGTGTGTGTGTGTGTGTGTGTGTGTGTGTGTGTGTGTGTCGTCTTCATCATCATTTCATCTTCATCACGACGCGCAGGTCACCTACCGGAGTAAAATCAAAAGACCTGCATCTGGCGAACCGAACTTATCCTCAGACACACCCAGTACTAAAAGCCATACGCCACTTCATTTCATTTTCCATGATCCTGCACTAAGGCGAATGCCGAAACAGTTCGTAGTATAGGACTCGGCCGCCAAACCCCTCGCGTTCTCCGAGTATCTCCTTCACCGTAACACATCTCCTGGTCTGAGGGACGGCGTCACCATTCAAGCGGCCCATTACCCCCCTTTAGGGGAGGATGGAAACAGGTTAGTAATGGTGCTAGTAGTAGTAGTAGTAGTAGTAGTAGTAGTAAGAGCCAGTCTTGCGTTGTCGGTCCCCGGGGAACAAGAGTTCAGATGAGGCAATGAGAGGATAAAAGGACAAAACTGTTCTTATTTCATTGTCTTGAATTACGAAACATGGTTAACAATAATGTGAGTCAACTTTATAGAATCGCTGAACCAAGCTCTTCAATATTGGGCTAGTCGTACGTTGAATGGTAAGGTCAACTTTAGGGTAACCAACAGGAAAGGGCTATCAGCTTTTATATAGATCATTGCCCTAAAAATGTCCAACGACATCATAGCAGTGAGCGCAGTGCCAGGTAGATACTCTACCACGACCAGCGAGATGTTAATGACGTGTGGCCTCCGGAGGGGCCTAGTGCAGGTCTTTTAATTTGAGACCCGTAGGCAACCTGCGCGTCGTGATGAGGATGAAATGATGATGAAGACGACACATGCACCCAGTGCGCGTGGCAAGGGAATTAACCAATTATGGTTAAAATTCCCGACCCTGCCGGGAATCAAACCCGGGGCCCCTGTGACCAAAGGCCAGCATGCTAACCACTTAACCGGACACCAGCGAGATTGAAACTTCAGAACATTTGTTAGGATCGAGCCAGAAAGGTGAGCTGCTTATCAACACAATACACCGCAGAGTGGAGACTGCATTAGCCAGAGGCCTGACATTTTTCAAATGGGAAGCATACGATGAGGTGCATTGTTTTTCATCTGATGGCTACATGAGAAAGGGTGATATTGTAAACAACAGTCGTCAGTGAGGCAGAACAATAGTTTTGGAACCAATCATAGGATTTGAGAGAGATATAAACCAGGCTGATGTGGTGGACAATGTAAAACAGTCAGTTTACACACCCTGACCGCTATGCCTATCTGAGTCCAACATACGGCGCGACAAATGGACAGTGGTAGATTTACTGTGCGGAAGCAGAGGTGACATCCCTACATTCATTTAGAATAGCCTATAGGATATTGGGATTTAAAGGGTGTGCTCATAGGAATGGATATTCATTCAGAATTCCACATCGTCATCATCGTCTCTATTTTAAATCGGATAAACATCCAAATTATGATATTATTTTCAATTTTAATATGTGTGGTTAGTAGGAATTTCGGGTATTTCCAATATCCATGAGTAATATTTCGCTATGATATCGTAAATATGTTGTGTTGGGTATTTTTAGCTAGGGTAAGAAGTTACTACGTTTCTTTCAGGACCCCTGTGGTCACTCATTTTGAGCTCGCGCCATTTCTTGCCTTTTGAAAAAACTGAGCAAAGATTTCGAGCGATGTGGCTGCAAATGTGAATGGTGAACTGGCCAGCTTTCCTTGTTAACGTAAGCATAATGAAATTACATGTGTGTGTTCTCTCTTGTTTTGAAGTAATCGCATACGATTTTTCCTCAGAACATGCATTTATCAATTCAAAATTTTAATTTTCATAACCCCATTGTATTCGGAATAGACTTCAACATATTAGATCGTCTTTAGTACATATAGTACGTACCGAAGAGATGTGAAGCACAGAACAAAAATGGCTAATCGGACACCAGTGGGATCGGAATCTTAGCTCATCTAGTAAGAGCATCCGACGCAAAATAGGAAATGCGATAGACATACTTACCTGTTTTCTTTGGCTGAGTGGACTGCCATTGAATGACGTTATTCGTACCACTGTTCAAGAAGAGGAAGGAGATGTGTTCGTGCAGTGGCCTGCAGTAACATACCTCCATGTTCTTGTAATCTGGACTCAGATCGACATCTTGAACTTTCCTCCACCGGACAGTGTTTGGAATCAAAACCGCAAAAAGGTTGGAGTGTAGTGAGAAAAACATATCGCGACCTTGGTATTCTAAAGTTCCTATCCACGTTTCTTTTGAAACTGAGATTCGTCTTTGGTGGTTATGTTTGAGACTACTGCCACCTTTTGCAAAATGGGTTTTCTAACAGCTCCTCTAAAGTCGTCTATCTAAAAAAGAGTTTAAAACATTTTAGTCTCAAAACCTTGTTAAGTGCAATGTTTTGTATGGTGATTTATAGAAATATTAGTATTCAAAGATGGATTGATTAGGTAATTTAAAAAAAATTAAATCAGGGAGAATATTATTTCCAACAATACAAAACGGTTTTTTTTTCTCTTTTGAAGTTCACTGCAATATAAAGTGGAGTTTTTGATGTAAGCGTAACGGTATACAGTCCGAATGTCCTGAATTCGAACCCCGGCGACTTCGGATGGGTTTTCACTAGAACCAGTACGTGGTGGCGTAAGGGCATTCGGCTCCAAAATTGAGCGTGGGTTCTCCATGGACCCCACATAAGCGTGGGAAGAGGACGTAGGAAAAACAAACTATTCAAGGGAAGGAAATTTAAACTTTTTTCGAGTGATATTGTTACTTTTCTGCACAGGATGTGGGAAGATTGGTAAATGCGAAGGACACGGTCTTGGAGAAAGTTAGCAACATGCAAATATACAAATCTAAAACAAAAATAATTCAATAGAATGAATAAGTCGGAAATACCAGACTGGGAAGTGAAGTCTTAAAGGTACAGTAGATGGATATTGCTACATCTTTATTAAGAAGAGGAAGTAGGATTGAGTGTTTCAGATGGTAGAACAGTGGCCTTCCGAGCTCAGGTTGGCGGATTCGATCCCGGCTGAGTACAGTGATGATATATGAAGCTGCCGAGATAAGCCAGCCTCGTGTCGATAGGTCTACTGCACGTAAAATAACTCCTTCGGGACAAAATTCCTGTACCTCAGTTTCTCCCAAAACCAGTTGGATATTAACATTTTAAATATTATGAACAACAGAAAACATAAATAAAGAAATGCATACATTCAATTTGTAAATTACTAATTTAGAGACGGAGCAGCATATTTTCAGATACATTATCAGTATCCCTGTGTCTCTACCGTTCATCACACTTGTGTAGTCGCCTACGGGAACTGAATCTTTACCTGAATAGAAGTCTTAAAGGTACAGTAGATGGATATTGCTACATCTTTATTAAGTTCGCCGAACTTGTCTTCCTACTGCATGACTTTAAGATTGTTTACCGGAAGAATAATCATCATCACCAGCTTCTCTAAGCAGTGTTTGACTAATTACATAACTGCGTCGTGTTCATTGGCTGAGAAGTTCCTTCACGCGCGAAGCTTGTGTTCAACCAATGGTAGCCTTTGAGCAATTAGCGAAAGACGGGGAATCGTGCACCACACATTTAGAAACATATGGTGCAGTAAAAAGTCTGCTTGGCTAATAAGATATATTAATTACTCTTGACAAAGCAACAGGCTCTAGAAATGCGTAGCTTACCTATCAATGGAGGCGTTTTATTATATAAAAACGGACTAGGTAATTAAAATATATCCCTTAACCTACTACGAGGACTATTCACATTTCGGTTGATCAGGATGCCACGTGATTGTACTCTGCTATTGGAGGCTCTTTGTATACGATTTTTAATAGAAACCACCCGCTAATATATATTTACAAATTGCTTTACGTCGCACCGACACAGTTAGGTCTTATGGCGACGATGGGTTAGGAAAGGGATAGGGAATCCACCGTGGCCTTAAGTAAGGTACAACCCCAGCATTTGCTTGGTTTGAACATGGGAAGCCACGAAAAACCATCTTCAGGGCTGCCGGCAGTGGGGTTCGAGCCCACTATCTCCCGAATGCAAGCTGTTAACTACGTGACTCAAAGCGCGCAGTCACTTGCTCGGGAATAATAATAATAATAATAATAATAATAATAATAATAATAATAATAATAATAATACCAGAGTCAGAAGCTAGGATGGTAGAGCTTTGGCTTTTTTTTCAGAGCTTAATTTAACTGTTAATGGGGTCCACTCAGCCTCAGGAGGTCAACTGGGTTGAGGGGGTTCGATCCCCACCTCAGCCATCCTCGAAGTGGTTTTCTGTGGTTTTCCACTTCACCTCCAGGCAGATGCCGGAACGATACCTAACTTAAGGCCACGGCCGCTTCCTCCGCCCCCCCCCCCCAAAGGCATCTGTTCATCATATTAGGTAAGGCCACCTGGGTGACGTACTGGCCCCCTTCCCTAGTTGTATCCCCCGACCCAAAGTCTCACGCTCCAGGACACTGCCCTTGAGGCGGCAGAGGTGGGATCCCTCGCTGAATCCGAGGGAAAATCCAATCCTAGAGGGTAAACGGATTAAGAAAGAAGGTTTGCGATTTCAATCCCGGCTCAGTCCAGTGGGATTTAAAAGTGTTTAAGTACTACAGCATCGTGTCGGTGGATTTTCAGTACATAAAAGAAGGCTCCTATGTGACAAAATTCCGGCACTGTAGAGTCTCTGAAAAATGTAATAGTGGACGTAAAAATAATAACAGTATTGCTAGTTTGTAGCGTTACACTGTATGGTGCTTAGCCCGAAGGCTGGTTGGATACCCTAGAGCTTCACTGTCAGAAGTCATAGATGGCCTAGGTGTCACTGAAGAGGCGTACTAGGAAAATGAGGAGTGAGGTAGTTTCCCGTTGCTCTCGTCCAACGAGCTAGACAGTGCTATTGCATATCAGTGTACCAAGCCCACTGAAGAGCACACACCAACCGACCCTATGAGTTACACCTTGGTATCCTTCATCACAAGGATTGTCTGCATGAGGAACGGTGTTACTGTGAGAGCATTGCTCATACCTCAGTCGTTTTCATTGTCAAAACCTAAGATGAGACTGAGATCTATGAAAGCAATGAATTCTCGCACATCAGTAACTTTTTTATTAAACTCAGGAGCGCTCCAGGCTCGGTTTCAGTCTAGGCGGGGTTTTTTAAAGTCCTCTTATCGTCGTGCGCTAGTTCTGTTGAAAATTTAGCTTCCTCGATGGATCAGTAGTAGTGACCAACTCAGGATTCCAAGTTCATGGGTTTCCCCTCCATGTCATTGTTGTTGTCATGCTTAAGTTCTTTGATGACACACTCAAAATCACCCGAAAAAATAACTCAGCCATAGCATCCATTCCAGTATAATTCTCCTTTCGTTGCTAGATAATAGTACAGTCGAAATGTCGAAATGTCAGACTACAACACTTCTGAAGTTCTTATTGAAAGTCTCACCCGAACACGCCGGGATTGGAACCCAGGACAATTGGACTGGGAGTAAGTAGACCAGTGTACCAGCACGCCCGCGCGCGATATTAAAATCCAGTACATAGGTACTCTTCAGGGTTCATTACTACGACTTTCTAATGAACCAAATATTTACTGCGAAGAGAAATTTAGTGATAACAAGAAGTGACAGGGACGATGTGAATACTAAAAGTAAAAGAAGTCATTGGATGCGGAGTTTCCGGGTTCGAGTCACGGCGCGCACGCGGCAGGATGACATTTTTCAGGCGGCACGTAAGGTGTCTAAGGTGACAGGTAGGCGAGGCCGGTCGAGTCTGAAAGGTGATGGATGTGAGCAGAAAGGAGTGGGTTAGGCCAGGCTGCCCTACACTCCCGCGCAGCATGCCCTACATAGACGACGCGGTGTGGTCATTAGTTCTCACCTGGGACAGCCAACTTGGCACCCGCTCCAGAATGTCCTATTGCGAAGGTGTTCTCAGAAAAATGCATTGCTTTCCTTTGACATTGAAAATAATTAAATTTCCTCTCTCTCTTTTACTCCACAAATGTGTAAGATTATTTTATGTTCGGTTAGAGCCTCTCACTGCCGGGTTCCGTGGTTCAAATCTCGGTCACTCCATGTGAGATTTGTGCTGGACAAAGCAGAGGCGGGACAGATTTTTCTCCGGGTACTCCGGTTTTCCCTGTAATATTTCATTCAAGCAACACTCTCCAATACCATTTCATTTCATCTGTCATTCATTAATCATTGCCCCAAACGAGTGCGACAGGCTTCGGCAGGCGGCTCAATTCCTATCCTCGTCGCTAGATGGGGGCTTCATTCATTCCATTCCTGACCCGGTCGAATGACTGGAAACAGGCTTTGAATTTTCATTTTCGTTTTATGTTCGATTGTATGGCGCAGTTAGATAGACTCACCGCTTGTCCTTAAGGTTGCGAAATCACAACCTGATATATTCAGTCGAATTCTGGGATGTGTATACGAGAGACCCCATATCTATAGATTTTCAGGTACAGCGGAAATTCATTCTCAGGACGAAATCCCGGTATTTCTACCATTGTACTGGTCACCTATAATGAAAATGACGTTAAACACACACATGTACTGTATATTTTTTACAACTGGCTTTACGTCGCACCGACACAGATAGGTCTCATGACGACGATGGGACAGGAGAGGTGTAGGAGTGGGAAGGAGTGCGGGTGGCCCTAATTAAGGTACAGCCTCAGCATTTGCTTGGTGTGAAAATCGGTAACCAAGGAAAACCATCTTCAGGCTTGCCGACAGTGAGGTTCCAAATCACTATCACCCGAATGCAAGCTCACAGCTGCACGCCCCTAACCGCTCGGGCAACTCCCTCGGTATATTATTAATAATACAAGTATTATTAATAATAGTAAATGTCCGATTATTCATCTGACATAAAATAAATAAGTAAACAAATATATGTGATGCGGAAAAAGAAAATAGAGTATTTGTCGGAAAACAAAATTTAGTATCAAATTGTTAGGAAGTTAGTACTTTTATACTCAAACAGTTATATAATGAATTACAAATGTTCTCTTTTCATTTTCCACGCTACTAATAGAATGAAATGTACCGTGGTGTACATTATAATCTCTGTTTTTGGAGTACGCCTTCTCCTACTTGAGTAGCTAGCCTTTATGATAGCAATAAATCCGGCACCGCGGAACAACTGAGCACCGGTGTAGCGTTTCTGTGTTGAAGAATTCTGCTGTTAATTAATCGGTATGATCTTCAATTTGATCTCGTCGTGGTGTGTATGTTTAGTCCTCATCCCTAAGACTCTGCTATCGGCTGTTATAGATGGCCTAGGCATCACACAAGAGGCGTACGAGAGAAATGAGTGAGCAAGTTTCCCGTTGCTTTCCTCACCGAGCCAGAAGTTGCTGTCCCATATCAGTCTGCCAAACCCACTGAAATGCATGCACCAACCGACCCTATGAGCAACAGTTTTACACCATTCATAACAGGGATTGGCTGCATGAGGAATGGCATTACTAGCATTGCTCATACCTCGGTCACTTTCATTTTCTCAAAGCCAAGGATACGAAACACAGCAACCCATTCAGTCACTCTTTTGTGTAGTCCAATTGCACTCATTTTTGCCAGTAGTCTACCATGACCCACCCTCTCAAATGCTTTAGACAGGTCAATCGCGATACAGTCCATTTGACCTCCAGGATCCAAGATATCTGCTATATCTTGTTGGAATCCTTCACGTTGAGCTTCAGTGGAATAACCTTTCCTAGACCCGAACTGCCTTCTATCGAACCAGTTATTAATTTCGCAAACATGTCTAATATAATCAGGAAGAATGCCTTCCCAAAGCTTACATGAATACGGTTTGAAAATTCAATAATTTCAAAAAATTAACACATTCAGTAACCACGTACATATATCAATAAAGTAGGCCAATATAAACATTAGTTTCCACGTTTATTGTTGGTACACCTTGAGGTTCAAAAATTGGGTCAGTTTTTATCGTTTGGCGAAAAATAATCAGTAATATTGTTTTGTTTTTGAGATTTGTTTACGTTCTTTCGAATAAAAGTACTAATTTTCCGAAGTGCAACAACGTCACTATAATTAAAATCTCCCTGTTCAGCATAACATAAGAGGTTTTCAACCCTTTCCAGTGTTGAAGGATGTGACACACGTACATCAATCCCGCATCAATCCCATAATCCATTCACTATTATATGTATTGATTCTCCTTTCTCGAGCGTTTTAATTAAATTCAAGCTTTTCTTTTAAATTTAAAAGCACTTTCTTTCGCTTCGTAGCCATGACTGCTATCGCAGATCACCAACAAAGGAACTGCTCTACAGTACATGGTTTAGTGTTTAGTTCCTGAACAAAGCATGCCGCCAGCACCAGCACCCTGTTCACACGTATTCAAAATGCCGTGATAAAAATAAAGGAAGTAAATGAAATGAAATGGCGTATGGCTTTTAGTGCCGGGAGTGTCCGAGGACATGTTCGGCTCGCCATGTGCAGGTCTTTTGAATTGACACCCGTAGGCGACCTGGGCGTCGTGATGAGGATGAAATGATGATGAAGACGACACATACATCCAGCCCCCGTGCCAGAGAAATTAACCAATGATGATTAAAATTCCCCGACCCTGCCAGGAATCGAACCCGGGACCCCTGTGACCAAAGGCCAGCACGCTAACCATTTAGCCACGGAGCCGAACAAGGAAGTAATAATACGGTAAACCATACGGGTGCACGGATAACCCGCAAACCGGATGATCGGGTGTTTACTGTATACTATTTTCCATACCTGGTATTAGGTATATGGACATTGAAAATTCAGGAGTGTAATTATTATTTATCCGACAAGTAATTCACGAGAAAACGGAATGTCTTTAAAGGTAAGCCGCGCTATTCGAATGAATGTTGTTTTCTACCTGCTACCTATGGCGACATTAGGAGCATACAGTATAATCATAGTGCTTGTATGGGTACGGTAGACCGAATACACAGCAGCGAGAAGGTGAAGGGACTTTACGTAGCGTGGGCCTTAACCACCTTGTTGTTCATTCGAAAAGGCCCCGTAGGTGGTGAACGAAACACGTTTGAAGACATTACACTTTTTTCAAAACAATTTGTTGGATTTCGAAAATAGTTATATCCCTCAATTGGAAATGTTGTGTAGAACATAATGCAGTTCCATTTAAAGAAAATAAAGTTATCTCAGCACTGTGGAAGCGTACTACTACTACTACTACTACTACTGCTACTAAATTGTTTTCATTCCTTCCCTGAAGGGGAGGTGGGCTTCTTAGACGATGACGCCGTCTCTCAGGCCAGAAGATTTGTTACGATGCAGGAGACGCTCTGAGAAGGTGAGGAGGTTGGCGGCCGTGGCCTATACGAGGAACTGTCCTAGCATTCACCTTAGTGCAGGAGAATGGAAGACCACGGAAAACCATTCTTAGGACAGCCGGTGGCGAGGACCAGCCCCTCCCGGTCTCCCGAATACAGAGGCGTAGAACCACGGTAGAGCCGTGGCCATCCGTCCTCTGCTCGGTTAATCGGTCGGAGTGAAGAGCTGTCTGACTACGGACCAGCCGTGGCCACTTGTAGGCCGAGGCTTACTCTGCAACCGCCGGGTGAAAACGTGCTGCATATTCGATTCTGAGCCTTTTGGTAACATTAAGAAAAGTGAGAACAGATTTCTTATCTTTAAAAGTTTACGAGTTATGTTGATGTGAACATTATAGCTGATACATTGTATATTATACATATTATAATGTAGACGAATGTGACTGTTATTGTACTCTGAAAATAGAGTATAATTACTTCGTACTGTAATTGCATCGATATAGGGTTGAGAAGTTAGTGACTCTAGACTTCAGTCGAACATCACGCTGACTTTGTAATGGGAAGTTATGGATTTCAAGTAAGCTGTCGATGGGATTCCGATCCAGGTGCTTAAATACACCTGGATGTAGAAAATCTCAGACATACACAGATCGGTTTCGCTATTCTTCGAAGAGAGTGAGCTTTTCTGAAACTAAATTTGCAGTATGATACCTTAGATATATGTGTTCCTGCAACAAAAGTGTCCGAGACAAAGGAATTAACCAGAAGCGATTAAAATCCATGACTTGGCCGGGAAACGAATCGATGCCGACCATTCAGCCACGGAGCTGGCCCATAATAATAAAAATAATAATACTACTAAAGAGACGTTTCTAAATTTTCTGCATTTTGATTTGGCAAAGGCATGTAGATCATCAGTATTTAGTATTACGGTTAGTACTCAACAATTAGCCACGGACTGCATTGTTGCAGTATTTCACCCATGGAAGCTTTTCGAAATTTAAAGTTTCTGATCATTTGTTCGAAATAGAAATTTAGAAGTATATTTTCCAACGTTCGATTTCCGTTTATATCGGCTGTGGCGTACAAGACGTTTGCACGTATGCTTTATCAATAATGCTTTGATTTAAATTCGTGACTGTTGGTGTAGGACGCATCAAATCGCATTCATGATAATTCTTTGAATGTGAGTAACTCACAGCTTAGCATCGGCATCGAAGTTTAATAGCAGTATTAGCATTGGTTTTTGAAAACTAAGATCGAAGAAATTAAATTTCTTCAACTTCCTTAAAATCAAAAGTGCCCGTATGCAGGCATGTACAGCGATATGTACTGTACTT
This sequence comes from Anabrus simplex, assembly GCF_040414725.1. Classification (NCBI taxonomy): domain Eukaryota; kingdom Metazoa; phylum Arthropoda; class Insecta; order Orthoptera; family Tettigoniidae; genus Anabrus; species Anabrus simplex. The sequence goes on from NC_090265.1 coordinate 1,293,489,912, forward strand.
TCATAGTTAAAAATGTAATTATGTATAGAGATATTAAGGAATTCAGAATACGAGCCAATTAAATAACGCATTGCTTGCGAGGAGTTGATTTCAAATTTTTGTAACTCTGTAAGTGTTGAGAAAAGGGCACAGGTTCATATGCCATTTTTTGTTCAAAATGTCTTGAACAATCGGCCCTATAAATGGCGGTAACTCCTCATGAATCACCCTATGTTGATACTCGTACTATCTAAAGATCTCGTATCTCGTACTGTGCCAGGGGTCTTGTATCAAGAATCTCGTTGTGTAAACGAAGTCAAATTACCAATGAGGAGAACCATCGCTGTGTACGACTGCGTGATGCCCAGGAAGTGGCTAGCCATGTCCTCATTATCATGCTACGAGCATAAGGGACACCTTGTGCCCGGTCTGGAGGACAGGGCTGCCGGATTGTTTAACATAACCTGCTCCGACTAGGATGGTACACAATTACTAAGAGACCATTTAACACTTCCTGGAACTACTAAACTATTCTGTTAAACCGGCGTAGACCTGCAGTTTACAAACTGTTCATATCTTGCACCGTAATTAAATTTACCTCCCTGATCTGCGGAAAGGGATGTCATACAGATCATTTACTTTAATAGTTCCGCCGTCGGATGGAATATGCCAGACCGCATTCCATGCACTGATTATCTCTCCTTGGAGGTGAAGGCCATCTGAATGACCTCTCTTAAATTAACGTTTAACCGTTTCAACTACACGTTATGTTTCATACACCGTGCTTTCAAACCACTGTGGCAGTACTTGTTCACAGCAAAAGTAATGGAAAATATAGAAATTTAATTGTTTATAAAATCTGATGAGCATCTCAGCTTTTAAAAAGGGGGTTTTAGGCACTTATTTTGATCTTCTTTTTCTCAGTCTTGATTTACTTTCGTATGTCGTATTAAAAACCTCGACGGAGACCAACACATTGAAGACAGTGGAGGAGGGTAGGTGCTCTATCATGGCCAACTTAGGATGCCCCATGCTGGATTGACCTTGGAGTAGAGGAAAAGAATAAGGTATCCCTTGAGTTACCTAAGAGACTTCAGGGCCCTTTTTATTCATTCCTACCTTTTCCTATCCCAATTTCATTTACATTTCTTGTACTTTACAAACAGCCTCCCTGACGTGGGTGCCACTATCGATGTATTTGAGCACCTTCAAATGCCACCGGACTGAGCCGGGATCGAATCCATTCAGTGTCGATGTTTAATACTGTAGGAATGAGTGTTGCTAAAATTATGAAATATTTTCCATTTCAAGTACTTCAGAGCAGGCATCGTCAATCGAGAGCGAAATGCCTTCGGAGCCAGTTTACTCCCCGCTCTCGAGGAACAAGAGCAGCTTAGCGAACAAGTAGAGGAAGAATTAGGTGAAGTGCATGACGTAGTACGTATTGAAGGCCAGTGGCGCAAGTACAGTACGGCCACGGTATGCAACCCGCCTGACTGCTGCTCTCTTGTCACGTGACAAACACTCGTCCCGAGCGGAGCAACTAACACCAGCTCCCTAGAGCAACTGCGTGATGACGTCTTCTTCAGAGTATTATAAATATCAAATAAAATATATCAGAATTATCTACATGTTTGTTTATTCTGAAACGGATACGCTCCGATCTCTTAAGAACAAGTAGTTTTTCTACGAGAAGCTAGGATAGTGAGACAGACATTTCGTGATGGAGATGTCATTTTTCGGGTGGCACCAGCTCTGGTTGGAGAGTGCCTCCTCGGAAGAGACTGCGAACTGTCGACGATTGGCGGCTTCTAGGTGTGAGGTTACTCTGGTACAACCTGCGCTTAACATCTTGGTAACCGTATACTGTGCACCAGACATGCAAATGTAATTTGAAGCATTGTTCTTGCAAGTCACGTGTAAACGGAGGTCAGCTTTGGCACGCTTGTGCTGCCTTCCCTTTACGCCCTTCGGACCCTATCCCTCGACCCCTGTAGACTCTTTCGTGGAAACGGAACACACTGTATATAATTGAAAGTCACTCATGATGAATAATTCTTTAGGCTAGAATTATAGCTACTTAATCGCAATATGGTCGAAAACCAGGAATTACTGCTTACTTGTGTGTCATAAACAGTGTATTAATTTATGATAATGATTTATACTAATTTATAGTGACATAGTTTCCATAAAGCGAAATTACTATGAACCCTAATAGTATTAGTACTCAAGAAATTTTGATCACCGAAATTTAGAAAGGTTTAAAAATGGCACCTATACATAGACAGAAAGGATTGCCTGCCGAATCTCTTCGGGCAAAAAGCTCCTGTTGTACACTTTGAATATTGACCTCCTGTTTCATTGTCATGTCGAAATAAAGGATCAATTTATATTATGTTATATTATGAAATTTTTTGAAAAAGTCAAGTATATATAGCCACGCCTTAGTTCCCATGTTACGGCGGCAAGTACACAATGACCGCGGTCACAGTGACTTTTAGTTTATATATGTTATAGATTCAGCCCGAACCGAGCGAGTTGGCCGTGCGGTTAGGGGCGTGCAGCTGTGAGCTTGCATTCGAGAGATATTGGGTTCGAACCCCTGAATATATTTTTCCCTGGTTTCCCATTTTCACACCAGGCAAATGCTGGGACTGTACGTTTATTACGGCCATGACCGCTTTTCAATCTCTAGCCCTTTCCTACCCCATTGCCATCATAAGACCTATCTGTGTCGGTGCGAGGTAAAGAAATTGTAAATAAAAATTCTTCTGCTCGGAGGCTGGTTGGATCCTCAAGTAGCGCCACGAAAGGTTATGCAGCGATAAGGGAGCAGAGGTAGTTTGTCATGGCTTTCCTCAAGGGTCAAAAAGTGCTATTGCAGCACTGAAATGAAATATCGTATGGCTTTTAGTGCCGGAATATCCCAGGACGGGTTCGGCTCGCCAGGTGCAGGTCTTTCTATTTGACTCCTGTAGGCGACCTGCGCATCGTAATGAGGATGGAATTATTATGAAGACAACACAAACACCCAGCCCCCGGGCCATTGGAATTAACCAATTAAGGTTAAAATCCCCGACCCGATCGGCAATCGAACCCGGAACCCAGTACGCTGACCGTTCAGCCAACGAGTCGGACACCTTGCAGCACTCTGGGTCTTATGAGTAGCTCATTCCAGAACATCCAGACGTACTAGTCGTGATCCGAATGTCATTATTCCGCACCAACCATATCTTAGAAGCTTCCTTACTGACACAGCCATATATGAACTTGAGACTTCGGTGGAAGCTACAGATTGCTCCGGGCACCCGCCTGGTGGCAATGATCGTTAAGGCGTTGAATTCTAAACGTTCTGACACCGTGATTAGCCGGTTCGAGTCTCGTTGGCGAAAAAAGTTTCACCATCAGAATGTTGGCCGGCGGTGTATGGAAGGTCGTGGTGTACAATTTCTAATCCCGAGATTGCGTGCCAAAAGCCTGGATTGAATTCCAAACTTCACCGCAATGCTCAAATGGAGCGAGGGCATATGACGCTGTTGATGGTGACTCGTCCGTTGGAAGGAGACGTTAAGCCTTGAGCAGACCCCCTTGCTGTCATTCGACAGGAGTAGGCTATGTGCCGGCACTAGGTTTCGCCCTCTCCCTTCTTACCATCATATATCACGTCATTTATTTCATCTCATTAACTCCTCTGATGAAGTTGACGTTAGGAAGGGCATCCGGTCATAAAAACCCGCCACGACAGATTCATCTCACCTCATACCCGACCCCATAGGGTTGGACAAACAAACAAACTGGCAACAAAGCCGGTCCCGCGGTCTAGCTGTAGCATGCTTTATCTTCACCTGGAAGCCCCGGGTTCGATTTCCGGTGATGTGGGGGATTTTTACCTAGATCTAAGGGCTCGATCGAGGTCCACTCAGCCTACGTGCTAGCTGACAGTGAGATGGGGACCCCGGTCTATAAAGCCAAGAATAACATTTGTTATTAATCGAGTACCTCAGCCGGGGCCGAACCCGCAAAATGGACATCATGAGTCGGACACTCTGCTAGTGATCTACCGAAGCAGCTATCGTGTGAACAGGTGGAGAAGTATTGCTGTCGACTACGCACCTGAGTAGTTGGAGGGATCATGCATGAATTCGATCCCAACGATCTCATGAATTCACTTCCGGGTTTTCTATAGAAATCGTTTATCCTTTCCATTTCAAACAGACTTGTACTGTCAGCACTGATATTGGCGCTTTGGTCAAAATTGTTGATGCCATGACGTACTGGTGCCCTGGTAATTGTCAAGAGGATTAAAACGGAATCGGTAAAAGGCACTTCGTTCCGTGTTTAAAATAGTGTTATAAAAGGATATATAGAGTGGTCGGAAACAACGCGAACCTGGTATATAAACGTAAGAGGTTTGGTCATACTGATAAATAATTTGATAATATTTCGGTATCTAGCGGCGTAGTCATTTTATGAGCTGCTACAATTAGCCAATCAAATAGTTTCGCGGGCGAATTAAAATGGGCTTTGTGAGGCGATCTTGCTAAATCTGCGCGTGGCTTAAGACCGGATTGAGAGCATCAGTCGACGAAAAACTTTCGCCTGGGAAGGGATTTGAACACGGACCTCGAAGATAGGATCGCGCCATAGCAAGTGCGCTACGTTGACACCGGCTAAAACCCACTCTATGGTTGAGTTTGATACTGATTTGTTTAAGCCACGCGCAGAGTTTGCAACAGCGCTTCGCAAAGTGCATGTGAAGCCGCCCGTGAAGCGATCTGATTGGCTTACTTCAGCAGCTGATAAAATGACAACGGCGTAAGGTATCGAATTATTTTTTTCCAAATTATTTATCAGTATGACCAACCTTCTAACGCTCTTATGCCTGGTTCACGTTGTTTCCGACCATCCTATATATGAGGGAATAAATAAATTATGACTAAATTTCAATGAAAATGCCTAAGAATATTTATTATTTATTAATGCCTTTTTTACAGTGGCGAAGTTAATGCTCGAGGCCCTCCTTTCCACTTAACCACATACTAACCAAAATCTTAAATAAACTACTGAAATACTTAAAACCACAAAAATTAATATAATTGAGAATAAATTGATTCCGCCTCAGTGGTGTAGTGGTTTGTGTGATTAGCTGTCACCCCCGGAGGCCCGCGTTCGATTCCCGGCTCTGCCACGATATTTGAAAAGTGGTACGAGGGCTGGAACGGGGTCCACTTAGCCTCGGGAGGTCAACTGAGTAGAGGTGGGTTCGATTCCCACCTCAGCCTTCCTGCAAGTGGATTCCCACTTTTCCTCCAGGCAAAGTGCCGGGATGGTACCTAACTTAGGGCCACGGCCGCTTCCTTCCCCCTTCCTTGTCTATCCCTTCTAATCTCCCCCCCCCCCTCGCAATGCCCCTGTTCAGCTTAGCAGGTGAGGGCGTCTGGGTGAGGTACTGGTCATCCTCCCCAGTTGTATCCCAGGCCCAGAGTATGAAGCTCCAGGACACTGCCCTTGAGGTGGTAGATGTGGGATCCCTCGCTGAGTCTGAGGGTAAAACCAACCCTGAAGAGTACCGGTAAGCAGATTAAGAAATAAGAAGAGAATAAATTGAAATAAATTACTAAGTTCGTACTGAAAATGAAAATGAAAACCTACAACCTGTTTTCCAGTCTTTGACCGGGTCAGGGATGTAATGAACGAGGCAGATATAGGGTATTAGTACGATGGGGTCGCCACTCCCAAAGTGATTAATTAATGACTGATAGATGCTATGAAATGAGAATGGAGAATGTTGCTGGAATGAAAGATGACAGGGAAAACCGGAGTACCCGGAGAAAAACCTGTCCCGCCTCCGCTTTGTCCAGCACAAATCTCACGTGGAGTGACCAGCATTTGAACCACGGTATCCAGCGGTGAGAGGCCGACGCGCTGCCGTCTGAGCCACGGAGGCTCCTAAGTTCGTACTAAAACTAATTAATATCAAAAACTAATCCTCAGGCACGCATACATTCATACTTCAGCCATAGTAGCAGCAATTCATCATCATTTCGGGAAAAGTTTCAAAGCTATGCTTCTAACGAAATCTTGTTATCATAAGCCCCTTATATTCCATAATTTCATTTCAAAATGATTGTTTCCTTTTCATGGATTTTCTTGTTTTCATTCTTACTCTTGGAACTGATAAGAATGTATCGCTCTGGATGTCCCTTTAAACTTCGATCAATTCAGTTGTGTGTGGGTGGAATATAACAATCCGTCTCGCAGTTATTTGTAGTCCAGACAGAGCTTTCTGTATAGGCTATAGTCTTCTTCTGTTTACACTATACGCTCGCTCACTCGGCATAACTGCTGTATACTCTACTGAGTGAGGCTTTACAGAAAGCCTACAGATTTCGAGCCGCAGCGAGTTCATGTATCCTCAGACAGATAAGACGTTTCTCACAAGGGCGCATACAACTTTCGTCCCTTGCTACCCCTCAGCAGAACCTAATTCTGTAGATGTCCTGAGGTCGGCGAAGAACGCTTTAACTACATATGGACAATGACTCCAGCCTAGATATCCTGCACAAGTGAATTGCGGTAAGAAAGGTGTAATACGACGAAACGCGCCTTCATCACCTCGCTCCAAATATTATTAATTCACCATCGCATCGGTTGATTACAGGTCGTGCTGGTCTTGAGGAAGCCCTCACGAGTGCAAGAGATGAGCACATCTCCCACACATGAGTGTACTCTATACTTTCACCTGTCTACATTTATATGCCTGCATCGTGTCTGCCGTGAGCCCGAGCATTTAACGTGACTGATTGACTTGAAACTGAAAGTCATGTTTCAAAATAACAAAGGCTGCTTCAATATTTACGATCACTCATTATTTTTAACTGGAGCGAGACTCTTTGTTTCTTCGCAGATAATACATACACAACTTCACGTCTAATTTTGCATTACCTAGCAAGTCCATACAACTTTACTCTTATCGATTTCTTCCTCACCAATGCCGAGACCAACAATGCTCGTTTTGACCGTTTCGGCACGCTACGCCCGGGAGCGGTGACTGGGGTTTTCCTATCTCTTTGTGGACTTTGACTCCCCTTCTCTTGAGGACTAAGGTTTTGTAGCATTCTACGGTACAAATACAGAATTGATACATAACATGCGTTTTAAATTACCATTGGATGTGTCATATTTGGAAAAGGCGTTATTGAACTAATAATAATAATGTTATTGGCTTAACGTCCCAATAACTACTTTTTCCGGTTTTCGGTGTTGCCGAGGTGCCGGAATTTAGTCCCGCAGAAGTTCTTTTACGTGCCAGTAAATCTACCGACAGGAGGCTGACGTATTTGAGCACCTTCAAATACCACTGCACTGAACCAGGATCGAACCTGCCAAGTTGGGGCCAGAAGGCCAGCGCCTCAACCGTCGAGGCCACTCATCCCGGCCGTTATGGAACTTGCTTTATTAAAAAGATATATATCACGTTGTATCATTGGTCGAATGTACGGCTCATGATCCTCAGATCATTTTCAATATCGAATTATTAATGGCGTTAATGTGTAAAATCTCCACCCTGAGAAACCCATCTTGTAACGTGAGCGATACCTTCAAACGTAAGAGCTCATACTACAAGGTCGTTAAGCACAGACTATCATATTCCGTCCAATAAAAGAGATATCTTCAGATTCATCAAATAAGTCCTAATAAAAAATAAAAAGCATCGAGGTAGTGGTGGGTTCAAACTCTACCGTCGATAGCCTTGAGAATAGTTTGCTTTGATTTCGCTTTTTCACACCAAGCAAATACTACAGCTGTACCCTGAATAAGGCCGCGGCCGCTTCCTCACCATCGCCGAAAACTTTTCTGTGTTATTGAAATGTTCATCCGCTAATGGAAAAGAAAACCTGTCTCTTCGTGGGTTTGGCCGATCCTGTCGGACTTTCTGGGGATCCCACTTGAAGATCACCATCAGGTTAAGTGTCCTGGAGCTTGATACATATTTTATTTGGCTACAATTCAGAAGAGGGATTTACTGTTCGTCATCGCAGCTGCGATTGGGAAACAGTTAACGGAAATTTGTAAGTAAGCGGCTGTAGTCTGTAGTTCGATGCTTCTAGGCTCTAAATGTTTCCCTAGAATTTGACTGCTCTTTAGCAGCATCCAGAAAACACATGTGGCTTAAGGAATGCCACGGATGTGAACAATCGTTGATACCCCGACATATTGGTGTTCCATTGTCTTCTATAACTTCTCTCAATATCCTTCAAATCCTTAAGGGTTCTTTCGCCACCTAACCTAGATTACAGTTCTTCACTAGAGGAACAAATATTCCCGCTGTACTCGTTATGGTTTGCGGAATTAATCGAATTTCTTTTGATTCAGCTTAACCCAATTATGTCTGGGGTCGCTGTAGTCACCCAGGCTAATTTTGGTTTTGGCTGGGGGTTTAAAACCGGATGCCCTTCCTGACGCCGCGTGATTCTTGAGATTGAACTTCTAGGCCCAAGATCGACCGGGATTCGAACCTCAGCCTTCCGGGCGGGAAGCCAACAGCTAAGCCACTGAATTAATCACACCCCCGCCGGAATGAAACGGATATGTTCTGGAAAATTACGAAAGAATTCCGAATGCACAATACTTCCCATCGTTGAAATCCATGGAAAAGGCAGTATCACTCATTATATTGTTAGTTCATTGTCACTAATACACCACTAACCAACTGTGTAGTGTATCGGTCAGCGCTGCGTTGTTGGAAACCCAACATCGATTCCTAGTACTGCCAGAAAGCTAAGATTTCTAAGGGTGTGGTTCAGCTCACCTCTGAAAGGAGCTGCACCGCCTCGAGGAATACGAGGACACGTGTTTACTTTGCTAATTACGTATCAATTAAACAAATAATCGGTACGAGCTCGGAATCGCCTGTCCTTTAAGATTACGTGAGTGTAATGGGCTAGAACAATTTTGTTACTTTCATAGATCTCTGTCTTATCCTTGGCTTTGACAATATGAAAGTGACTGAAGTATGAGCGATGCTAGTAATGCCAGTCCTTATGCAGCCAGTCCCTGCTATGAATGGTGTGAAAATGTTGCTCATAGGGTCGGTTGGTGTACGCATTTCAGTGGGCTTGGCAGACTGATGTGCAATAGCAACTTCTGGCTCGGTGAGGAAAGCAACGGGAAACTACCTCACTCCTCATTTCCCTAGTACGCCTCTTCAGTGATGCCTAGGCCAGCTCAGTATGATAGTATTCGAAGGTGTTCAGGTATACAAGCTAGCCCCGTGGAGTAGGAGTAACGTGCAAACCTCTTACCCGGAAGCCCCGTACTCGATTCTCTGTTGGTACAACGATTTACGTTCTGGACGGAGGATGTGAACGTGAGGCCAACTGACGAACCCTCAGATACGAGAGGTAGCGGATCCAGTTCAAAAGTCAAGCAATACGGCTGAGGTTGTCAATCTGACCACGTGGTATTCTAGTATGCCTATATGTAGGCCATCTGGCTACACAGCGGCAAGCTAAGATCCTCCGGGAGCCGATGACCTCAATGTTAGGCCCCTTTAAACAACAAGCATCATCATCATCAAGATCCTCCGTTAACTGTTGCGCCATTGATAGGTCTTATGACAGCTGATGGCTGAGCTGTTGAGGATCCCACCAGCGGAATCGCTGACGGACCGAACATACATACAATTAAAGTATACAGAGTACGTAAATAGCCCCTGTTGTCATCTCCTGTGAACATCTTTAGCACACAAGTAATTGTCGTTTAAATTTATTGAAAGTGGGCTGTCTAGCCGAGGCAATAAAGGAGTGCTTGGTTCACCTAGGAATATGTCCGTTCGATTCCTTTTCAGGAGGCCGAAAAATTTCTGCTGAGGCTACTATTCTTGGAGTTCACTCAGCCTACACCAAAAATACATACTAGGTTAATCCTTGGGAACGGAGATAGCCGAGCACAGAGGTTTTTTCAGTGGCAGGGTCACGGACTACGAAACACTTTACCTTCCATTCCTCCATGGGTCGTGGGGGTGTGATAGCTGAATTACTTTGTCATTAGCTTCTGGCCAAAGCGGTCACGGTTCATATTCTAGCCAGTGCATGGGGGAATTTTGATCGCGATGTCAGTAATCATATACAACTACGAACTTCCTTTGTTTTTTCCATAGCCCTTCATGCTTCAACGAAGATCACTTTGCTTGCTTTTGCTCTTGTTGGACGCACTGCATCCACTTGAAACACCTTTTATCGTTTCCTCTCTCATTCTGTTAATCACTTCTCCAACTCCTCATTGTAAATCTAAAAGCTGCCTCTCCTGGGTACATCCTCTGAATGTTAATGAGAGGAGGATAATGAAACTCCCGAACTCTTATTTATCAATTAATTAAGAAGGAAAGAGCCAACGTTATTTGAAGGTCCCCTCTCTCTTACCCCCCGAGGTTACGGTGCGGCCTGGAGTCACGACTATTATCACTTATCAAGCAAGTAGCCAGCCAATCTACTTTGCAATCATCATACTGTTATTTTTTTTTGTAATGTTTTGCTGCTAATGGCGCATCACGGATGCTACGGCATGCATAACCTAAATATGTCACTCATCTTTATCGCGTGTTGAAATTTCTCCACTGGAAGTTTTTACAACGTTATAACTAAGGTCTGAACCACTTGTACACCTTGAGCAATCCTCTTCATTTAGGGCACTGCCTATAACAAGACATGCAGACTGCAGTATATGTTAGGTATATCGACTTATAACACGAGGTCCCATTTGTTGGGGATGACCAAACTTTCACATGAAAAATTGAGAGAAATTCCTCTCGGTTGAATTCTGCTTATTGATGAAACCAACACGAAATATCGTGGAACATGATATTTTACAATTCGCCTGAAATAAAGACCCTGTTGTGGTAGTACGTGATAATATTATTATTGTTCATCCTGCCGAACCTTTCGTAAAAATATGTTCGTTTTTTCTTTCAATTGAAAATCCACAGCCTGTTTCCAGTCATTCGACCGGGTCATGAATGGAATGAATGAAACCCCTAGTGGCGAGGGTAGGAATTCTACGGGCTGCCGAAGCCTGACGCACTGATTAATGACTGACAGATGAAATGAAATGATATTGGAGAGTGTCGCTGGAATGAAAGATGACAGGAAAACCCGGAGTACGCGGAGTACCTGTCACGCTTCCGCTTTGTCCAGCACAAACCTTACATGGAGTGACCGGGATTTGAACCATGGAACCCAGCGGTGAGAGGCCCGTGCGCTGCCACCTGAGCCACGGAGGGTATGTTCGTTATTTCAATTAGCAAATAAAATATATGTGATTGGCTGGGTTGGTCAGGTGGCAGAGTGCTGCGCCCAGGTTCGTTCCCAGCTCAGTATGATAGTATTTGAAGGTGTTCAGGTACACAAGCTAGGCCCGTGGAGTAGGAGTAACGTGCAAACCTCTTACCCGGAAGCCTCGCGCTAGTTCTCTGTTGGTACAACGATTTACGTTCTGGACGGAGGATGTGAACGTGAGACCAACTGACGAACTGTCATATACGAGAGGTAGCGGATCCAGTTGCAAAAGACAAGCAATACGGCTGAGGTTGTCAATCTGAATACGTGGTATTCTAGTAGGCCTATATGTAGGCCATCTGGCTGCACAGCGGCAAGCTAAGATCCTCCGGGAGCTGTTGCGCCATTGATAGGTCTTATTGTTTTGTTTGTTCCAAATACGCGGCCTCGTGCCGGTAGACTTACTGGCAGAATAATTAAACTTCCAGTACTTTGGCGTCTCAGGAAGTCTTAAAAGTAGTTATCGGGAGGTAATATGCGTATTATTATTATTATTATTATTATTATTATTATTATTATTATTATTATTATTATTATTATTATAACTAGAATATAATTTATTTGAAATATTCTAGTTATTTCTGAAGTCACTTGAGGCACTTTCGGCCATTTTGCATTTTACCCAGTGTGAATTTTCCGCCCTGCAGACACGAGGATTCAAACCTTACTTATTTGGGTGAAAAGCCAGTCGCGAAGCGTCGGTGTTAATGTCTATATTGATGACACTTCTCTCCCTTCGCGTTCAACTTTCATCTTTTCAGTGTAAGTATGTATCCATGTTTTATCCGCCATTTTAAGGCCGGATGCCGCTATTACGTCGTTATTTTTTAAAATAAAAATTCTACCCTAGGATCCACGGGGATTCGACCATCGATCATCAGGGTGTAAGGCCAGCAACCAAGTCACTGTGTTAACTACGCTGGTAGTTGAGAATTACTTTCTGCATCATTAAGACGTTCAGCGTGTCCAGCCTGAATCCTTCGTTGTTAAGATGACCTGCATTTTAATGTTCGTAGTGCTTAAAAACTCCGGTCTATTAAATATTAAACAGATGCTTACAGCCTAAGCTTAGTAGTCTGTATTGTTATTGTTATTGCTTTATTAAAACACACATCGTTAGCCGGTATAGCGTTGTAAAGCAAATATATTGCGAATTACGACGGTGGTAAAAGTTATCTTTAAACATTTCTCGAAAACGTTCTTATCATTTCAAAACAGTGGTGTGATTATTTCAGAATTAAAATTCTAGCTACATATAATAGCCTGTAACATGAAATATTATTTCTAGACATTGTATCATTTGTGGGTTATATGAAGCTGGCAAAGGAGCCCATTTCAAGTGAAATATTATTCGTATTATTTCATAGTTTTCCTACAAATCGCACCTTATTGTCTGAAAAACATAGTATAGTGATCTTGTTCGATTCAAGATAATTCTTCTTATCATGTCCTGTTGTCGGCAATTATGATTGCGATCCATTTCTTATTGACAACTCCTCTGTAAGTTCGGTAGATGGTAGTCTGAACCATTGTCGTGGGCCTGTACTTTCCAGTTGTTTTAACTTTTAACTATGCACCACGAAACTGGATAGCTTCAAAACATTTCAGATCACATTGTTTTTAATTTGATTTTGTATAATGAGTTGTTGCACTTTGTTAAGAACGAACCTTGATTCCATTTTGTGTGTTCCTAGTGGCTATTTCTGTGGTGTAGAGTTAGCGTGATTGCCTCTTGCCCGGAGTCCCCGGGTTCGATTCCCGGCCAGGTCAGGGATTTTTACCTGAACCTGAGGGCTGGTACGAGATCCACTCAGCCTACGTGCTTAGAATTGAGGCGCTATCTGACGGTGAGATAGCGGCTCCGGTCTAGAAAGCCAAGAATAACGGCCGAGATGATTCGTCGTGCTGACCACACGACACCTCGTGATCTGCAGACCTTCGGGCTGAGCAGCGGTCGCTTGGTAGGCCAAGGCCCTTCAAGAGCTGTAGTGCTAATGGGAGGGGGGGATATTTCTATTCGAATATTCGATACGTTACGACGTCATGCAGATTTCTGAAAGTAGACAAATACTAGAGCCATAGCGATGTCTCTGTTGAAACGCTCACTCTTCCCAGGAATATGGGGGAGTAGAAGATCATGATCTTTCAGGGAGATGGCCCGTCATCATTTATCATCTCACGTCATCTCTCAAACTTCTGTCATCAATTAACAGTTCTGTTTGGTGTTACAGCTCATATTTCTCCTTCCCAAGAGAAATGAGGCACACACTGCAGATGAATGTGCCTTCAGCTTAATTCAGTTAACATTTCAAGATTTTAATATCTTGTTGAGCAAAGCGCAAATTCTGTTTTTAGATATTAAATGCAGGATATTTTGGCGTCTCATGGGATTGCTTTCATTTTTTGCTCTCCTTTAGGTGTTATTTCTTTTCTGTCATACCGGGGGTTAAATCGTAAATAGAACTACATTCTCCTAATTTATATATTTATTCTGTAACATTACCACCGTGGAATGAGTAACGCATCCAAGACAAAGATGGTGTGATAAAATATTACAATAGGTGACTTCGTTGCTGACATGTAGGCTAGGGTGGGGAGTTAGAAACTCTGTAGATTTTGGAAAGATCTCAGCGGGTAGAAATTTTAAATTTCAAGAGCGAGTTTTTCCAGAATATTTCAATTCCCGTTTCTTCTTCGGTGGTTTCGGAAGAACGGTAAATTGTTTAAAAATGGCAGTTGTAAATGAAGTTCTCAGTTCTTCTTCTTCTTCTTCTTCTTCTTATTATTATTATTATTTCCGTACGGATCATGAAGGACGTTGGATGAGTGCGTAAAGGTTTCCAGTAGTAGTACACTCAGCACTTAATGGGAGGGAATGATTTGGCCTATGCCCAACTGCCTTTACCCCAGTTTGGCGTTGGTACTCATGCAGTATTTCGTTATCTCAAGTATAATACTTCAGAAGATAATGCTTGAAAATAAGTCAAATTTTCGGACGATTTTTGGAAATAGACTTCGTCAATTTTTATTAATTTACTTAAAATTAAATGATCATGTAATTAACATTGAAATGAATAAATTTCATTCATTTATCTGAATATGATGGTCATTTTTAAAGGGATCTAACATGTGGGAAATCACCCTGCTCCCCTTCGTCTTTTTCATTCCCCTCCTAGATGTGGCTCTTCGTCAGACGTAGAAGTATCGTAGTAGCTTCTTAATCTTAGCAGGATTTTATTTTTTGATTGCTCCCAAGAATTGTCTGGTGGGTCATGTATTGATATTCCACCTGAGACGGTGGTCATTTAAGAGTGCTTACATGTGAAAGACCCACGTTAAAAAACGCATTATCAAATATCGGCATAGCACCCTGAATTCTCTTAAAACTGATAGCAACTGATACACATTTTTTTATTGATGTGCAGCTATGTAAAAATATTTCTAGTTTGTAGCTTGTATGTAGAAAGTGAAGAAGTAAGCAGTTGGAAGATTTCCACTCAATTTCGTATTTTCAGGGAATTTGTTTAAAACAGGAGGATCTTTCGAAATTTCTCGCAGCACTGTACGCAAGTGCGACACACATTCGCCCAGCACGCTGCGCATGCTGGTACGCTTTTCTAATGCAGGCCCGGTGAATCCCTGGGTCATGTGCCGCTCCAGAAGCAGAAGTCTCGTTTCGAAACGTTTGACTTCCTGTCGTGAAATCGAAGTCACATCCTTTAGATCAACCAAGCACGGCTGCAGAGCCTCGGCGGTACTTACAGGCACGGACAAAAATAGTCATACCCGTACTCATCCAATACAAAATGCTTTATTGCTGGACCAATGTGGAGTACAGGTCAAAATTACAAAACCAAACATATACCTTGTACAGCAGTGTACATCAAAAAGCACAAAATAAACTGGAAGTAAATAACAGTACATAACAAAGCAACAAAATCGTACTCCATGACACTACTTGTCTGGACATAAGTATTCATACCGAATCCCAGAAGAGTTCACAACCCAGTGAAGAAACAGATATTACCAACTCGATCAGTAGCGCGTTTGTTCGCCTTTCCTCTATATTATTTCTTGTAACCTGCTGGGCATTGAGAACACCAGTTTCCGTGTTAGTTCAGATGAACTGTTCCCCCATTCTTGTTGCAGTAACTGTTTCAAGTGTGCTTTACTGGTTATGTGGTGTTTTCTTACTCTGGACGCCAATTCATTCCATAAATGTTCGATGGGGTTGGTATCCGACGATTGGGGTGGTGTTTTTAATGTGTGCGGCGTGTTATAGAATACCCACAAACGAACAATTTTGTCCATATGTTTGGGGTCATTGTCGCGTTGGAAATAAAACTCGTTAGCAATCCGAAGCTTTTTGGCGCTTTTTCGAACGTTTCCTTTCAGGATGTTCAAATATTGGAAACTGTCCGTAGTCCTCTCGATAAATACCAACTCCCCGATACCTGAAGCAGCCATTGAAGCCCACACCATAACCGCACCCCCGCCGTGCTTCACAGTGGTAACGAGGTTCTGCTCATCGAGCTCTGTGTTGCGGTGTCTCCACACTAAAATGCGTCCATCACTTCGGAAAATATTAAATATACTCTCATCTGTAAACATCACTGTTGACCAAAGCGCATTATCTTTCACCACACGTTCTTTTGCAAATTGTAGTTCTTCCGTCGATTCACTTTAGTTATCTGCGGTTTCTTTCTTGGGACCCTAGATCGATACCCAGGGAGTGAATGACCCTCCTTACTGTTTTGTGTGACACTGCATGATGGAAATATTCTGCAAGCTGCGATACTATTGCCGAAGATGTAGTGTGTGGTTGTTTTTTAATTGTGGTTACTATGAACTTTTCTTCTCGTGTGGTCTGTTTCTTCGGACGTCCATTTCTTTTCTTGCTTGTAAGAACATCCTGTCCTTTTAACCTTTGTATGATGCTTGCCCACTTGGTTTACTTCTTCGAATGATGAATCCGATCTCAGAATACGATTTTCCTTGGTGATGAAGGCGTAGAATAAGTCGTCTCTCTTCAACATACGTTTCCCTAGTTTTCCTCGCTATTGGACTAGTACCGTCTCTGACCAGCTGATCAGTCCATCTCTGCATCTACAACACAACTAATGCCACGGAACAACACAGGTGTCTGTTTACTCGTTCAAACACCATTTTTACACGAAGGTATGAATACTCATGTCCAGACGCATTTGTTACTGTGTTATGTATTGTTATTTATTTCCAGTTTATTTTGTGCTTTTTAATAACCACTGTTGTACACGGTATACTTTTGGGTTTGCAATTTTGACCTGAACTCCGTATTGGTCCAGCAATAAAGCATTTTGTATTGAACGGGTAGGGGTATTAATACTTTTGTCCATGTCTGTAGCTCTTTGCGCTCGAATGTACGATGAGTTCCGACATCACGATCTCTTGTTATGCTTGTACATCGGGAACTTTGTAATAGATTTCTCCAGTCCGACGCTTAGCCACCACATGGAAAGACATACTTCATTTGGTCTCACACACTAGAATATTACAGTTATACTAGGCTTTCTTTATTTTGAGAGTAAAAAGTTATTAAAAGAAGTAAATCTTCAATTTCCGCATTTTGTGCCTGTAAAGTATTTTATTCCAGTTCGATGGTGTTAGTCAAACACAGTACAGCCTTACCTTTGCAAAAATATAATACGAGATAAGAGATAAAACCAACCAAACTGTTAAGGGTTACTTTTAATCTCTGCGGCAAAACAGTGCTGAAATTACAAACATGCTCTGAACATTATTAAGATGTTTCCTGTAGCTTGCTGTTGAACACATTGACGCATGGACACAAAACAGAAATGACAGTTTCATCTCGTAATTCGGGGCATGCTGAAAGAATATGTTTTCCAGTGAGATGAAATGAAATGTCGTATGGATTTTAGTGCCGGGAAATCCCAGGACGGGTTCGGCTCGCCAGGTGCAGTTCTTTCTGTTTGACTCCCGTAGGCGACCTGCGCGTCGTGATGAGGATGAAATGATGATGAAGACAACACATACACCCAGCCTCCATGCCTTAGGAATTAACCAATTAAGATTAAAATCCCCGACCCGGCCGGGAACCGAACCCGGGACCCTCTGAACCGAAGGCCAGTACGCTGACCGTTCAGCCAACGAGTCGGATTCCAGTCAGATGACCCACCTAGGAATGTCCTCAAATTGCAAGAGAAGATACAGTAAATGCTTTTAGTGCCGGAAGTGTCCGAGGACATGTTCGGCTCGCCAGGTGCAAGTCTTTTGATTTGACGACCGTAAGCGACGTGCGCGTCGTGATGAAGATGAAATGATGATGAAGACGACGCATGCTCCCAGCCCCCGTGCCAGCGAAATTAAGCGATGATGGTTAAAATTCCCGACCCTACCGGGAATCGAACCCGGGACCCCTGTGACCAAAGGCCAGCACGCTAACCATTTAGCCATGGAGCCGGACAGAAGATACAGTCATGTTCAACAACATGCTCAGCAATCTGTAGCACCGATATGAACAACGCGTGAGACCTGTGCACATTTGTATCAATGCACATAGATACCTGTTGCTGTCGTCATCTTGCATGCTATAGTGGCGTATCATGATGTTCAGAGCATAATTTTCATTTCAGGACTGTTTGTTTAGCCATATAATATATACATATTTCTTGGAAACTGCCTAATATAAAAGTGATATAAATAATGTGAGTGAGTATATACAGTAAGCGTGATACAGAGAGTTCATAAAATGGGTATTTTTTAAAATTTCCTTCTCCTTATGCTACCGCTTCTTCCCACACCCTGGTGAGTTCACAAGTGTAGGATGTGCCGCACATGAATACTTGGCACCGTTTTGCCATAGGAGCCTTTAATGACTCCTTCACTGTGTTCACTGCTGCGTGTTTTTTGTGGTGGTTGATAGTGTGGTGTATTGTATTGAATAAACAGGGGCGTGTTGAAACGAACTCGAACATCCAGTCCCCGACTCACAAGAATAAACAAAACTAAAATCATCTGCTGGAATCGAACCCGCAATCCTATGAACGGAAGGTCTCAATACCTATCATTCAGCTAAGGAGCTGTACTGAGGAAGATAAGGGTAGAACTACTAAAAACAAGAACGTCTTTTCCCTCCATTTGTAACTGAATAATCTATTATCATATCCTGTCTAAATCGACGTTAACTTTGGGAACCATAGCCGGGACCGTCTGAGCCATTGGCTTCAATGCTGACCCTTCAGCCAGAATGATTTTCTTCCCTCACTTTGAACTGAATTATCTATTGCCTCTGCCTCTTTGATTCGGCATCACAATCTGTATTGTTTAAATGAACGGTAGAAGGGATTTTGCCTTCTTAAAAGGAACAGGTGCTGTTGTCGAAAAAGTCGTCTCATCTTCACCATTGTGGTCAACCCTGCATATATTCACATATCCACGCGCACGCGTGAACGGGCCCACCTCTCAGTAGTATAGCCGTTTCCGCCACAAGTGAATCCCTCTCCCCCTTCCCTTTACTTTCACGTTCCACCATTAGTGGAGCACATCGTTAACACCGGTGACCCTAGAAATATGGGACAGGAAGATGAGCAGGAAACTGAACCAAGCTCACCCACGCAAAATAGATTTAAGTTTTATGATGCAATACCAGTGAAACTGTAATTAAGTCCTCCTTGTATATAATCAGTATGAAGAAGAAAGCTGCTGCTTTGATGTGTGTTATACAGGATTGTACCGCCAAACCACAACGTGTCTTCAATATTTCATATTTCTTCTGGCGTGGACCTTAACCTCATCATCTATCATCGTGCATATTTCATCTGAAAGAAGTAGACTCTGTGTCGCATCCCCACCCTTAAGTAGGCCTACATTGTAATGTTGATAATGATGACCAAACCTATAACGAGACACCACCTCACTAGTTAGTACTTCAAAATATTACCGAGCGAGCTGTATTGATCGTGAGGTTGTAAGCTCGCATTCGGTAGATGAGGGGTGCGAATCTCACCGTTGTTCACCCTGAAGACGGTTTTTCATTCCCATTTTCACGCGAAGTTAATGTGTGTAGAAGCTATCGGTTTACATTCAATCTGTATGTGTATGATTGTTCTAGGATCACGTGAAAACGGTAGGGAATATTTTATGAAACTCGGTATGTATTTTACAATAGTGTTGCCTTAGATGCTAGGCCAGTTGGCATTGCAAATTTCTAAAGAGGAAAGGTGTTGAAATGGTTTCTTGCTTATATTTTGTGAATGGTCATCTTTATTTAGAGATCTTTCAAACAATCCAATTTTGAATATTTTATATTATGACAGCATTTCTGACGGAGTCAGCCCTAACGGAGATATCCGCTAATTGTCAAGTCCGTCAACGCCAAGCTTCACTGACCTGGAAATATCGTCATTCATCGCGGGGATAGAGTTGGTTACGGTCGTGATTGTCTTTGTACGGTGCATAATCGCGTGATAGTCTGCCTCTTTGAATCAGGAAGCTAACGAAGATGACTATCAAAATGAGAAGAAAGATATTTGAGGAATGAGGAAAAGGGAATCCTTAAGAGGAGGGAAGGGGGACTCTTTAGACGTTGGATGCTCTAATATCACCGAGCCGAAGGAAAGCAAGAAGGTATTGCCTACAATGTTCAAAACTCGTGAAACTGGTCAGCAGTAGCATAGCTAAATTATGGTGTGCTAAGTCTCTTCTGCTGTCACTCTTCTCCACTGGATGACGTAACTGCTGCAAACGAACAAAACCAGCCCATCAACAACGGGTAAAACACCTAATGTGTTCTATATTGCTAACAACAATTGCCCTGGATCAACTGAGGTCCAATTAGTGAGTACGTTTCTCTTAGGGAATCAGGAAGTGATCCTCATTTTTCACCTTTCTCTGTCACGGTTCAGGTATCCATCTGTCCTTGTTACAGCCTTCACCGTGGTTTACAATCGATCAATCGTTGCTAATGGATTTTTTCGATGTTACGAAAGAGGAAGAGGTGTGGATTAGTCCTGTTGCGCTTTCTTCTGACTGCTAGACTAGTTACCTCTTCTAAATGTAAAATCCATCTCGTGATGGTTCTCCACACTTGAGTTATAGTAATTGGGATGAAGATAGTTTTTGTCGAATAAAACAAAGTTAGCCCAACGTTCTTGACTTTTTTTGGGGCATCTTCATTCTTCCTCCTCCTCTTTTCTTTCCTTCCTACTTAGACCATCCTTATTCCTGCGATCTTCACTTCTTCTCTTTCCTTCCTTACTATTTCCCATGACTTTTCTCTTTCCTTACAAGCCCATTTTTCCCTTCCGATGTTTTTAATGAGTAGTAATTTCAGCCCTTCTTATTCTTAAAATTTAATATATTTCTCTCACTTGTCATCCCACCATCTCACTTCTATCCTCTTCCCTTCTTGTTTGTTTTTTTCCTCGTCTATAACTTTCTTTTCTTCACCATAACACGCTATCACTTCCCTAACCTTTCGTTTTCTCACTACTCGTCTTCCGTAATATTCAATTCAGTCCATTATTATTATTATTATTATTATTATTCTGTCGTTTGAAGATTTTATTTTAGGGCAAGATAAATTTACAACAGACTTCTCCATTGAAAATTGATTAACCTTGTGAACAAAACAGACTGTGTGCACGTTTTATGGCTATGAGATACACGAAGAATAGAAGATCTAAATTCAAATCAATTTTTCTCATAAAATCTTTACGAATAGAGAAAATACTGAACTTCTAAAAAGTGCTTGTAAATTTTGGTCTTTCCAGCAATTGTGTATATAATGAAATTATATTTTTGACAATACCATTGTTTGAGATATTTGACATATGTAAACGAATTCTGTATTCTCTACCCTTTGACAAAAGAATGCCTTAAAACCACCTAACCTAGTGTTAAAATTAAAGGAGATACAATCTAGAACAACCCAGTCGGAGTGTGTGATGAATATGGTTTTTCGGTACTCCACTGCAAAAGTGTAGGAATATTAGTCGTGTTATATTGAAATTCTTTATCAAGGACAGATCACGACGCTCTTATGCCTTGTTTAGCACTCAACAAACTGGTAAAGACTTCTTCAACGTTTCTTTACTACTGAAGTGAATGATAAACATGTCATGTAAATTATTTCCCGGCACACAATCTAATTTACTTCGTGAGGACGACTGAGAAAGGAAGTGGATTCATGTTCCACTCGTGACCATCCTAGAGGTGGCTGTGACTGGTTTTCCCAGTTAACTCTATGAGAATGCTGGGATTGTAACTTAAAAGTCACACACAAACACGCAAACACAAAAGTCACGTCACGTGAGAAAGCAACGTAGAGCTGACCCTGTGTATAGTTAGTCATACTATAAGCTAATCTCATTGGAGATTGTAATCGTTTGAAACAAAATTACAAATCATTTCAGATCAACGGAATTGTTGTAAAGAAAACCGATTTTCCTATTTCTCTGCCGGTTAGGATTACTGCCTCAATGATAGTGTTAAGGTTCTTTTTCAATAAGTGTCTGCTTTATATTCAAGAATTACAGCAAATACTCACAGATGTACTCAAGTAGAAAAGTGTTGTGGTTCTGAGATTGCCATACTCCTGCGAGATGAATCAGAGATGATATATAAAACCAAGTAGTACACATTACAGCCTTCTAGAGTACATTCTCACTCCGATCCTTCCAGTACTTTCTCTACTCATTTTAATACATTCAGTGACGAAGTCAGCCACTTTCAAGCCCCACATCTCCCACACCACCACAGCTAGAGACACGCAGCCCCTATAGCGCACGATGGGAGACTGCAGGCTACTACCACACACAAACACCAGTGGTCTGCGAAGCGTATTTGTTTCTGCAAGGTGAAATATACGGATACCGACGGCTATTTTGTACATAGTCGGCCGCTTTCAACCTCCCTCAAATCCCACACCACCACAGTTACCGACACGCAACCACCATAGTGCACGACGGGAGAGTCGAATTTACTACCACACAGTAGCATCAGTGATCTGCAGTGGGAAGTTGTGGCTGCAAGGCGAAATATACGAACACACACTAGACTATTCGACCAGCTTCTGAAAAATTAATGTGGAAAAACCGGCCCTCGAAATTTGTTGCTATATCTCGCTCACCAGAACAGTGTGTGTGGGGGCGGGGAGGGGGGAGACGTAAAAATATTTTGTTAACGTTAAGCATAGACCAAAATGTATTGTATTGCTTGATTATTATTTATTAGACCAATTTGTGTTATTTTAGTTTCACTATAAAGTTATAGATTGAATAATGCTGATTTAAAAAATTAAAAATTACTTTGTGGTCTTATACCTTGCGCATTGTGGATTTGGAGTATTTGGTGTTGTGGCCACTGACATGATGCTGCCTTGACGAGAAATACTACTTGTCTATGGCTACACCAGGGTTGAAGTCTTAAAAAGGTGGTCAATTTACTATCAGCTATATGATATCTCCTAGTGTAGTGATGTCCTTTTCATCCTGTTAACAAAGCTGTATCCTAATTCACAAACTACTGTCGTCACTGCTATATAAGTCCAGCTCCATGGCTAAATGGTTAGCGTGCTGGCCTTTGGTCACAGGGGTCCCGGGTTCGATTCCCGGCAGGGTCGTGAATTTTAACCGTAATTGGTTAATTTCGCTGGCACGGGGGTTGGATGTATATGACGTCTTTATCATCATTTCATCCTCATCACGACGCGCAGGTCGCCTACGGGTATCAAATCAAAAGACCTGTATCTGACGAGCCGAACTTGTCCTTGGACACTCCCGGCACTAAACGCCATACGACATTTAATTACTGCTATATACACGACTCCGCTAAACACTTTCTTCGACTCACCTGAACGCTCAGGAAACTTGTGTAGAGGTTTGAATAGCTTTCCTAATCCCTTAGAGAACATTTGTCCTTCTTAAACCATATTCTTTAGTTGAAGCTATTCTGATACCAAAAACAATCCGCATTAATATCATCATCAATAGAAAATGTGCTTCATTGCCATAAAATGCTGTTAGTCACGAGATATCCAGAACGTGGCACTCGGTGCATATTTCATTCTCGACTGTATCAAGGCGGCACTTCAAGTAGTGAAATGTCGATGGCCTACTTAGAAAACCTCTTATCTCCCAATGCTCTTCCTATCCATTATTACCCTTAAGACTGGTCACGCCACTCAGCCACATATGGATATGTAGTCCATCAGAACAATTTTCGTTGTGTTCATTTTCCTATGGTATTGTGTAAAGGAAAATGAATCTTAAATACATTACACTGTAGAAGTGCGCAAATACGTCACGCAATCATACATTCCTTTGGTACGATACGGCAAGGTTCATTTTCCTTTACATATCTGCATAGGAAAATTGATCCACCGAAAATTGTTCTTATTGACTACGTATCCATATGTGGGTAGGAGGCGTGACCAGTCTTAAGGGAAGTAATGGACAGGAAGAGCATTGGGAGATACGCGGTTTTCTAATTACGCCATCGATGTACTTCTGTTCAACTTGTTACGAATTGATTGGTGATTCTTTTTCCTTTATTTGGCAAAAACTAACTCGCCAGTGGCGAGTGGGTGACTGCAGTTTTCAAGGGCTGGAAAAACATTAAATATACGAAAGAGTTGAGTCCGGTGACGTGTGCGTTTGAACTGCTAAAAGAGTCTCCTAATATGTAAGGACGGCACGCTGAAGGAAGTGACGGGAGAACTAATTGCTTACGTTACTGTCTTCCTGGTGAATCTGAAGCTCATTACGTCCGCCAACACTCTTTCTTCTAATTAGTGGGTGCGCTACTTGGTTGGGCATTCGTATCTTGTAGCACGCTATTCATAATGTTGTGTAATTGGATGAAATGGAACAATCGGTTTTCTTTTAATTACAATCTCCTGCAGTGTGTGCTCTGTTGAAATGTTATCTCCCGTGACATGGAAAGAACATATTCGTACTTCGATACTTTTATTCTGTTTTCAGTGGTATGTTCAAGAGCACGTGCCTGAAGAACTTCTTAAATTTAAGAGCTACTGAGGATTACATTTAAGAAGATAGTAGTGCAGTTACGAAAAATTTCTGTATTCTGTTGACGAATCTCTTCATTACAAACATGTTATTAAAGTAAAGTCCTTTACCTCTTGTAATAATAATAATAATAATAATAATAATAATAATAATAATAATAATATTGGCTTTACATCAAGGTAACAACCTTTATGGTTTTCGGAGACGGCGAGGTGCCAGAATTTAGTCCCGAAGGAGTTCTTTTACGTTCCATACCCCCAGCTAGGGCAGAGACCACTGATCAGGCATCCTGAGGTGGAGTTAACTTGCTTACTATCTGCTTCTCTTATAACCAGTACCGCATGGACTTCGTAACGAAGTGGTGACAACGCCTAATGTTTCCTCAGCTTCGGAGATCTTTCAAGATCCGGTGTTAAACATGTCTACGCCGTTGATTTTAATTACTCTGATATGCAGTTTTGATTTGTGGCGTTTTTTTTTTTTTTTTTTTTTTTTTTTTAGTGCCAGACATGATAAAAATGAACTTATTACCGAGCGAGTAGGCCGTGCGGTTTGGGTAGCGTATCTTTGAGCTTGCATTCAGGAGATTGTGGTTTCGAATCCCATTGCCTGTAGTTCTAAATATGGTTTTCCATGTTTCCAATTTTCATAAGAGACAAATGCTGGGACTGTATCTTAATGGCTACGGCCGCTACCACCCCAATTCCATCACTTTCCCATCCTTGTGTCGCCGAAAACCGTCGATGTGTAGGCCCTAAGTGTTAGCAAAAAAAAAAAGAGTACATATTGAAGACGAACTCAAACACCCACCCCCGAGTCAGAGAAATCAACAGGGCATGGTCCAAATACTCTACCCGGCTGGGCGCGGAACACGGACCCTGATCCAGCCCGCAATGATGACCATTCAGCCAAAGAGCTGGATGCTATTACATTCTGTGAATAACTAACTTCGTTGTGAAGGATGAGGTCGAAGATTGAGTACAATACTGGTTGAGTACAGAGATCGATGGTTGGACATTAGGAGCGAAATACGGTAATTCATGACAAATGAGAGAGTCTTATCAAGATAGCAGACAGTTGCACAGCTAATAGAACTGACCTCGCTTCAACCCAACATCAGCCTTGGAATTCCTCTCGTGTCAGGTAATCTTAGCTTCAGTCAGAGAGATACCTGACTAAAAATATCTAAACTACTCCCTGGCCTTCGAATGTTTATTCTAGAAATGAAAGAGAAAAAGAATTTTTTACAGGAGGCATATATTCTGCATAGGTTTCGAACCCAGACCTTTATGAGTAATTACCTAAATAGCACTGTAAGTAGGGGCAAGTTAGGCTGATGGACTTCACTCTTAAGTAATCAATGCATCAGTTCAAAATCTTCTTACTTCTGAAACTTAAATTTAGAAGAAAAGTATATTAGTTGATTTAATCCAATTATTTCAGCTAGACACGTTTAGTCTGTATTACTAAAATAAGCAGCACTACGACTCAAAATTTGGAAGCTTTATGAACTCAATTTCACCTAATTCCACTACAAATGGCGATATCATCAAAGTTATATTTTAGTTCTTAATCTCTTGATTAGAGCAAACCCGTGCCACATACAGCCCTTTCTGGATCTTACCTTATACACGATTGCTGCTCAGTGACACTTGGAGTAACACGTGGTCAGCGTGTAGAATCCTGAGCCGGATTGCTTAACGTTCGTGATCGGGTTCCTTTCCTCTCATACGAGTCATATCTTCAGTGGGTATCACAAGCTTGAGTGAACCCAGTTCTAGCTCTCGGTTCAGTATCCTTGGATTGGTTAGTAATCGAACCCAGGGTCTCGTGATACGAGAAAGACACGCTGCCCCTACACCACTATGGCTTATCTAACTTTCCTCGTATCTTTTTTTAATAGTTCACTGGGAAGTAGGAAGTTTGCTTCAAAGGATGGTACTATATAGAGTGGATCCATGATGATGTTACAAATTTACAGGGGGGGGGGGTGTTCGAGCCCCACTGTCGGCAGCGCTGAAGATGGTTTTCCGTGGTTTCCGATTTTCACACCAGGCAAATGCCGGGGCTGTAGCTTAATTAAGGCCACGGCCGCTTCCTTCCCACTTCTATCCTTTTCCTATCGCATCGTCGCCATAAGACCTATTTGTGGCGGTGCAACGTAAAGCAACTTGCAAAAAAACTACAGGGATGATGAAGGACGGAAAATGGGCCAATTTGAGATAAGGGACCATATTGCGGAAACGATCATGTCGAAAGCTAAGCGAACTTCTACTCATGTAATTCCGTTTACCTGCACAAGTTTGACAAGCTGTTCAATTTACAAGAAATATTCGAAATGGCGTCCCCCTGCGTCAATGCTGGCATGGCATAGTCACACTGAGTTCTGTCCTACGGATACGGCTTTGGTCTACAATCACAAATTAACGGCTTCAAACCCGACTGAGGTCGGTGGCTTTCTAAGGGTGTTTAAAGGTGAGAACCTCATGTCGTTGGCTTCTGGCACGTTAAAGAACTACTGCGAGACGAAATTCCGACACCCCGGCGTCTGTTAAGAAAGAACGTACATAAAATTCATTCTCTTGCTTACTGTTCTTGAAAAGAGGGCTTCCTTGTAAGCATATTCAAGGTAGCAGTTCAGACCAACAACAACGAGGAAGATTGTCCAGTTCCGTGGTTGAATGGTCAGTTTCACAGCCTTAGAGTTAAATGGTCCTGGGTTCGATTTTAGCAGCGTTTTGTTCGATCCTTCGGCTTGGGGACTGGATGCCTTTTGCTTTTACCAACACTCTCTGCATATGAAACCAACACACCACACCACCAATAACCTCAGAAACACACAGTATTGAAACTACCCCTCCATATGGGGTTGGCGTCAGAAAGGGCGTCTGACCGAAAAACAGAGCCAAATCCACGTATGACATTGTTAGTGACTCCAACAGGACATGGAATAAACGGTGGAAGAAGATGAAGGCAAGGAAGATTGTTGTGCTGTAGAATTAAAGTCAACCTAATTACGAATGCGTTTCCAATCCAAAACAAATATGATCCATAGGAAACAATCCAAGCTGATTATTGAGAATGTAAACCTCGTCTAATTTCTAACACACATACATAAGTGAAAATTAAAACGTCAAATACTCAGGCATACTGGGCCACGTTTGTTCATTCACATACCATTTAGGTGGAAAAAAACTCTGACGTAGAACATTTCTTTCCAGTTTTAATCCTGTATAAGTACGGTATCCAGTTATAATCGCAACCGCACTTTGTACTCTGAGGAGTAGATTGGTTTTAACGTGAATACGAACTGCGCAAACAATCATGACCACGAAGTTATTTGATGTTTCTTCTCGGAATGATCCTTGAGTACTCTACGTTGACAAGTACAGCTGTTAGAAAAATTATTATATGTTACGAGCCCTAATTCACTTACTTACTGCCAGCTCTTCATAACTATCGGTTATACTCGGACAAGTCAATGAAAAATGGCAACAGAATGTTTGTTCACGTTCTAAACTTTTAGTTTTTGAGACATTTAGAGTTACCGGAGCAGTTTCACCTCTGTGACCGGCAAACGATTTGCGTGTTGATATTACCTCTCAATTAGAAATGGATCACACCTTGCTCAAGGTTCAAGCTGTACCAATGACCAGCAAACTGTGAGGTGAACCAAACCGGTCGCTCTCTTGATATCTTCTGATTAATCTCACTTTTAATTATAACCGACCGTGGCGATCCATAGCATTGGAAACAATCCTCGTTGATTGCTGAGAACATGTTATCAAAGTAACAAGACCAGCGTTTTAGATTTTTGCCTTCTTAGTAACACCGCCACTTCAGACCATCCAAACATTTTGAAAGTTTAGAAAACTACTGTGATAGTTGATTAGTCAATACAGCAACTTACAAAAGTGAAAACATCCACGAACTGTCGCAACAGTTTGCTTTACGGAGTCACTTCCAAAGTAGGCCTAACACTGAACGAATATTTTCTAAGCCCTATTTACGAAGTGAGACATATGGACCAGTTTTCGCACTGTTCTTTTCTAACTTCTCTTTGAATTTTTGGTTTAATTCCAGGTTGTTTCTTAATATTTCAACATCGAATTAATTTCTCCTGTTTTTTCTCTTCAATTATGGATATGTACAGTTTTCGTTTCGACTGGAGTTCCATTAACGTGCTGGAAACCAACGACACAGAGATTGTCTACTAAAATGTTTTATATTTGCCGTCATACAAAGATGCTCGAATTGTCTACGTGCTACTTCAGTTCTTATCTTTAACACTACTCGTTGATCGACATATATTATCCCAACGAGGAATCATAACTGGATATCGAAACTTGGCAAGTACTCTTTAAAAAATCTCCCGACAGCATGAATGAATTCTCTTCGGACATATGAATGAACAACCATGAAGAAATTCAATAATTAAGGCTATTATTTTTTATTTAAACTTTCCAGAAGGCTATGTATAATTTACGGAAACACAGCTCCGTCTGTAGATTAGCGATAATAGACTGTTGGGCTCCGGATCCCAAGATTTCCGGTTCAAGCCCGGTAAAGGTAGATGGATTTCTCAAAGGCGGAGAAAAAAATATGTGACATTCAATGTCTCACGATGTCGGCACATAACATAATTACAACTCAGCAATAGGTCACCGAAGTAGAATACTGGTTTCTTAGCCATCTGGAAGTAGAAAACGGAACATCGAAATTGACAGAAAGACACACAGACAGATGGCGTCAAATCAAAGTGCATGCATACCGTAGCTGGGGCCATACGATTATTATTACCGAAAAGCGCAAGTTCATTTAGTGTTCTACATCGTAAGAGATTGCATAAAGAATGTGATGTGGCCTGATATGGTATAGTGTCAAAATCGCGACTGAATCCTTCGTGAATTTTTTTTTATTTATCGAGAAGGCAAAAAGAAATACTCCTAATAGTGTTTCTCTAAACGAATGAATAAGTCCAAATTGTTCGCAGATCCAGCTGTATCTGGTCGTTGTCAGCAAATCAGTTGCACATGAAGATGAAAAATGCCCAGGAGGCCATGCGTGGAAAATTTTTCCTGCTACTTTCAACAACCTCTGAGTGACAGGACAGTTAATAGACAGTAGTTTCTTATTTGATGTACAATTCCCCGTGTCCTTTGGTTTGTAACTATATGTATTTCTAAAAGGCGCTAATTTCGAAATTTCATTACGTACGGTACATGATAAACGAGATGTTTGTTACCATCGAATGCTACCGAGTTCTGAACGTTCGAAGTCTGCAAGGTTAACATTCATAACTCGCATTGCACAAAGAGGATGGATTTTTCGCCTCTCGCTGAGTTCACTGTGGAAGCTAGTCGTGATGCGACCACCACGACTTGTACATACATCACTGTAGAGATTCAAGGTAAGTGTATATTAGCTGTGGCTAATAGAAACAAATGTGGATGTTTTACTTTTCTTCATGCTCCTAATGGTGCTTTTAATACGCCCACAAGAGTTCATATTGTCATCCAGCGATTGTGAACTCATTTGTCTTCTCAGCTGATCTATTGTTGTCGTGAGAACTAATGGATATGTAATGTAGATTTTCATCGTTTCGCCCGTAATTTGTACTTACAATGTTAAAGTAAATGAAACATTATCTGGCCACACTCGATAGTGTCAGAGAGAACACTGTCACGTTTTATAGAAGGCTGGAATCGTAAACCAAACAGGCCACTAATCACTTCCCAAGTGAGATTACCACCAAGTGTGACTATTTTATTTCCAGTATTTGTTTAGGAATTAACTGCATCTTAGTATGAGTATTCATAACAAATTATTTTGACTATAGCTCCTTGCAATCTACGTTTTCAATATAATATGTAACTCTATCTGATATACTACTTCTTCTTCTGCCGTTTTTCACACACACTGGTGAAGTCGCAGGCGCGAAGTATATTGCGCTTTGGGATTGGTACCGTTGCTGGCAAGATGTAGTGTTTACAGTGCACTATGTCTTCTGGTATGGGCTAGAATAAACTTGTTACTTTCATTGACCTGTCTCAGTCTTATACTTGGCTTTGACAATATGAAAGTGGCTGAGGTATGAGTGACGCTAGTAATGCCATTCCTTATGCAGCCAGTCGCTGCTATGAATGGTGTGAAGATGTCGCTCATAGGGTCGGTTGGTGCTCGCATTTCAGTAGGCTTGGCAGACTGATGTGCAATAACAACTTCTGGCCCAGTGAGGAAAGCAACGGGAAACTACATCACTCATCATTTCCCTAGTCCGCCTCTTCAGTGACACCTAGGCCGTCTATGACAGCTAATGGTGAACCTGTTGAGGATTCAACCAGCCTTCGGGCTGAATACCCAACACACCGTTTTATGGCCGGCTGGCTTTCCTGACGCAAACCCTGTATATATGCATTATTACATGTTTTTTTTTTTATTGGTTTTTAATGCACTGTGAAGTTCAACCAGTCGGAGACGATTTGTATTGAAATAGTGCAGAAATTAATTAGTGGATTCGAACCCCACTGTCGGCAGCCCTGAAGAGGGTTATCAGTGGTCTCCCATTTTCACACCAGGCAATTGCTGGGGTTGTACCTTAATTAAGACAACGGACGCTTCCTTCCCACTCCTAGCCCTTTCCTGTCTCATCGTCGCCGCAAGACCTATCTGACGTAAAACAACTTGTAAAGGAACATATCTATCTTCAACTAACGCACTGTTCTAATGCTAGGTCAAAATACCCCTGACGAAGCTATTAACACATCCAGTAGGCCAAGCGAAACTTACTTCGCTGTACTCAATCGACAGGCCGTGACTAGTCTTTGATTTCCACTTCCCTTTCCTTATAATTCTCCTCCTCTTACTTTTCCACTAAGCACCACACGATGTTGCGTAGTTCACGCAAAATGTACCGAGGGTGAAAGTCTGTTCGCATCTCTACTCATCTCCCGTCAGTCATCCATTAGAAAACGTTTAACCTTACCACATGATGCACGATTTATTCTTTCGCACGCTCGAGTTAATTTTTCTGTGGTGTATTACACAAGAAAGCAATAATTCATATGAGAACCGGAGATGTCTACGTCGAGTGGCTGTCGATGGTACCAGATTGTTTTATTTGAAGTAGTATGCTGAAATTAGTCATTGGAGTAAAGATGGGGAAAATAGTCATGTGACTTGTAACTGCTAGATGAAATTTAGGTCTATTCACGTGAATTTGAAGACGATATAAGGGGACCAAGCTTCATGACAAGGATAACATTTTCAACGTGATACCCTTCTCAAGTGTAATGCAAATTTTAGAACGCCCTCTACTTCATTATAATCTGTGGATTTAGTGATTGTACTTTGCCATTTTCATGTGTTTATAATTTATATATTCCATGACCGTAAGATGGTTTATGGATTCATTTCACTGTTACTTTCCTTCTTTTTTGCTATTTGCTTACGTCGCACCGACACTTGACAGATCTTATGGCGACGACGGGACAGGAAAGGCCTAGGGATGGGCAGGAAGCGGCTGTGGCCATAATTAAGGTACAGCCCCAGCATTTTCCTGGTGTGAAAATAGGAAACCACGGAGAACCATCTTCAGGGCTGCCGACAGTGGGATTCGAACCCACTATCTCCCGGATGCGGGCTCACAGCTGCGTGCCCCGCTTGCTTCATAATATACATTATGGAAACACGTATTATGCTAAATTACATCATATCGGTGTATTAGACAACGTTCTGCCCATTTTACCGAAAAACAGTAGTTAGAAATACTTTGTGAATTTCAACGAATGCCAGCCAATCACACAATTGAATGACTTGATTCGCACTCCGAGAAGTAGGCGAAGTAACTATGGAAATGCTGTTCGTGTTTGCTGTTACTGTATTATCACTTTGTACTCTTCGTCCTTTACACTTCTCCTTAGAATGGAAATTCCTACAAGAGCCTTTAACTTAAGTCTGGGTTATTTCCACTTAGCCATTGTAGGCCGTCTCTAAGCATGATCTATCAGTTCGTTGAAACACATATAGTAACATAAAGCTCCCACCTCAATAGCCATTTAAATGTTTCTTTCAGCCTTGTACAGAATCACTAAGTATTCAATGTTTTCACCTTATATGTGATGAGATATGAAGAAAAACCTTGGTGGACTTTTTAACACTTGTGTTGCTTAGAACCTCCCTTTTTACATACAAAGAATGATGGACGAGCTATGTAGTAAGGCGATTGGCTATTTATAACCTTGTTATTCCACCAAAGACTTGGAACATGTTTTCAATAAGTTACAGTCTATCTCTGGAACATACCCAACACTCAATATACTGTTATATGTTGCAGAAAGTTGCCAAATTGCTATACAGAAATATGAAAAATAAGTCATAAAGCGTGCCACGATATGAAACACACACCTTAAAAGATCATAAAGAAATGAATACAGTAGTGTGAAATTCTCTAACAGCTGCAAGAAGGCGTTATATTCTGAGTAACAAGTTTAATCGTGAAATAAGCTGTGTTGTTCTTATGACAATAGATAACTTCTTGTTTGTTATTTTTATTATATTTGCATGATTTTGTAACTTCAGTTACATTCACTGAGCAGAGCTCAGTAATTCAACTCATCTTTTCTACGCTTCATTATTCTCTGACTTTCTCCGCACTGCAAATCCTGCGTAGCGTCAAAGAAAATGCTAGCCTGTAGTGGCTACTACTATCGTGAACATAAACACGAGATCCACCATGACATGAAATGTCACTCAGCTATCACCAACCCTCCTCAATCTTTCAGTAACTTTAACCTCAGATTTTATGATTCTGGATTCTGGTTAGCCTGATTTTGTATTTCATGTCTTCTTGAAATAGCATTTCATATGTTCCATAAACCAGGGTGAGTGGTTGAGACGTTCGATCATGGCTCAATCCGGGGGTATTTGAACGTACTCAAGTACGCCCGCCTCATATTGTTTGATAACTGGACCGTAAAATAACTCCTGCAGGAAAACCGTAAAAGAGGTTTGTGGGATGTAAGAATTCTTCTTCTTCTTCTTCTACCGCTTTGCCCACACCTGTAGGGTCGCGGGTGAGAACTGTGGCGAACATATGGATTTGGTCCTGTTTTACGGCCGGATACCCTTTCTGAAGCCAACCCTGTATGGAGGGATGTAATCACTATTGCGTGTTTTTGTGGAGGTTGGGAGTATAGAGCGTTGTCTGAATATGAAGATGAGAGTGTTGGGACAAACAAAAATACCCAGTCCACGAACCATAAGAATTGATCACACGGGATTAAAATCCCCGACCCGGCCCGGAATCGAACCCGGCGCCCTCTGAACCGAAGGCCTCAATGCTGACCATTCATCCAGCGAGTCGGACGGATGCAAGATGATGATGATGATGATTATTATTATTATTATTATTATTATTATTATTATTATTATTATTATTATTATTATTATTATTACATAATATGCACGTATTGTACACATAGCACATACAGTTTTGCAAAGGTGAAATGGCTCTACTTCAGAGTTGCAGTGATCATTAAACCTTCCTCTACCGGGCGAGTTGGCCGTGCGCGTAGAGGCGCGCGGCTGTGAGCTTGCATCCGGGAGATAGTAGGTTCAAATCCCACTATCAGCAGCCCTGAAAATGGTTTTCCGTGGTTTCCCATTTTCACACCAGGCAAATGCTGGGGCTGTACCTTAATTAAGGCCACGGCCGCTTCCTTCCAACTCCTAGGCCTTTCCTATCCCATCGTCGCCATAAGACCTATCTGTGTCGGTGCGACGTAAAGCCCCTAACAAAAAAAACCTTCCTCTCCAAAAAAGGATGAAACTGATACTCGTAGTGTTGAGTTATATGTGATTTTTTGTTGTTGTTGAGTTTTTATTTCCGAAACTTCCTTGAACTTACCATAATTCATTTCTCGAAAACTTGAAAGCAATTGTGGGGAGACCTGGGAAGAAAGCAGTCGTAATTTCAGTTTGGTTAGTGGTAGTATTCGTCCCATTTGTCTACAGTGTCCAGTGACCCGTTAACACGCTGTACCGCCTTGGTCTGTTGTGGCTTCCTTTTACTGTATTTATATGTACAATATTTATCTCCAAATACTAAACAACAAAAAGAGAGATTTCGGTAATGATCCTTCGTGTAATAAGTTGTGAAGTCTTTGTTAGCACCTTGTTCAGACTGTATACAGATTGAGTTATAAATAATATTCAGTCATTAACTCTATAAACTTATTCCTTCCACAATTTCATCCTCCTAAAAACAACTCAGGCCAAGGTCAGGACACTGTATGATTGTAGTGGTTGTTTCTGCTATTTTAAGGAGTAAAAACAACGAGATTACCAGCCTCTCTTCAAAAATGAATCCTCGAAGAATTAAAGTATGGGCTAAAGAAAGGGAGCGGATGCACTATGATGCATTTCACCTTGCAATCCTAACACTACCAAAGTCTTAAAATAACCTGTAATCACCAAGTCACATTTCTGAAATTGTGAGCCCCTTGAAAGCGCTCACTGTTTGTTACTTTTAGATTTTTCTTATTTTGACGTTCAAGCTTAGTTTAAAGACATTTTTCAGTAAATGCTTGTACATCCATAATAACTGCATTCTTTTCTCTTTTAGGTAAGGTGGCAAGTTTCGTGTGTAATGAAGGAATCGCTGCAAGGAGTAAGTTCAATAATCTATCTTATACTTTCTTCTTCTTGGTTCGAATGGATCTACTTTGGATCACGCTTATTAAACTGTTGGGCTTTGATCTTTGCCCAATATTGGCGCATTTTATGCCGGTGTAACTCCCTTTCTTTCATCTGTCCAGGGGGTACCTTTATTTTGGGGTTCTTCCTGAAATCCATGGACTTGCTTCAGGGTACGTCATACAGACCGTCTATCTTGAAGATTTCATATTCCCAGTTCTTATACTTTATTGAATAGGAGTTAATTTCTTAATTGCATCATAACTGGCTACTAGACATCGGAAGTTTATGTAGTCTTAATATCCAGTATATGTGCAGGGATACGGCAATGGTACGAGAAATCTTAAGACATATCTTGCAATGGCACATACTTCGGTAGGCTTTGTCATCAGCTTAAGAAAACTGCTTTCTATGAAATCATTTTGTATATCACCTTATTATTCTCAGTTAATGAGCTGTGTTTGACATGAACACTAGTGGTGACATATAATTATGCTGTTTATGAAACGAATATGTAAAGAAATGCCCTGTTCGGTTATATTTGCTAGTAAAATAGTTTATTGATTCAACTTTCAACTTCTAAAAGATAAACATTTGCGCCTCAAAGTACAGTACTGTACAATGTAAATGTAGACCAAATAATAAAAGGCGTCAGAACAAAACAGCTACGCAACAATGCAACTACAACATAGCTTCTGTTGTTTCAATAACTTACTGTGGAGTATCCGTAATGGATGAAACATGCAATTAAACATTTAAAACATATCGCTTGTGTTTGTCTGGTGCTGTCTGGTGGGCGGCGGCGCGCCGGGAAGGTGATGCGGCGGCGGCTCCGGCGGGGGACGAGGGCGGAGCCAGGGTCCACTCCAATCTGGCTCGTCGTTGTAGTCCGAGTCCTCGTCCGTCTGGCGCGGTGTGCCGCGTCCTGATCCTGGGGTGCCAGGCCGGGAGTCGTCACCTTCGTCCCCGATGATGTCCCAGGGCGCCGATCTCTGGCGCAGCTGGTCCGGGTACAGTGGAGCTGGATCAGGTAAGGTGTCCGGATCCGTGTCAGGGCAGAAGGATGCCCAGTACTGCTGAAGTAGGCCGTTCAAGTCGGCGGTGGGTGCGTAGGTGACGTACTCCCTTTGCTGTGGCGAGGCTGACCGCTCTAACAGCAACGCTCCGGGGTCTTCCTCCGACTGAAGACCCCTACGCACCCGGTGATGAGGTCGTGTCATGGTGAAACCAGAAGGTGATGCCCCATCACATCCGCAGGGCCGACTGACGACCCTCTCGGGGCGAGCGCTTCTTTTATAGGCTCAGAGCAGTGGTAAATAGTTCTGTTCTAATTTGTAACTTGTTAAAACAATTTGTTTTACGTCGCACCGACGCAGATAGGTCTTATGGCGACGATGGTATAGGGAAGGCCTTGGAGTGGAAAGAAAGTGGCGGTGGCCATAATTAAGGTACAGCTCCAGCATTTACCTGGTGTGAAAATGGGAAACCACGGAAAACCATCTTCAGTGCTGCCGACAATGGGGCTCAAACCCACTATCTCTCGGATGCAAGCCCACAGCTGCGCGTCCCTAACCGCACGGCCAACTCGTCCGGTGATTTGTAACTTTCAGTCTCATGATAATGAATATACAGTATCATCAATAGGATGACATAGAGTAAAATATTATTCTTAAATATTTCAAACTGCATAAAAGCCATACAAGATTACATTGAACTCGGTCATTTTATTTTTATTTTGAAATATCTCATGGCGTGAGTAATGTAAAGTACTAATAGTTTGAGTTAATTTTATTGTCTATAGAGAGTCTAGTTTTCCCAATTCATAGATCATTGCCAGATACGAAAGGTACCTCTTAATATAAATATATTTCCTGATTCTAATAACCTTCACCCACATTTCATAATACTAATTCAGGGTATAAAGGAGGATTAAGGCAATCTAGTTCCAAAGCGCGCTAACCTCTCTCCAACAATTCGTCTAATATCCTTACGATTGTATGAATAATATGCAGTGTGTCTGATATAATGAACCAAAAGGCCATTTTTGACGAAATCTCTCTAAGGGGCCGATGACCTTACATGTTAGGCCCCTTTAAACAACAAGCATCATCAAAACCTTTCAACTGACACATCTGACCCAAAGTCAGCTATACGATGTACTTTGTAGGAGTCAAAAGGTATGAAGAATTTAGACACTTGGATGTTAGTTTGAAATTCATCGAGATTTTAAGTTGTGTATAAACAGAAGACACTTACTGAAATGTGGTGTTCAATTCGAGACAATTATTATTTATTCTTTAGGACTAATCTTGATTAATTCACAAAAGTGTTACATGTTAATCTACTACTGATGCATGTGAGATTTTCAACTGAAAAATCACGTCCCTGTGGTTCGTATTCCTTGTAAACTGGAGATTCCATAGTTATGCTCACAAAATCAACAATTATATAAAATTAAGGTTTTGCTTGGCTATGCTAACTTTCCTGTTATCGAATGCTTTGGATTCATAATATCGTCGTGAATATAGTTAACTGTAGAGAGGAAACAGAGCACAATCCAGTGAACGATGAGCAGAGTGGAGTGATAATTGCCCGATACAGTCTCTATGCAGGAAATCAGCTGTGAATATTTGTGGTCCAATTAGTGACTGACGTATCAGTATTGCTAATGCCCTTCTGTTATCGTAGCTTCTATTACTAAATGAGTTATGAAAAGCATTGTTTTCTATGACTATTGCCGGTGAAAATTTGTCTTCATGACATACACGAAACCAGTGGCAGTCTTACTCGTATTATATAAGATTCCGATTATTTCTTATTGAGTTATCACTTGTACTTTTAGTTATCAATATGATTTGCACGTTAGTAATTAGCCTGAAGTCTGGCTCCTTGATTGAACGGTCAGCGTAGTGAGGGCCCTGGGTTCGAATCGCAGCCGGGTCGGGGATTTCAGCCGCCTCTGATTAATTCTTGTAGCTCGAGGCTGAGTGTTTTTGTCGTCTTGATACATATCTTAATTTACATATAACATATCACTTTACCAACCTCCACAGAAACAAGCAATGGTGAATTCATCCGTCTACATAGAGTTGAAAACCTACAACCTGTTTTCCAGTCATTGACTGGGTCAGGGATGGAATGAATGAATGAAGCAGATATAGGCTATTAGTACGATGGGGTCGCCACTCCCAAAGTGATTTATTAATGAATGATAGATGCTATGAAATGAGAATGGAGAGTGTTGCTGGAATGAAAGATGACAGGGAAAACCGGAGTACCCGGAGAAAAACCTGTCCCGCCTCCGCTTTGTCCAGCACAAATCTCACATGGAGTGACCGGGATTTGAACCACGGTATGCAGCGGTGAGAGGCCGACGCGCTGCCGTCTGAGCCACGGAGGCTCTCTACATAGAGTTAATGTCAGAAAAGGCATTAGACGGTAAATCTGCGCTTCATCCATATTACAGCCTGCTTTACGTCGCACCGATACAGATAGGTCTTATGGCGGCGATGGGATAGGAAAATGCTAGGAGTGGGAAGGAAACGACTGCGGCCTTAATTAAGGTACAGCCCCAGCTTTTTCCCGGTGTGAAAATAGGAAACCACGAAAAACCACCTTCAGGGCTGTCGACACTGGGGTTCGAACCCACTATCTCCCGAATGCAAGCTGATAGCTACGCGACCCAAACTGCACAACCACTTGCTTGCTTAATTTACATTAATTCCGACCCCATGCTATTGGGTAAAAGGTCGAGACAAGATAAAAAGTTATCAACCTGATATATTCAGACCTCTAGTTATCAACCTGAACTATTTTTTTGTTATTAACATGAAGTTGCAGCCAGTCCCTGCTATGAATGGTGTGAAAATATTGCTCATAGGGTCAGTTGGTGCATGCATTTCAGTGGGCTTGGCAGATGATGTGTAATAGCAACTTCTGACTCGGTGAGGAAAGCAACGGGAAACTACCTCACTCCTCATTTCCCTAGTACGCCTCTTCAGTGATGTCTAGGCCATCTATGACAGCTGATGGCGGAACTGTAGAGGATCCAACCAGCCTTCGGGCTGAGGACTAAACATACATACACAACATGAAGTATTCACAGAGTTAATCATTCTAAAGTGTTTACCCATTTATTCAACCATCTGAACTGTCCACACTTTTAGTTATCTGCCTGGAATATTCACTCTTATTCTTACAACCTGAAGTATTCCTTTAAGGGCCAAAATAGTCGCTGGTAAGGAAAAATCCGAATTATCCTCTCTCCACTTCCAGTACATTAATAGTACAAGACCTATCACACGCATATTGAAATTTATCACAAAATTAAAATAGTTACACCACTGGATCCATTCTCGGCTTCCTCACATCAATCATTCTGCCCCAGTATCAGTCGAAAGACGATGAGGCTGGCGGAAGGAAGGTAAAATATTGACGTATATAATGTCAGCTGATTTTTTGCATCCAAAGGGCTTATATACTCTCGAAGAAGTCTTAGAAGGCAACTAGAATAGGTGTCATACTGCACGATAACTCTAGGTCACACTATGATAGCCGACAGAGCCTCCGTGGCTCAGACGGCAGCGCGTCGGCCTCTCGCCGCTGGATACCGTTGTTCAAATCCCGGTCACTCCGTGTGAGATTTCTGCTGGACAAAGGAGAGGCGGGACATGTTTTTGTCCGGCCCTGCGGTGTAGGAGTGAACGCGTCCGCCTGTCACTCGACGGCCCCGGGTTCGATTCCCGGCCGGGTGAGGGTTTTTAAATTGTAATGATTAATATTCCTGGCCTGGGGACTGGGTGTTTGTAACGTCCTTAATCTTCCTTTCCTCACACACAACATTCCGCACTACCACCATTCCAATTACATGCTGGTTCGTAATACAATATGGTTCCAGTAGGGGCAAAAGATCCACATGGGTCGAGGCCCCGAGCAAATAGCATTAAAAGCCGACAACAGGAGTTACTGGGGAACTGCCGTTAGGATTATTTTAAAATAAATTATAGATACTTTGAAGGTGTATGTAAAAGCTGAGATGTTTTCATGTACCACTGGAGGTGCTCAACCTCCTTGCTAAACTCCACTAGACTCCACCAGTGGTGGGGACAGTTCTGCTAGCACTGAGTATATATCTAGTTTGCAACTCGCAGAGCGAAATGGTTTGCAGAGTGAAGAGGGTTTAGCACACATTGACTCTGTTGCAATGTATAGTATACAGATTTACTTCCATCACATTTCCAAAAGGTTAGTAAAGCGAGATTATAGTTGAAGTGTGTACATCAAGATCAGTGCGTAAGAATTTAACCGCCGTTCAGCGTTTAGTTATCTCTAGAATATCGCATGATAGGTATGGCAATGCATAGCATGTGTACGGTTGGTATGAATAAGCATTTAATATTTGGACTCAGTAAGACGGGGTTCTACTGGGTGGATTGTTTACCTCCAAAATGGCTGTCGAACAATTCGTTGCTTGGAGGACCGTGATCAGTCAATAGTGATCTCGACTTTTAACCTTCGCGCATGGCGTTCTCAGAGGCCGTCACGTCCTACTAGTGGCATACGCTTTCATATTGATGCGTACCATTATGCCTTCTCTTAAAATTCAGTAGGAAATTCAATTTTTGATACACGAGGAGACGCACCTGGCAGCAAAAATATGGGACGTACAGTGACGAGAATTTACTACGTTACAAACACCCAGTCCCCAGGCCAGGAATATTAATCATTACAATTTAAAAACCCTCACCCGGCCGGGAATCAAACCCGGGGCCGTCGAGTGACAGGCGGACGCGTTCACTCCTACACCGCAGGGCCGGACAAAAACATGTCCCGCCTCTCCTTTGTCCAGCAGAAATCTCACACGGAGTGACCGGGATTTGAACAACGGTATCCAGCGGCGAGAGGCCGACGCGCTGCCGTCGGAGCCACGGAGGTAAAAATCCCTGACCTGGCCGAGAATCGAATCCGGTTCCTCGGGTAAGAGGAATGCACGCTACCCCTACACCACGGGGCTGGCTGAATTTACTAGCAAAGCCATCAATAATGGCGGAAAAACTTGGAGAGTATAGAAATCTGTGCAATTTTATCAACAATGTTAATGATTATTAGGTGAATTAATGCCCCTGAAGAGAACTGTACTTTCATTTGAGGTAGCCTTGACAAAAAAAAGAAGGGTGCATAGCATGGTTACCTCCGGGGTACGTACAAGACATTCTTGTAAGCCATCATGTTTCGCGACAAGGTTGTCAGAGAAGCATCGAAAATACACTGATCTTGCGGCACCAAGTTTCAAACACCTCACTTACGTTAAAAATCTATAGCAATTGAAAGAACATTTAGCAAATAATATTATATGATCCCAAATATTGACCGTGGTTTGGCCTCGAACACAGGGTCACCTGGGCAGAAGAGGATTAAAATTAACTACTCCATCACGGTATTCAAATATTAATTCACATTTGTTCCTTTTCAGTTCGAGGAAGTTTTAACAAGATTTACTTTACCGATTGAGAAACAGGAATTAAACACGTAGAGTATATAAATCCTTTATAATCAATTTCTTTAAAACAACTACCGTGTACTCAACAGAATTCACATTAGCACATTGTAGGCTTGATCATAAATCTGTGGAGAAAACGGATGAACTGCCGCATGGGCGTGTTTGTTGCGCCTTTTAAAGTTCGTTAACTGGTCACAATCAGGGTTGGGAGGGCCCACTGTGCAGGTGCGTTATATATGTGCTTGCTAGGGAGGTGGGAAAAGTTGTTCTCCACGTCTGCCAACCAAGTAATTGGGAGACATCTACTGATACAGCAGACCAATGTACTCTGAAAGATTTCTATCACTCTATCAAATCAGATAAGTTCAATGCAGCAGCTTCTTTTTATACTTCAACATTTCTTAGTCTGTTTATTTTAA
Source organism: Anabrus simplex (assembly GCF_040414725.1). Classification (NCBI taxonomy): domain Eukaryota; kingdom Metazoa; phylum Arthropoda; class Insecta; order Orthoptera; family Tettigoniidae; genus Anabrus; species Anabrus simplex. The sequence continues at coordinate 1,293,531,868 of NC_090265.1, forward strand.
TGTGCTAATTTAATATAAAACTAGTCATCTCGAAGCAGCCACGAACCAATTCTTTCCTTAATGTTTATTCTTACATGTTCACTCACGCTCCCTTCATATTCGTAACTTAAATGTGACATCTGTTTCGATGAAGTAATTTTAAAAAGAGGTTGAACTCCAAGAATACCTTAAGTATCACTTCGCAATTTTTTGTTTGTGTGTTATTTGAATACTAGGAGTACTCACGGGATTTTCTGCCCATGCGAATCCCGGTCGATTTTCAGAAATAAAGGTCCAACTATCAATATATACTAGTAGTGCCTGGATCTTTGTGGACTAAGAATGCTTCAGAAATCCTTGGAGTTGTGGGCTAAAGTGTAAAAAATATGCACAAAAATACATGTGCATTTAATCATGATATTATATTTGTCGTACGTCGCACGGTCGCAAATAAGTTTTATAGCGACGATGGGATAGGAAAGGGCTAGGACTGGGTTAGAAGCGACCGTGGCCCCAACATTTGCCTGATGCCTAAATGGGAAATTACGGAAAATCCTCTTCAGGACTGCTGACAGTGGTGCTCAAACTATCCATCTCCCGAATGCAAGCTGAAATCTACGTGGCCCAAACCACGTCCCCTATACCCTAGGTCAATCACCTATTTACAGCATATGTACCTTTCACTGCAGAAAATAGCATCACAATAGGCAACTAGGAGTCTTTCAGTGTTTTCTGGAAACAGACTACGTTTATTGTCAGTCAAGAGAATCTTACAGGCTAAAACATTAATTTAACATATTTTAGAATTCATACTCTGTAGTCAGAGTCGCAGAACATTACGTTAGCTCCATTTTCAAGCCCTGCAGTTCGGCCCTCTCGAGGAGTTTTGAGAACTTCCGATTTTTTTAGGGAACATGGGGTTGTCACATGCTCCGGCACCAGGTTTGAAGTTTCCGGGGTGCCTAGACGTGCCTCAATAACTCATGCCTATTATTTTACATCTACCCATATATACTTCGACTCCCATTTATCAGTAGAGATTATTCCAAATGCTATGAAAGGAATGATAAAACAAAGTAGATACGTACGTTTTTATCCGAAAACTAGCATAAGATCAAATGTTTTTTTCGAAATAATATCATAGTAACGAAGAACTATGGGAAGCAACACAACAACAGGTAATTGAAAGTCCGAATAAAGGATACTCAATGACGATGGATAGGTCACACATTTTAAGAAAGCCCACGCGAGCTGTCAAAAGATATTCACTCGATTGCTCGAAGGAATAGATGTCCAGAGGGGACCTGAAAGAGGACGATGTATAAAGAGTGCATGGATGTGAAAAATGTCTGGAATGAGGAGAGGTTTCTGACCAGCAATATAATTCGATGGATGTGTTAAACGGTTGTTCTATGTTCCAATAAGAGTAACAAGAAATGTGTCAAAGACAGGCACTTCAGGTACGAAGGTTATCCAATGAGCTCATACTTTCTGCATTCGGAAGTTGGTAGGTTCGAATCCCACCTTCGGCAGCCCATAAGATGGATGTCCATGCTTTCCCATTTTCACATCAGAAAAATGCCGGGGGTTTGCCTTAATTAAGGACACAGCCGCTACCTTCCCAATTTTAATATTTCCTCATCCTTGACACCGAAAACCATTTACGCGTTAATGAGACATTTAATCCTTTGCCCAAAACAGGTCACTCTGTACACTCACAAAGTACTGTTGACCATGATCTCTCAGACTGGTACGTCATCATCAGTTGCAGTGTTACTGTACCTAAGACTGTCCAGCCACACACCTATTCACGTCTCTTGGCTCCCCTGAATCTCCGCAGCATTGCATAGCACGGATCAGAGAGATATGCCGTCTGTGTATTTATCGTCTTCCCACATACTATAGGTTCCAGTTTCCCTTGCGTCTCCTGGTAAACGCACATCTGTTAACCTACAGAGGTCACAAGTGTCAATCTCATTAGGTGTGTTGCAATTTGGCCAGGCAATAAAAGTAGCCATTACTTAGAGCTGGTTGTGTTGTATAGACACAATCGTAGCCGCCCTATAATGAGAATAGATACTAAGAATGCATCTTCTTGACCAAAATGTCTCCTGGACGGGATGATGAGATGCAGCTGCCTCTTCACTTTTACTGATCTTATATATTTTTATATTGACACACAGGTCAGTTAGAGATTCCATACTAAGATGTATTTCACGAGGATTCATTGGCTGATTGGTCATCGTTGAGGCCTTCGCTTCAAAGGGTCCCGGGTTCAATTACTGGCCGCGTCGGGAATTTTAATAGTGTTTTATTCTTCTGGCTCCGGGACTGGGTGTTTGTTCCAACACTTTCCTCTTCATATTCATACAGCACACTACACTACCAACCACCACAGAAGCACGCAATAGTGATTATATCCTGCTATAAAAGGTTGGCGTCAGGAAGGACATCCGTTCGTAAAACAGGGTCAGATCCACATGTGCGACACAGTTCGCACCCGCGACCCCACAGGTGTAGGAAAAGTGGTAGTAGTAGAAGAAGAAGAAGAAGTATTGTACGAGGAGTGAAGAGTGAGTACTGTGTAGAGATGAGAAGAATGCAAGAATGAGGAATGTGGCCTGCAAGCACGAACTTCCTGTTCAGCCCAGATAGATCGGCTCTTATCTGCTCGTGTCTGCTACACGAAAACATTGACTCACACATTTCAGTTCCCTGGATTACAACTGTCAAGAGCGAAGAGATGCGAGTAGAAGATAATATAAAGTCGCCTGGATAGTAGCGGGGTTGCTATGGTAACCATTGCGTCACTGGCCCTGCTGGTGAAAACCCCTTCGCCCCGTGCTTCACCGGGCAAGTACATTCTTCTAATCTGCCATCAGTAAATGCCTTTCACGTTTTCTCAACGATAGCTGTACATATTCATAGTAATTTACCCAACAGCCACGAAAAGTGATGTTTTACGTTACGAGTGAGATGTTTGTGGTGAGAACGGAATTTAGAAATGAGTAAGGTGAACTTACCACTTAAGTGGCTATTGCTGTTCTTGATTATACGGATGAACTGTGTTATTTAGTATTTTAATATCATCCCACCGATAGATAGTGTTCAAATATATCTCGAAGACGTTTGATGTTCGGTAATCGCTTTCCCCTCATTAGTACCTTGGTGAATTTACTTATTTTACATTAAATCATCCATGTTTGATTCATGCAGTGACGTTTTCCCTTTGTTGTTTGTGTACTGCTATTAAATATAAAAGAGAGGTGTGTAGGCGAAGTTAACTTCCATTACCAGTTATGTTGCAAGCTACCTAGACGTCGTGTGTGTTTACGAAGATCACAAGTACACTGTCATACGTGCCAGCTTTTCTTGATTTTACGTTACCTTACGAATTATTGGTTTATTTCACCGATGTACGGATGAATTGTATTATATAATATTTTAATATTCATCCCGCTGATAGGTGGTGTTCAAATATATCTCGAAGACTTTTGGTGCTCGATGAAAGCTTGTTTCCCCCTTCATTCGATTATTAATAGAAATTTTCATTGATTTCTAAAGTCGAATCGTTCTATAGTCATTTTCGTAAATTTCCGTTTTTAATGTCCATTATCTTGGCGCCTCGTGGTATTGTTTTTGTTATCTTCCGTTACAGTGAGTTGGTGATTATTAGTCTATATTTAGTGTGTGTTTTCGTAATTACCTCGTTTGTAATTATAAATGGTATGTGTATTCATAAATAAAATTGCTAAGAAACTTCTTCAAGGAAACCTTATCCGTGGAAATCCGGTGCATTCTTCGCTCGACGAAAGGAGTTTGCGTTTTGTTACACATCTGGCTGTTTATTGTAGGGAGTAGAATGTTTTTATAACGAGACATTATTGATTTTGTATTTAGGTAGTGCTATTTTGTAGCGTGAGAATCTTCTCGATTTCTGTTTTTAGAAGTAGGCAGGCATGCAGTGGGTTTTCGCGACTTCTATTTTGAAAGAGTTACTTGTTAACTGAAGGCCCCATGTAAGGTACCCAACTCATTCAAGATTGTTTTAAAATGGACTGAGGAGCTCATTTAACATCCTGAGCTAATCTAACAAGGGGGCATTCCCTACTCGTCACCACCGATTGCGCTCAAATTTATAGAACATGCAGGGCTTGGCTAGAAATAAAAGTACCTAAAGTGGGAACTCCAGATAGCCAAGCGTATAGAAAAGAAAATGAAAATGTTGACGCGGCTCTCGCACCGTGTAAGCCACTTACGTTAGTGCGTACGCCGAGCAGTAGGTGGCGTAGCCGTAAGAGGTTGAACTAACAATTCGATTGTTGTGGGTTCGACTACCCGTGTGGAGAATATTTTTCTCAATTTTTATATTATTCATTTATTTTAATTTATTTTATTTATTTGTATGGAAAAGGCATATACGACGTCATTTGTTTAGGTGTAATTTGGAGTTGCAAACTTTCCCGACGTGTTCAAACAGAAATTCTTTTTTTCTCCATTATTGGCTATCTCCCCTCCTTGGGGAATGTGCCATAAACGTGAATAGTCGTTTCGCTGTAGGATTCGTTTCCACCTGACAAGTGAAGGTTGCTCCTGGCGGCTGTACACAAACAATAGATTCTTGGCGCATTGTCTGACAATGACATCCCAATGTTTTACCTTTTCTATGCCTTTTGTGTATAAAATATAAATAAAATGAATTATTCACCTCATTGCTTAATTGAAAAATTAATAATATAAAAGTTGACAGCAACATTCAGTCTCCACACGGAGAGTCGAACCGCCGACCATCGAATTACCAGGCCGAGCTCTTACCGCTACGCCGACTACTGTTCAGCGTGCGCACTAACGTAAGTGGCTTATACGGGGCGAGAGCCGCGTCAACATTTTCATTTTTATTTTTATTTTCTATACGCTTGGCCATCTGGAGTTCCTAATTTGGGTACTTTCATTTCTAGCCATCCCTGCATGTTCTATAAATTTGAGCGAAATCGGTGGTGACGAGTAGGGAATGCCCCCTTGTAAGAAGCCTTCTGGTGTGAAAGGCAACGGATAGAGTCAAGGAAACCTAGCAATATACCCGATATCGTTACATGGTGGTCACGCACAGTGTAATATCTTCAGGGCATCTGAATGGGCAGTAGTCGCCTCGGCGAGCCAGGATAATGAGCTACCGTAGGATTTGAATTTGTTTTAATATGAACTATCATTCCTTTTCCAGCAAAAAGACAGATGTTACATAATTCACGTTAGTTAAAAAAATGGCAACTTTTTACTTGGAGGGGTAACTATGAAGAAAGGTCTTTGATGCTGTAGTTTGCTCGTCTTAGGGTTTTGAGACTCCCATCACAGGCTTACCACACCGGAGACACCTGAAAAGCTATAAAAGCTATCATATTTGAAGCTAGAGGTTGCTTCTCTCACGTTACCTCTGTTAAAAATCCTTGATCATATATCTAGACGTATATTCCTTGACCAAACAAGTATTTCATGGTCAATTTGGATTACACAAGTACTTATTACTTGTATTCCTAGTTATCCATCTATATTACTTTCTTCACCTCTCCGCCCTCCAAAGGGTATCGTACAGTAGCAATCAAGGCTGTAATTTTCTCCACGTTATCCTAGACTTAAGCAACGTTTGTTTGTTAATCCATAAGCTGAACTTATGTATTTGTATCCCTACACCACTTGCGTATTTTCAGTTTTCAGTAGACGTATTTCGTAAAGCTCGTTGCATGTTCCTTTGCAGTGGACTTGACTGCTTGTATGATTTAAATTTGACCATTAAAGTGAAAAAAGGCCGAAATTCACATTTATATTGCCCTATTACCTTATATTCAAAGGGTACAATATGCTGTATAAAATCTGCCCCGCTCCTTGGCTGAACAGTCAGCGTACTGGCTTCGGTTCAGAGGACCCCGGGTTGGATCGTCATCGGAGCCGGAGATTTAAACATTTTATGGTTAATTTTGTTTCACCACATTCATCTTCATAATCGCATAGCACATCACACTACCAACCCCCCCACAGAAACACGTAATAGTGAATATATTCCTCCACATAGCATTGACATCAGAAAGGGCGTCCGCGCGTAAAATCGGGCCAGATCTACATGTGAAACACAGTTCTGTGAACCCACCAGTATTGGACAAGTGGTAGGAGAAGATTATTCTATGTCGAATCTGTCGAAATGTTGTCATAAGCGTTCAATTGCATCTTTGTAATTGTTTAATAGTAATTTGAAATCCAGTCTAAACTAAGGTAAGGGGGAAGAATGTGTCTCCTTAACATCTAGATCTTCGTTGTTATGCTGTCTGGAAGTTTCTCTCCCTTCCGTCTCAAAGGGTAGAGAAAATGAAAACATTGAGCCATTGACCTCAAAAAATGGCACGGCTGTAATCTGGGAACTGAAACAAGGAGAACATTTCTGCTTTGCGTCTGAACTACCACGCCCCCAGTGTGACCTTCACCAAGCTCACACTGTAATTGATAGTAATAGCTCGGTAATGTTTTTATGGACACTTAAAGTCTGTAACTTTGTTGGATAATGAGTGGCCAGTTTTCTCCGACCAAGTGCATTCCTACTCCTCGGAAGGCACATTTCCCGCTTGTCGACATGCCGACGGCCAGAGAATGACTGAGAAGTTGCGTCAACATTTATTATTATTTTTTAGTCGTTTTCAGTTGATGAGGCCAAGGTTGAAGAGTCATCAATTGCTGAACTTGCTGGTTAGGCCTTCCCCCTTCACCTTGATGAAAGCATCTTTTTATATAGCGATCGCAGGTCGCTTTCAATTGCAATAACTTTTACATTTATTATTATGCAATGCCAGTTCTCTTTATTCTGCTCATGTCACCTGCAACTTCCTATAATAGCTACAGATATTTCTGCGTATACACGTATATGTTCTTGCTCGATGCTCTAAGTAGGGTACTTAAACGCCATCTGTAACCTTGGAGGAATATGAAGGTTGAGAACACCCTTAGGCTGGTAACATACTGTAGTCCTACGACTCCTAGTATGGCTCGAGGCTTTCTGGTCAACGTTTGAGCCTTCGGGCCTCGTGGTACCGGGTTCGATTCTCGACCGGGTCATGCGATTATAATCACTCAATTCCTTTGCCTCAGACACCCACTCGTATCGGTATTTGGCCTTTTTGTCTGAAGTGGTTCGTCTCAGGTCACTTACACCCTAGGGATTAGTTTGTCACAAATAGTTTTCATAACAAATTAAAGTTCGTCCTACGTGACTGGGACCAAAATGAGACACTTTCATCCAAAATCTTTTGGCCCACATTGCTTTTCGTTCCAGTCGTTCAATACGAATATAATGACAGGCCTCCTCTGATGAGACCGATGTCAGGAATGGCAAATGTCCGTAAAACTCGCTACGAAGATTCATCCCTCTTCGTACCCGACCCCGTAGAGAAATGGGATGGTGAGTTGGTAAAAATTGCGGAGTTCGTGTGAGCCGGCTAAATAAGAGTATTCGTATCGCACCCTAGATACCAAAAAAAAAAAAAAAGAAAGGCCCAAGAATTATACCTTGCTAGTGCGATTTGGTAAGACAGATAAAAATAACTGTAGCTTGTATAGAAAACATTGTGCCTGAGGAGCTTGTACTCAGAATTTTGGAATTGAACTGAACACATTGAATTTTCACTTTTACCATTTAACACAGCGATCAGAAACCCAGATTCGCACAAGTAAGAAGTCGCAATGGAATTAAAATTCGCTTATATTTACTACTTCCTATTATGACTATTTCTTACTATTTACAACTTTACATCGGTCTGTTTTCAGACCAACTTTACTTTACGGGGGTGAAGTATGGGTGGAATCAGGACATTTTATTCATAAGTGAGAAGTAACACACTTGAAAATACGAGAATGATTGCTGGTACAAACAGGTGGGAAAAATGGCAGGTCACTCGGAATGAGGAGATAAAGACTAAATTAGGAATCAACTCGATGGATAAAGCTGTACGCATAAACCGGCCTTGGTGTCTGGACCATGTGAGGCGAATGGAGGAGGATAGGTTACGTAGGAGAATAATGGACTGTGTTATCGAGGGGACGAGAAGTATAGGGAGACCAAGACGACGATGATTAGACTCAGTTTCTAACGATTTAAAGATAAGAGGTGTGTAAATAAACGAGGACGCAGAACTAGTTACAAACGGACTTTTGTGTTGTCGGTTAGTAAATACACAGAGGCTTGCAGACTGAACGCTAAAAGGTATGACAGCCTATAATGATGTATGTACACTGACTGACAGAGCAAATGCAACACCAAGAAGGAGTGGTTCGAAAGGGATGAAAGTTGGGGAAAAAACAGAGACGGCACGGACGAATAATTGATGTTTATTTCAAACCGATATGCAGGTTACACAATGCGCACGGCATCGACTCAGTAGGATGTAGGACCACCGCGAGCGGCGATGCACGCAGAAACACGTCGAGGTACAGAGTCAATAAGAGTGCGGATGGTGTCCTGAGGGATGGTTCTCCATTCTCTGTCAACCATTTGCCACAGTTGGTCGTCCGTACGAGGCTGGGGCAGAGTTTGCAAACGGCGTCCAATGAGATCCCACACGTGTTCGATTGGTGAGAGATCCGGAGAGTACGCTGGCCACGGAAGCATCTGTACACCTCGTAGAGCCTGTTGGGAGATGCGAGCAAAGTGTCTGGGCGGGCATTATCCTGCTGAAACAGAGCATTGGGCAGCCCCTGAAGGTACGGGAGTGCCACCGGCCGCAGCACATGCTGCACGTAGCGGTGGGCATTTAACGTGCCTTGAATACGCACTAGAGGTGACGTGGAATCATACGCAATAGCGCCCCAAACCATGATGCCGCGTTGTCTAGCGGTAGGGCGCTCCACAGTTACTGCCGGATTTGACCTTTCTCCACGCCGACGCCACACTCGTCTGCGGTGACTGTCACTGACAGAACAGAAGCGTGACTCATCGGAGAACACGACGTTCCGCCATTCCCTCATCCAAGTGGCTCTAGCCCGGCACCATGCCAGGCGTGCACGTCTATGCTGTGGAGTCAATGGTAGTCTTCTGAGCGGACGCCGGGAGTGCAGGCCTCCTTCAACCAATCGACGGGAAATTGTTCTGGTCGATATCGGAACAGCCAGGGTGTCTTGCACATGCTGAAGAATGGCGGTTGACGTGGCGTGCGGGGCTGCCACCGCTTGGCGGCGGATGCGCCGATCCTCGCGTGCTGACGTCACTCGGGCTGCGCCTGGACCCCTCGCACGTGCCACATGTCCCTGCGCCAACCATCTTCGCCACAGGCACTGCACCGTGGACACATCCCTATGTGTATCGGCTGCGATTTGACGAAGCGACCAACCTGCCCTTCTCAGCCCGATCACCATACCCCTCGTAAAGTCGTCTGTCTGCTGGAAATGCCTCCGTTGACGGCGGCCTGGCATTCTTAGCTATACACGTGTCCTGTGGCACACGACAACACGTTCTACAATGACTGTCGGCTGAGAAATCACGGTACGAAGTGGGCCATTCGCCAACGCCGTGTCCCATTTATCGTTCGCTACGTGCGCAGCACAGCGGCGCATTTCACATCATGAGCATACCTCAGTGACGTCAGTCTACCCTGCAATTGGCATAAAGTTCTGACCACTCCTTCTTGGTGTTGCATTTGCTCTGTCAGTCAGTGTATTTAAGCAAAGCAAAGCAAAGCAAAGTCATCCCCGTACAGGCCATGAAGGCCCTTGGAGTAACGGAAGGTAAAGGCTTCCTCCATTTGTAACCTCGACACGTGATGTGGTAGAGTGGTTAGCTCTACGCCCGGCCGCCTTTGCCCCCAGGAATTAACGTGGTACTCATTTTTGGTGTAGGCTGAGTGAACCTCAAGGCCATATGCACCTCCGGAAGTGGAAATCTCGTTTCTTAAATTCTACGACTTTCTGACGGGGATTCGAACCCATGTCCTTCCGGGCGAACCGAGCACGCCTTTACCCCCTCGGCCAGGCAGCCCCTAGTGCCTTGGAAAGTGGGGGGGGGGATGTTGATTTTGTACAATTCCGGGGCGCTTTAGGGTGTCAGACGATTTCAGATCCATTTGAGATACCACAATAATTATTTTTTGGATGTTTCTCTGGTACTGTATTTAACGTGTTATTAAATAAATCTCGGAAAAAATGTGCGAAAATCAGACCCAAGTTGCCACGTTGTATCGCATGAGCTTCTATGCAAATCTCATTTACTATTCGTATGTTTGAATGTTGATATATCATCTTCCTTTGTTCGAGATGGCCAGTTAACAGGTTGGTGGAGAGGAATTTCATTGTGTGTAATGACTGAAAGGGAGCTTAAAGTTAAGGCGCTAGCCGGAGGCGAGGAATCTGTCCGTAACGCACGAGGTAAGTGGATGCACGTAATTAAGTGGCAGGCTGCACCAACCAAATGCGCCGAGTCAGACTTCTTCTCGCTTTTATTTTGCAGGTAGTTTTTCATATCATTAATTGTTTCAAGATAACCTCCACTGGATTAGCAATAAACTTCATATTGAATATTTAAAAAGTACTAACACTGTGTGTAGAGTTCGGCTCCTTGGCTGAATGATCAGACTAGTGTCCTTCCGTTCTTAGGGCCCTGAATTCGATTCTTCGCTTGGTCGGGAATTTTAGTCGCGTCTGGTTAAATTCCTGTGGCTCGGGGTGTAGGCTTTTGTGGTCGTCGTAATACATATCTCTTATTTTATACACAGAAGTGCCACACTTCCTATCGCCACAGAAATACGCGATACTGAACACCTGACTCTAAGCAACTGGTAAAATTACAGGAAGAAGTCCTTCTACACACTCTGTGTACAGAGTTTCGGCACAGTGTCCGGGTGAGGGAGTAGCATTGGCGTAAGCATTTTTGTTATCACTGTTGCATATCTTTCACGGCAAATATGCTAAGTGTAAATCTCTCCTGATGTTCGGGATTCCAATAATAGAAGTGTTTGTAACTGAGTTTAAAAAGGTCATCAGTTCATGCCGTTTTGACACGCTTCGTTAGTCGTAAGCTGAACCGTAATTCGTGTTTCGAGGGTCAGCCCACGGCCAACTAATGGCCCTCTCGTCAGTTTCGTCATATTTGTTTGTGGATTTACCTCTCGCGATGCTCATCAATCATGGGTCCATCAGCGTCGAGCTCGACCTTAATTGACACAAGACACGGTGTGTTGAACCGGGGAATTGAAAGGTCCATCAAGTAACACAGAGGTCAAGGTAAGCATCACATTTGAGGTTCATGTTACATCAAATTATATAATTGTTTATAAGGACTAATAAGTATTACTTTCCAAATAAGTGGTTTCAATGTTGTTTTTAAATGTGGACAAAGGTTATCTTAATGTGGTTTGACTGAGGTACGAGCAAGGGTAGTTACTACATATTTGACAGCCGTCCCCAATTTGGGAGGGTAAGTTGATGGACTTGGCAAACTTGTATGTAGTAGTATCATCTAGTTCCACTCTGGTTCCACGAGGAAAGCAACAGGGAGTTAACTATTCATCGCCTTCCCTGGTGTGCCTTTTTTTCTGACGTATGGGATTTTTGTGACAGTTGATGGTCAAACTGTTCGCGATCCAACTAGCCTTTCGTATGAGCCCTTAATATACATGCAAGTTAATTCCCCTCTTTATTGTATGCCTACCTCTTGGTGCCATATCTTGATACGGGGTCGGGGATGAGATGAGATTAATGTATATGGCACGTTTTTACGACCGGATGCCCTTCCAGTGGTCAACCTCAGTTGAGGAGCTAATGAAGATGAAATGATAGTGAATGCATTTCAGTAAGGAGGTGGAAGGAATCGGCTATGAATATAAACTGTCCTGATATTTGCCTGGAAGTGAAAATGGGAAACCACAGAAACTGCCTTCTTTATAAGTTATAAATATTCGCCAATTTGACATTATTGTTGTTGTTTGCCGACAGATTCATTTGTGGAGGTAGAAACTTGCCTAGCCAGAATTTACAATTGCCGTGAGAGGATTTGCTTTCTACGAGAAAAAAACGCCACTCAGCAGTCGAAAATATGGAACGTGTGTAGAATTCTGCTTGGAGCAAGGAAAGACACATGTTGTAACATATCGTTTTATTTCCCTGACCATACCGCGGTAGTCAATTTTTGACCCTTTCATCAGTATAAGTGTGACTTCAGTCGGAAGTGGGAAGGGATGACTCTCCTTGAATGTTTATCGAGGTCTAATGCTACTGAAGGATGGACACCTTGCTATTTTGATGAGTCATTATAAATAGTCTCTTTTTTCGATGAGTCATAGTAATATGGTGGTTAATTTACCTGCTACCCAGGAACATTGTTTCTGCTCATTAGTAGCAGTATCTGTAGTAGTCGTGCTGCAATTAGGGATTGCCTTGAGCTCCTCAGAGCACTGAAAGAATCTTCTCCTATTAATGGGGACTTTTTGTTCACTTACCTATGTTAATTTCCAGGAGAGCAGCTATAGGCTACGGGTTACTGCACTTCAACATAAGGTCTACATTCCCATCTACCACTGAGGAAGTTCAACCAGCTACTGAATACTGACAAATGAAATCTTGAAAGAAGGAAGTCGTTAAATCTCATACTTTACTGCCTTTTATATTTGCTTACTCGTTGAGGCCCTAAAATATTTATAACAATATTCTTTTTCATAGAAAAATTATAGTTTTACTTACCTAGATACCACAAACTTTGAAAATAATTCACTAAACTAAGTTTCCCCTTTGATCAAAATTTTGTCTAGCCTCATGATTTAGTTTCGAACTTCATCTCTTTTGTGTTTCTTTTCAAACTTTTCTTTGGCCTCTTTGATTTCTCTTCACAATTATATTTTTAATAATTTTTTCCTTTTCGTCGGAGAATGCTTAATAGAGGTGTTTTTTCATCTATTCACGTGATACTGAAGGTGATTTGATGGATAATATGTGATTCTGACTTGACATAAATATGGTCAGTACATTTGCAGGATAGGAATATGGACTACATCATGAGGAAGATGCCTCTTTGTGGCGTTGCCTGTAGCTTTCTTACTACGAGGACTCTTTAAAACTACACAAACACACATACAGAATACGGATATATATCCATCCCACAAGATCGTGGTTAATATTATGAGTATGTCTTGCCAGTATAGCCCTTTAAGCCCTTTAATTGCTAAGATATCTGAATTTTCTCTTGCAAGAATTCTTAAAAGTATCGAAGCCAGCGATACGGTATTATTTAAATATCGTCATTATCCATCGACCTCAACCAAGATCAAACTCACTATCTTGAATATGCTGGACAACAACAAACTGATTTCGCCACTTCTGCCAGCCGTCCAATGTTGTCGGGTGACTGACTTCAAATCAATACGACGGGAAGCACTTTATTCTGAATTCTTCACTGCACGTTCCATTTTACGAGACGTTCCCCAATTACATTGCTCTGAATGTGGTGCGACACAATTTGGGCCCCTAGAGATATATCTGCCGAACTGCGAAGTATTCAACGCTCCTGTTTGGCTGAAGACGAGTGAGCCTGAGGTAGCAAGTTCGGAGCGCCTCAGGCGTCGAGCCCAGGACCGCTCACTTCCTGCCAGAGGTCAGCAGCTCGGTGCAGCCGTAGGTGCTTCATTTGAATGGCGAGGGAAGCCGGACGCCATCTCTCATCGCTATGACCTGTTCGTTCCACGACCGCGAGCAAGTTGCATGCGAGACCAGACCACACGGCTCGCCGAGACTCGACTGTGCACTCGGGTGTGCGATTGGCTGCGATGTTATAAAAAAAATAAACCTCATACGGGCAAGTTCAGTGTAGTGAAAAACTAACCTTTGCCGTGAAATTAGCGAATAAAATTGCTTATAGATTTAGGGGAAAAGCAATGGATTCCACAACAATTACAATTTGCTTTACGGCGTACCGACACAGACAGGTCGTATGGCGATGATGGGACGAGAAAGCCCTAGGAGTGGGAAGGAAGAGGCCGTGGCCTTAATTAAGGTACAGACCCAGCATTTGCCTGGTGTGAAAATGGGAAACCACGGAAAACCATATTCAGGGCTGCCAACAGTGGGGTTCGAACCCACTATCTCCCGGATGCAAGCTCACAGCTGCGCGCCCCTATGCGCACGGCCATCTCGCCCGGTAATGGATTTCACAACTGCACTCAATGTACAATGATTTTAATTTGTTCTACAGTGTGTTCTGTCCACCATGTAGTCATTACACAGTAGGAACATCGATTAGTATCCCTGATCTAAACCAGGAGTTCAGGGAAACCTACTTGATGCAGAAGACTCGGGTTCTTTTACATCGTCCTTGTAGCGCGGTCTTGCCTCGGGAAGCCTAATTCCATCATAGGTAGGGCCCCACTCACAGACGTGCAGGTTGCCTATCGGGCGTCAACTCGAAAGACATGCACCAGGCCTCCCCAGATGCCACACACTATTATTATTACTATTATTATTAATATTATTATTATTGAGTTAATCACCTCCCACTCTAAACATGGGTTGAAGGTAACACACGCACACTTCCCTCTGCAACGTCGAATCTCTGGTGATATTACATTGGATTACCCCTTATTTGCTTATTTACTCCACTCATAGCCATTTTCTTAAGCATCCGAATCGTCTGCTGAATGGTCTGCGTTGAGGCTTTCGATTCATATGCTCCCGGATGCAATTCCCGACTGGATTTGATATTTTAAGCGCGACTGGATAATTCCTCTGAATCAGGGACTGGTTGTTTGTGTTTGTCCCGATACGCTGATCTTCACTCGCACAACTCACTATCAATTACTACAGAATCATGCAATAGTGAATATATTCCTTCGTGAGGGGTAGGCGTTAGGATGGACATCTGGTCGTAAAACATGGGCCAAGCCCACGTGCGCGACTCAGTTCGCACACGTGACTTCACCAAGGTGGGAAAAGCAGCAGCAGAAGAACAGCAAATTTCATTAAGGGAGGCAATTCCTGTCCCACTCTGCGTTTTACATCGAATGTAACAACGTTCATTGGCTCATATTTGTTTTGCCGGGCTGAGTGGCTCAGACGGTTAAGGCGCTGGCCTTCTAACCCCAACTTGGCAGGTTCGATCTTCGCTCAGTCCGGTGGTATTTGAAGGTGCTCAAATACGACAGCCTCGTGTCGTTAGATTTACTGGCACGTAAAAGAACTCCTGCGGGACTAAATTCCGGCACCTCGGCGTCTCCGAAGACCGTAAAAGTAGTTAGTGAGACGTAAAGCAAATAACATTATTATTATTACATATTTGTTTCTCTGGATTGTTCTTGAAGCTAGTCGTGGAGAGAAGCAGTAAGTGCTGGGCGGTGTCATGTGGAAACTTTACAGAAAAAGATATACTATTGCGATCTGAGCGTATGGACTAGATTTTCTACACGCAAGTGTACACTAGTTGCTTAACCATGCAGTTGGCTATCGTATCTACAGCCACTATGCTTGTATTCATTTGAATGTCGAAAGATACAAGGGTAGCCTCAACGTTGCTCCTTTTTCGAACTGACTATAATTAGGCGTGACCCCTCAAGCTTAAGATTGGTATCTTTGCTTAATTAATACCTCGATGTGAGTGGCCGTACAGAGCTAATTACATTCGACGAGTGCTTGATAAAATCACACAAGGATTCGTTTTATATCAAAAGAATACCTCTAATAAAGGTCACATTTGATAATGTCCATGATGCATTCAGATGTAGCAAATATATAATTTTGTTTCTTTGTTACGAGTCTGCTGTAATCGTGAAGCCCATCATATAACATATTTCAATATTTTCTCCCTATTGAAGACAGTGCTTTACAATGATTACAATTTATTGTAGTGTCCCGTAGCTCTTCGCCAGTACATACAGTACTAATATTTCTTGAACAACAGGTAGAAATGTTCATGTTCTTATTATTAAAGCAACGTGAGACGCCGCAGTTATCACCAGCGCTTGTAATAACATCTCTGTGAATATTATGAGGCAACCACTGTTATTGGCCATTTATGTGTCGAATCAATAGTGTAAATAATTATTTTATTTAAGTTAGTTTTACCGAGCGAGTTGGCCGTGCAGTTAGAGTCGTGCAGCTGTGAGCTTGCATAAGAGAGATAGTGGGTTCGAACCCTACTTTCGGCAGCCGTGAAGATGGGTTTTCCGTAGTTTCCCATTTGCACACCAGGCAAATGCTAGAGCTGTACCTTAATTAAGGCCACGGCCGCTTCCTTCCCACTCCTAGACCTTTCCTGTCCCATCGTCGCCATAAGAGCTATTTGTGTCGGTGCGACGTAAAGCCAATTGTAAAAACAAATCAGTTAGTATTGTCGTTAAATCATCATCTTCTTCCTTTTCCTCCTGGCTTTTCCCCAGTTATTTGTATTCGGCACTAAACTTGTTGATTAGACCCATTTTTACGATCGAATGCTCTTCCTGACGCCAACCCTATGTGGTGTGATGTATTCACAGTTGCGTGTTGCTGTGGTAGTTGGTAGTGTAATGTGGGATCAACACACACATCCAGTCCCCGACCCAAACCAGGAGAATTAACTATACGCAGTTAAAATCTTCGGCCCGTTCGGGAATCGAATCGGTGCCCTCTGAACCGAAGTTCAGTACGCTGACAATTCAACCAGGTAGCCGGACTTCTTCTTCTTCTTCTTCTTCTTCTTATTATTATTATTATTATTATTATTATTATTATTATTATTATTATTATTATTATTATTATTATTATTATTATTATTATTATAGTAACAATCGACACGAGTTATAAATTGTCTCAGTAGTTGGACATAGCCATTCTCCGATTGAATATACGTGTTATACGTTTTTCTTATTTCCATTCCGATGAGCCCATCCCATTAAAGTGGATAAGAGAGGTCATGTTGTACTTGCTTATTCCTTGAAGGAGCCCTGAATGCTTAATCATTTTCACCTTAATTTTATTGTCGGTAGAGAGGTGATATTTCATCATGTGCCCACCGCCTGCGCCTAATATTACGGAAATGTCGAACATATTCTGGAATGTCCGTTCCTCTGCCCTGCTGCGACCTTAGTACCATTGCTTTACATTAGTGGTTACCGGAGCAACGTTTACACGAGCTGTTTAAATTATACTTTCCAGTTGAAAGGCCAGAAGGCATTTACCTGCTGCTCACCTTCTCGGTTTCCCCATCCACGTACCTTTTTGTTCAACCCTTCACCAGTCACATCATTATTTCTGTCTTATGGTTCTTTAAAGTTTCTGGGACAGTACATAAATAAATAAAACTGTCAAATGTTAATGAAATTCGAAGGGTCAAATTGTAAGGTCATTGACCTTTCCACATAGGTTTCAGGACATAAATTGTTTTTTTACTTGTTGACGTTACAACTATATTGAAAGGCTGAGGATATTTTCGTTCATCAGTTCCATATATCTGAATGATTGATTTGGCCTATCGTATATATTGTACTGTCTTGATGACGACGTGGTGTGGTGGGATATGATGTGTGGCCTCTGGTGTAGGTCTGTCTAGTCGACGTTCATGGGCGATCCGCGCGTCTAGGTGTGCAGTGATGGTGGTAATGAGGCAAGGGAAGTGTGAAACCCTGTATCATATGGCCTACTCCTGTCGTATAACACCAAGGGTCTGGCTCCACGGCTAAATGGTTAGCGTGCTGGCCTTTGGTCGCAGGGGTCCCGGGTTCGATTCCCGCTAGGTTCGGGAATTTTAACCATCATTGGTTAATTTCTCTGGCACGGGGGCTGGTTGTATGTGCCGTCTTCATCATCATTTCATCCTCATCACGACGCGCAGGTCGCCCATGGGAGTCAAATTGAAAGACCTGCACCTGGCGAACCGAACATGTCCTCGGACACTCCCGGCACTAAAAGCCATACTCTGTTTCATTTCATAACACCAAGGGGTCCTCTCAAGGCTTTTGACGTCCCCATCCGACGGACGAATCACCAAAATCAGCGTTATATGCCCTCTCCATATAAACACTGTTGGGAAGTTTGAAAGTGTACCCACGATTTTAGCATGAATTCTACTGTAGTGATGAGAAAATTGTGTACCATCATCTCTCTTATCCTGCCATCAGGTGGGTTAGTACTGTGTTTATTTGATTGCTATAAGAAACTCCGGGACTTAAAGTTCTCGTAATGAGTTCGGAAAAACAGTTATCAAATGACCATGAGTTTCCCACATTAGACTTTCGAACAGATCACACTTCCAGTCTTTTGCTGTTTTGAAATGAGCTAGGGAATTTTAGTTTTATAATATAGGAGACTAGGTTTTGAAATGTGTAAACCCCTACTTCGTGACCTTGGTCTTTCGATTAGGCTACTACCAACAATACATCGTCATTATTCCTATAATGCTCGGATCTGATGAAGCACTACAGTATAGCAGCAGGAAGTATGTGGTAAAATGGTGATCATTTATAATCTCAAAAACGGCAAAGCTGTCAATTTAATTGACGATTGATGATGCCTGTGGATTATGCTTGTGATTCTACATGGTTCTGCTTGTTTTAGGGGAAGTGTGAAAACGAGTACCATAATATAATTTAATAGTATTTTTTCCTGAAGAAATGTTCTGAGATATGAAAACACTTATATGAAAATGAAAACTTACAACCTGTTTTCCAGTCATTGACCGGGTCAGGGATGGAATGAATGAATCAATCATATATAGGCTATTAGTACGAAGGGGTCGCCACTCCCAAAGTGATTTATTAATGATTGATAGATGCTATGAAATGAGAATGGAGAGTGTTGCAGGAATTAAAGATGACAGGGAAAACGGAGTACCCGGAGAAAAACCTGTCCCGCCTGAGCTTTGTCCAGCACAAATTTCACATGGAGTGACCGGGATTTGAAACATGGTATCCAGCGGTGAGGGGCCGACGCACTGCCGTCTGAGCCACGGAGGCTCTCTAAAACACTTATTCAATTATTTTAAATATTTTAGTAGTTTTATTTGAGGAATGCTGTATAAACATGACTTTTTTTAATCTTAAACTTCCGCTTATCGCTGGAACCTTAATTGAGCCACCGAAGAAGAATTTTGATAGGGAAATATTTATTCACATGTTTCATTCTTTCTTTGTTTCTGCCGTTTTAAATAGTATTTTTGTAATATTCGGCAATTTGCATTAATAAAGATGTGTCTATTTCCAGTCATACTGCAAAACTATATTTATAGTAACATATCAAGCATCACATCCCTTGAACTGTTAAAAGTTTAAAGGAATTCTCAAAATATTTCCTTAAAAAGTGGTGTTTTTAAAAAAATTGCGGAAGAATAATGAAAATATAACATTGAATTGCTTCTCTTGGTACGTATTTCATTATGCATTATTATAACATTTACTTTTATATACATTCTCGTCGTTTTCTTCATTTGAAATATTTGTTTTTGGAAATTATATTTTATTCTACAATTGATTGTTGTACCTGAACACAGAAAGAGTGGGTATCTTCAGTATTTGAGATGCACAGTTGAATAACCTATAATAATCAGGATCATTTTTAAATCTACTCTTGACAGTGTTCCGTTTGTATTTTAGTATGCATTCCGTAAGCTACGCAAGTAACATTTGGTATCAGTTTGGAGAATTTCATAGCAGTGGAGTAACGACCCTGAGCTGTAGTTGCTGTCTTGAGTCGTAAAGACTGTGCGCGTTTAAGTTCAGTGTACTTTAAATTAAGTCATAAAAGATAATAGTATCACTGTTGACATTCCATTCCTTTTCTGCACGAGTCGTGGAAAAAACTATTAAAGATATTGCTGCCGAGAACAAACGACTCTTAAGATAACTACTATCCGATACTTCTTGAAGCATGGATATTATTAGCCTATAGCAAGCGTTTCAGCGCTTGACACGGATGAACCTGCGCAAATGATCGGCTTCATAGTGTCAATTTCTGGTCTGGAGTGTAGCGACGATGTCTTCTTATCGCCAAGCTCGCAGCGGTCGTGCCAGACACGTACCAGTAATAACATTGTAGATAGTGGCCAAGATGTGGTAATGGGTGTTCTTGTTCTCTTGCTCCAGGTAACAGATACAACGACGCTACTTTGGACTGTACTCGCTATTACTGTCCCCAGGATAGTTTATCCAAGAGTTAATGGAATATTGGTCCAAAAGGTACAATAGGCAACTTGAAAGTTGGTAACATGCCTGGAGCTTGAGAAGTTGGACATAAAGGAAGTAAGACAGCTCTAGAGCTGATTAATTTATACTATAAGAAATTCGAGATCCAAATTCGACGTCGACGATGGTTTCTATGTTGTGGTCTGTTTCCTACCAACGGTTCTTAACTGGATCTCTTTCTTCAAACGGTCGCAGCTTTTTAAAGCTCAATAATTTTTATAAATTGACCTCATCAGCCATCACTGAATGTTTTATGTGAGTATGCTAATTGGCAATTCACAGTTTTGTGATTCGATACTAAAACACGACAAATATGACCGATAATTCTGAATGTGATTTTATCCCAAGTTCTTCAATACTCAGACCGTGTGGAAACGCATATTATTTGAAGTCTGCGGTAATTTTCCTAAACCTAGATCAAAATTAATGTAGATAATGGTAATGTACTGTACATTATTTCAAGTCCACGGTAATTTCCCTAATCCTAATACTAGTACTATTTAAAATTCGAAATTGAAATCGGGTTATCAATCTCCCAATCGTTTGCTCAATAGTAAACAGAGTTATGCACTTTGCGAAAGACACCAGTGTAATGCAGTTTTGTGTAAAGACACACACGAACTGGAAGACCAAGAAGTTCCATAATCCGTAAAAGAAGTTAAAAAGAAAAGAAAAAAATATACAAGCCAAGGGAAATCTTTGACCATGGTCCTAAACATACATTTTATAAGCACTAAATTTATCCTTGGGTTGTAAGCTGGTATTCTGTGGTTTTTCCTTTCTGCTGTTAGCTTAAGTGTTTTTCCCTTTTTTTTTACAACTTGCTTTACGTCGCACCGACACAGATAGGTCTTATAGTGACGATGGGATAGGAAAGGCCTAGGAATGGGAAGGAAGCGGCCGTGGCCTTAATTAAGGTACAGCCCCAGCATTTGCCTGGTGTGAAAATGGGAAACTTCGGAAAACCATCTTCAGGTCTGCTAACAGTGGGGCTCGAACCCACTATCTCCCGAATGGAAGCTCACAGCTGCGCGCACCTAACCGCACGGCCAACTCGCTTGGTTTAGCTTAAGGACCGTGTAGCGTTGGGGTAGCATGCCTGCATCTTACCCGAGGAATCTGGGTTCTATTCCCGTCTCACCCAAGGGTTTTAATCCTGAATTGAGTGTTGAAACGGGCATCAACCAAGGAGCTATCTGATATAAGGGACAGTGAATCCTGTCATGAAAGCCAAGAAATACGGCTGAGGATACCGTCACATTGATCGCCTGGATGGGCAGCAGTCGTCTTTGTAGTCCAAGACCTATAATATAATTTACACCTTAAACCAGTCGGCTGTTAAGGTTAATAAATAAAATTGTTCCGTGTGTGCTATCCACCAATGGACACTCGATATATACTGATACGGGATCGGAGATGAGGTGAGATGAAATGTAACGGCATGTTTTTATGGACGCATGTCCTTCCTGATATTCTCGATAGTATCCAGCCCTGAAAATGGTTTTCCGTGGTTTCCCATTTTCACACCAGGCAAATGCTGGGGCTGTACCTTAATTAAGGCCACGGCCGCTTCCTTCCCACTCCTAGCCCTTTCCTGTCCCACCGTCGCCATAAGACCTGTCTGTGTCGGTGCGACGTAAAACAACTGGCAAAAAAATATTCTCGATATTCTCTGTAATAGATATCATTGTCGGTGCCCCTTCCGATCTAGTTTCGAAAACGGGCAGTAGAAGCCAAGGCTCCACGTTTTATCTCCGACACAGAAGATAACAGCTTGATCAACACTTTGTCTCGGGTGGCTCCGAAGAACCCGTGTTGGCCAGGAATAGTGCGAAATGAATTCTGAAAACTATGCTACTTCCGGTGATCTGTTCTTAAACTTCAGAATACACCTCTTCCAACCATTGCATCTTAATTTTGAGTTCACTGATGAAAATCGGGTGGTCTCGGCTTCAAGCTCAGGGTAAAAAACGTTCTAATTTTCAGTCTCACTTGTTAAAGGAGGCTTTTTTTTTAGTACAGCACATACATCATTATTCATATTTAATGATCATAGTTATAAATTTTCCGACTTTTTTGCCTGCTGTGGCATAAGATCACGCAATTCCTTCTATTGAAATAATTGCTTTAATTAGAACGTGTGAGCTATAACTGATGAAGGGGTTCGAACCGGAATCTTTTTTAATTTCACGCCCCAGTGCTTGATATAAGTTACTATGGTATCACTCTTCCCTCAACTGTGCAATAATGGTAGTGATCGCATTCTAGTGAACTTGTCGAAACCACTAACTACTTCCAACGTTAATTACTCCATTATTGAAATACAGTGTACTAGCAACCTGAACCAGTAATTATGTCTACTTTTGATATCTTGTTGTGGTTTTTGCTATCTATTGTTCCAAGTAGCATCCACTGAATCTCAATATACTTTGTACAATACGTCTTGTGTTACCTATATAGCCGTATCTAATTGTGATTTATGAGAAAAATCTCAAGTGAAAAAAATACATTTTTATTGCTTTCCTTTTTGCTAATGGCTTAATATCGCATTAACCTTGATATATTTTCGGCTACAGTGGAATGGGACTGGACCTATGGAACTGGGAAGGAAGTGACTATGGCCTTAATTAGCGTACACCCCCGGCAGTTTCTTGATGTGAAAAAGGGGAAACCAGGAAAACATTAGAGGAGTAATGTACTCGGCCATGTAGGGTAAGATAAGTCGAAGTCGACAATTATTAGACTCAGTTTTAAATTATTGATAGGTAATATATAGATAGATAGATAGATAGATAGATAGATAGATAGATAGATGACGTCTTTATTCATAGTGAAGTTAGTGTTGTAGGGCGTCTCATACTGTACACTTAACAACCGCAGTTACAAAGTATAAGTTTAGACCATGAGAAAGTATACTTCTAAAAGTAGAGATCGTTATACTAGAAATAATCACAAACCACTGCTTAAAGAGTTTACAACATGATAACATAATGAAGATAACAATAGGTCTAATTATAAAATGACAATACTAATAATAATAATAATAATAATAATAATAATAATAATAATAATAATAATAATATGATCTTGTCCTTTCCGATTAACATGTTCGACTAACGTTCAGCAAAGAATCTGTATTTGCCACTAGAATTCACTTATTGGCCTGTTATAAAATATTGCTGATTTGAAATATTCCTACACACAAGACTCATCGGTTGCGCGTTATGTAGTCTGAAGGGTTTTTAAGTTCGTATAGACTGAATGCGTGTAACCCGTTGAGGTTCATTATAGAAAGCATGTTATGCATAGTTATTGAAATTGAGACCTGGAGGCTACCTGGTATCGAGTTTGACCTCTGCAATCATGGTGGAAGATCCAGCTGTTATGGCACGCATGTGAAGGGAGGTTATATTTGGCCTACCTTTTCGTTGTTCATTACCATTGAAGGTCTCAGGAGCAGAGTAAACATTGTTCTGGAAATCCAAAGACAGTACATATTACACGATCTACTTGATCAGAAGAATAAGAGACGTATGTATGCCTACTCCTTAGTCCCGTTTCCTGATACGAGGTCGGAGATGAGGTGAGATGAATTTATATGCCATGTTTTCACGGCCGGGTAACCTTCCTGACGCCAGCCTCAGTTGAGGAGAAAATGAAGATCAAAATGATAGGGAATGGCGTTTGGTAAGAAGCTGGAAGGAATCAGCTGTGGCCTATGAATATGACCATTCCCGGCATTTGCCTGGAAGTGAAGATGGGAAACCACAGGAAAACCATTCTCAGGACAGCCGAATGTGGGGATCGAACCTATTCGTCTCCCGAATACAGAGCTTGCCCCAGCAATTAACGCACGCGGCCACTCTGTTCGTTATCATACGAATAGAGGTCAAATTATTATTAATTAGTTCCGTTGTTAAGGAGTTGCAGATAAAATGATAGGATGAAAACGTGTACATACATGTATTCTCGTAAGCAACTATTATGTTTATAATATAATTTTAAAACCCCTGTATATTAACTAAGTGTCTTCAAATTACTCCATCCGCAGCTAGCAATGAAACCTTTCCATATCTTAATGTCCTCTGCTTCGAAACCGTTAAACTCTGTATATACCCACTTCTCCTTAGTTTATCATATTGGATTAATAATAATAATAATAATAATAATAATAATAATAATAATAATAATAATAATAATAATAATGCAGTGGTTAGTTTCCACCCCCGGAGGCCCGGGTTCGATTCCCAGCTCTGTCACGAAATTTGCAAATTGGTACGAGGATTGGAGCGGGCTCCACTCAGCCTCGGGAGGTCAGTTGAGTAGAGGGTTTTGATTCCCACCTCAGTCATACTTGAAGTGGTTTTCCATGGTTTCCCCACTTCTTTTTCAAGCGAATACCGGTATGGTACCTATGACAGATGCTTCCTTCCCTCTTGTATGCCTATCCGTTTCAATCTCCCCATCACGCACAAAGCCGATGGGGCAGCCTGGGTGAGGTACTGGTTCTTCTCCCCAGATGTATCCCAGACCAAATGTCTCTCGCTCCAGGATACTGCCCTTGAAGTGTAGAGGTGGGATCCCTCTCTGAGTCCTGGGAGGGAAATCCAACCCTGGAGGGTAAACGGATTAAATTAATAAATAAAATAATAAATACATAAATAAATAAAAAATGAATGAATAAATAAATAAATAAACAATAGAAACAATAATGTTGTTGTTCTTTGGATCACCTGTCCATAGTCTGGTTCGAAGGAGCACTCATTGTAACCCTGTCCTGTAATAACCTTCTTATTCTACGTAACTATAGCATTCTGCATCTACTGTAATCTGTCTGTCATACTGTCTCGTTCTTAACCCTTGCACTTCCCTTAAAAATTGACTGAACAAGTCTTGGGTTTCTCAGAATGTGTCGTATGAACTATCTGTTCTTCTAGTCAGTGTTTACCAAATCGTTCTCCACTTACCAATACAGTTCAGTAGCTCTTCAGCAATTCTTCTGTATTAAATTTACTGAATATTGAACGTACATGGACATGTCGCACTGTTATCCACGTATTGCCCTGCTCCTTGGATGAATGGTCAGCGTAATCGGTTCAGAGCGCCCCGAGTTCGATTCCCATCAGGGCCTGAGATTTTAACCTTAAATGGTACATTCCCTTGGCTCGGAGGCACGGTATTTGTGCTGTCCCCAACATCCCAGCAACACTCACACCGTAGACAACACTATCCTCCACTACAACAATACGCATTTGTCCACACACGGGATATGCCGCCCAAACTCTGCGGAGGATCTGCTTTACAAGGGCTGCACCAGGCTAGCAATAATCTCGCGAAATAATAATAATAATAATAATAATAATAATAATAATAATAATAATAATAATAATAATAATAATATAATAATAATGCGTACATAGAGGTCTCCGGAATTCGTTCTTGGGTGGCAATAAGTTGCTGAGATAACGCGCAATCTGAGAATTTCTGGTAAATTACGAATAGGTCTATTAATCATGAGATGATTACTATCTTAAGTCCTGGGAAATTAATTTGTGTCGTGTTATCGACATATAAACGAACTCTATTGGGTAGTCCTTCAAAGACCGGGCGAGTTGGCCGTGCGCGTAGAGGCGCGCGGCTGTGAGCTTGCATCCGGGAGATAGTAGGTTCGAATCCCACTATCGGCAGCCCTGAAGATGGTTTTCTGTGGTTTCCCATTTTCACACCAGGCAAATGCTGGGGCTGTACCTTAATTAAGGCCACGGCCGCTTCCTTCCAGCTCCTAGGCCTTTCCCATCCCATCGTCGCCATAAGACGTATCTGTGTCGGTACGACGTAAAGCCCCTAGCAGAGAGAGTCCTTCAAAGCTGAGTGGTTCTATTCAGTTTCAGAGTTGAGATTTCAGAAATGAAAAACCAAAGTTTCGATCCAACTTTCAACGCGTGTATCCTTGCAACAAAACGAACTCAAGTAAAAAGAGGTGCACAGATAACTACTGGGCATTGTTGAGATATTTCATTTAATATTTTATCAGATTTAATTTTAATCATTATCAAAATATAATTCACCTTCCATATAGATACAAACCCCGTGGATACCCACAGCAAACATTTTTTTTTTCTTCTATAGGTTCATTTGCTTCCGATAAAAATGCACATGTGAGAAGTTTGTACCATACCATGCGCTCATTCTGTTGGGTTTTCATTTCAGCGACTGTACATCCCTTAAAATGTCTTCGTTATTGCAATATTTTTGTATTATTAGCGTGCCTATTGTCCGACTCGTTGGCTGAACGGTCAGCGTACTGGCCTGTTCAGAGGGTCCCGGGTTCGATTCCCGGCCGGGTCGTGGATTTTAACCTTAATTGGTTAATCCCTATGGCACGGGGGCTGGGTGTATGTGTTGTCTTCATCATCATTTCATCCTCATCACGACGCGCAGGTCGCCTACGGGAGTCAAATAGAAAGACCTGCACCTGGCGAGCCGAACCCGTCCTGGGATATCCCGGTACTAAAAGCCATACGACATTTCATTTCAGCGTGCCTAATCAATATTATAAAATCCCTATTTCTGTCTGTCTTTCACAGCGATATTGAGAAAACGAGAAAGTTTCAAAAGTTGAAATTGCTGTCTGATATAGCTTATTACATTCCTTTTACAAGAACAATGCAATGAACCTGCCACGACAACTATTTTTGATTTGCTGTTTTAAGAAAAAAATACATTTATTTAAGCGAAGTGATTGTATCATCTTCGCCATGTTGACGTGCACTGCTCCATCTATCGACATGAGATCGAACTGCGAATCTTTAGGCGCAGCCAACCAGATCTATGCTGAGCTAGCTGGAGTGACGCATTGTCCATCCTAGTCTGGGTTGTGCCGCCTTCCACAGCGATGCTAAGAAACGTTCAGACGGCTGAAATAAGAACCAGATACAGGTTACAAGAACAATACAATGATGACCATCATATTTGAACAGTGTAGTGAACAATGTCTTCTATCCGTGAAGTAAATGAATCTTCATCATTCCAGTGCATGCAGCGACATTACCTCCACCGGGCGATTTGGCCATGCGGTTAGGGACGCGCAGCTGTGAGCTTGCATCCGGGAGATAGTGGGTACGAACCTCACTGTCGGCAGCCCTGAATATGGTTTTCCGTGGCTTCCCATTTTCACACCAGGTAAATGTTGGGGCTGTACCTTAATTAAGGCCACGGCCGCTTCTTTCTCACTCCTAGGCCTTTTCTACGCCATCGCCGCCATAAGACCAGTCTGCGCCGATGAGACATAAAGCAAATTGTAAAAAAGGAAAAGGACATTTTCGCTATCCATAGTCGTAAGATGGAACTCTTACCACTGAATTTGTGGAGAGACATATTTTGATCGTGGATGTTTCGTTGTAGGTATTTCGACCAAGGAAGATCGGATAGGATAGGTGAAAGTGAGACGCCTGTCACAATTAAGTGAAAGCAATGCCAGGACTCAGCTAAATAACCCTGTGGTTGTCAACCCATGCTCCTAAGTTGAGAGCCCCTTTTAGTCGCCTCTAACGACAGGCCTCTCCCTGCTGTCATTTCTTGATGGATGGAGTACTTTTGCATCTATCTCTCGGCACAAGCCAGAGCAAAGTGTAGCTTCCACCGAAGTCCCAGTCTCATCCATGGCTGTGACAATATGGAAGCTGCTGGGGAGTGAGTTGTGCTGAGTACAGTAATAACATCGGGAGCATATCCAGTGCGTCTGAAGGTTGTGAAAAAGTGTTGCTCATAGGGTTAGACGTGCAATAATAGCACTGTCTGGCCTAGCGAGGAAAGCAATGGCAAACTACCTCACACCTCGCCTTGCGTACTACGCCTCATTTTGGTCCTGTCATTGGTTTCTTGTGCTTTTCCTATAGCTGCATAACCTTTGGTGGTGCTATTTGAGGATCCAACCAGTCTTTGGGCTGATAACGTAACAGACAGACAACGACAGGCGGGTGATACCATGGGCGTTATTCTACCACTCCCACCCACAGGGGGAATGCATGGTAGAGATATGATTCGGGCAATGTGGAATTCCGCGTGCGTGGTTGTTCCTCAATAAAACCCTACATATTAGTAGGATAATATTTTCTTTTGTGGTTCTGCTAGACCAATCACTTGTCTCTCTATTGTTTCCATCTGCGTCATTTTTCAATCAGATGAGATTGTTATTATGGCGGGAATCGCAACATTACCATCATCGATTACGGAGCGAGTTGATAGTGCGGTTAGGGGCGCACAGCTGTGAGCTTGCATCCGGGAGAAAGTGGGTTCGATTCCCACTGTCGTTAGCCCTGAAGATGGTTTTCCGTGGTTTCCCATTTTCACACCAGGCAAATGTTGGGGCTGTACCTTAATTAAGGCCACGGCTGTTTCCTTCCCACTCCTAGCCCTTTCCTGTCACATTGTCGCCATAAAGACGTACCTGTGTCGGTGCGGTAAAGAGAATTGTAAGAAAAAAGGTCATCGACTGAAGTAAACATGAACGTCGACTCCGTGATAGTTTTAAAAAATTAACAAGTTCGTTTCAAATTTTCATTTACTTTTCACATAGTAATTTGGCAGTCGATGATAGGATTATATACTAGTTGGATAAATAATTGCCCTGTGTGGATATTGTAGGTCAATCACTGGTCTCTCTATTTTTTCCATTTGCGTCAACTTTTTATTATTTTCTCGTGGAATTGTTGACATGCCTAAGATCTTGATCTTCTACTGTTCTGGTTTCTCTTGACACATGCAAAACCTGTCTCGACTCTCCTATCGATACGTATCGATTAATTAACGGAACAATTAAGTAGCAAGTTGGCGGGGCGAAGTTGATGTGGCATCGTGCTATCTTACCTCACATTCCATGTTGTGTCCCCCCTCCCCCTCACTAGCTGGCCGCTCCGCGCACTATAATCTTGTTAATTGTAGCTGCCCCCGGCGCGGTGGTGGCATCTCGGGCACAGCATGTTATTACAGCTTGCCTCTACCTATGACCGCCAAGACCTCAGGACATAGATGACCTCGGCAGGCCTTCAACATCAGCCGCTCCAGTTGCCTTTGTCTGGACCTGGACTGCATTAGATTGTATGCTCGCGCCGCCACGAAGTAGACCACCTCATTTTGGTAAAAAAAAAAAAAAAAAAAAAAAGCTGCCTGGATGGACCCGTGTTCGATTCATGATCTCAAGTCCATGGGTTCGATGCCGGCTGAGGTAGTCGGTTTTTGATGAGCAGTCAAGCCTGTGGGCAATTTTTGTCATTGTTGTTGCCATGTTAAAGAATTCCGGTGGCACATTCAGTGTCACCGGACAAAATTAAATTAACTCAGTCGTAGCATCCGTCCAATAGAATTCCACATTAGTTCCTAGATAGAAAAATCACAGTGTCAAAATAATCGAGGCACCCTCATGGTTCCTCTTCAGAAAGTCTTCTACTCGGCAGCCGAAGCTATATTATATTTTCTGGGCCTTCTGCTAAGTTTTACAACTGGATGGCTATCCTGACCAACCCTATGTGGAGGATTTTTATTTGTTATTTTTAACGGCGTATGGCCTCCGGAGAGGCCTGGTGCAGATCTTTCGCGTTTACGCATGTAGGCGACCTGCTCGTCAGCGAAAATAGCGGCTGTATCCGCGATGATTTGTACACCCAGTTTCCAGGCCATCAGAATCAACCATTGAAGGTTAAAATCTCTTGATTCGGTCGAGAATTGAACGCGGGGCCCCTTGGACCATAGGCCAGCACACCAACCATTCAGTCATAGAGCCGGACTGTGGTGGTCGGTAGTGTGCTGTGATGTATTGTGTGTAAATCTGGAGATGTTCATTAAGACGAACTTACAACACCCAATCCTCATGTCAGATGAAGTCTCCATCCTGCGATGGAATCGAACCCAAGGCTGTCTGAACTGATCACTCAGCCAGTTATAACTCTACAGTTGGGCAGTTACTAAATACCGGAAATCAACACATTCAGTGTGATGCCATCACTGTGTTTATTCCTCAGAAATACAGTTCATTTGACCATCATTTAGAGCAAAGCTTCAGGTGGATGTCTATATTTTCTGATCCTGTTTATACTGACCCGATGATTATCTTTCAGGAATCTAAAGAACACTCATTTAAGCTGGCACAGGAGTGATCAACGTTACGTTCTTCGAGTCATTCGTTGTGAGCTTGTTTAGTGCACTGACGTTCGAAAATGTGTAACACACGAGAGCATAAAAGGATGCAGTGAAGAGTTGTGGTTGTAAAGGGTATCGGATGACCCTCGTGCAGTAATTACTACACTGGTGTGCTGTCTCAGAAGTATGAAAGTTACCAATTTCACCTCTCATACCAGTATTCGATTCTCTGTAGAAAAGTCGAGAATCGAACTTTGGCTATTCGATCAAAAATCCGTGTTCTGCCAAACTATGTACCATGGCGAAAATCATAAATGGTTAGCTTCCTACAGCAAGTGAATTCCATCAAGTCAGTAGCCGTGATGTGCCATCTAATTGCCTTTCTGATTATGGATCACTCAGATTTGTTCGCGACAACGGATAGAAAGATATTACAGTACATGGGCAGGTTTCATCTGATAATAATAATAATAATAATAATAATAATAATAATAATAATAATAATAATAATAATAATGGACTAGGGCCAAAACTAAAAGACATAGAAATAGACTGCTTAGCATTTGCAGATGACATGGCGTGAATTGCCCAAGACATCCCCGATGGACAAAAGCAACTTGGAACTTCTACAAGTACAAGAGACGAAAATCGTATTAAAACTTTCATTTGAATAAACAAAAATTATGACAGATATCCGAACTGTACCAGATAAACTCCATATTGGCAGCAGCAAGACTTCTCGATTGAAAGAATATAAATATTAGGCGAATGGCTTACAACAAATTGTAACGAAAAGAAATCTATTGAATCGAGACTTCAGAAAATGGAGACTGATTTTCAGTTAACAAAAAATATTTACAACCAAAAAAAAAGTCTCTCCTGGAACTGCAAAATCGACTACTGTACAACATAATTAAACCTTAAGCTTTCTACGCTTCTGAGATAACCATCCTCCATCATAATACACTAAAAAGATCACATCGAAGCGAAGGAACGTAAAATAGTGAGAAAAATCCTAGGACCGAGAACCAGAGACGGAGCACATTATCCAAAGCCTAATGCAGAAATGTATAAGAAGATTTCCAAAGTTACATAAAATGAACCCGAATTATTATAGTGTGTTGCTTTGTCCTTGTCCTTGTTGCTTTCTCTTAAAGACTTTTGCGGCTGATGATGTCTACAAGTTAGACGAAACATGTCCCGTCATATTTTTAAAAATGATATGTAATTATTTAGATAATAAAGAATCCTGGTATTGTAAAGGTGGAACATTTGACTCAACCTTCAAAGTATAAATTTCCAAAGTCACAGACAGATTGTGCATGCAAAGAATGCAATTCATGGGGCACTTGAAAGAAGGGGCCCAAACAGACTAATTCACAAAATCCACACATGTTTTAAGAGCAGTGCTACCCGGCTGAATTGGTACAAACGGACAGAAAAATATCTGAAAGAACTAAGATAACCCAATGTACACGACCGAAATGAAATCAAGAGCATCACTCACACGCGGGGTTTCGAGGAAGAAGAGAAGACGACTCACCAATATACGTGGTCAGTGCATCGAAAACATACTCACTTGTCGTTTATCGAGGAATACTGGGCTAAAAGAAAGACTAGAAGAATGCCATATGTGACCCATTCGCGAATAATAATAATAATAATAAGAAGAAGAAGAAGAAGAAAGTTTCCAGCTCCTTGGCTGAATACTGACCTACGGTTCAGAGAGCTTGTCTTCGAATTATGCTCGGAACGGGCATTCTTTCCATGGCCGGTTAACTATCCTGGCTCGGAGGCCGGGTGTTTGTGTTCAACTTACTATACTTCTTCATTTTCATACATCGCACTACTGACCACCACAAAAACACGCAATAGAGAATACTTCGCTCCACATAGGGTTGGCGTTGGGAAAGTCATCCGCTAAGGTAGGTGGTATAGGAGTAATGTTCCTGCCTCTTACCTGAAGGCCCTGAGTCCAATTCATGGAGACTCCAGGGATTTTAAAATTGGACTGAGGGCTGGAACGGGGTTTTCTCACCTCGTGAGTCCAACCGAGGATCTGTCTGATATGAGAGGCAGCGGACCTGACAGCACAACCCAAGCAACCCTGCTGAGGATGTCGTCACGCTGAGCATGTCACACTCCAGTATGTGTTGTCCACCTGGTTGGGCAACAGTCGTCGTGGCAGGCTTAGGTACTCAATGGGCTGTTGCGCCAAAAATTTGCGTTTTGTTTGTTGCATTTGATGTTTAGCTTTACCGCATTACCAATATAAATAGTACGTCCTTACTTTCCCGCCCTTCCTACCTTCCTTCTTTATTTCCTAACTTTCATTCTCTTTCTTTTCCCTTCTCTCTCCTTCCTTCCTTTCTTTCTTCCTTTCTTTCTTTCTTTCTTTCTTTCTGCATTTCTTTCTTTCTTTCTTTCTTTCTTTCTTCCTTCCTTCTTTCCTACATGTATATTGCATAAGAACGGGAAGGCTTCCAGCACAGTGACTGCTTCAATGTTCTACAAGTCAGAAAATGAGAATATCCTCAACAGGCCATGGTGGCAGATTAGCACAGACTGAAGACCAGAGTTCCTCAAATGCGGGATGGAGAATTACGGGTGGAAGGAAACAGGAACAATTAGTTCTCCTCCGGTTGCTTCTTCAGCCCTAATGTCACCCGGGACACGGGGTCAACTTCCTTGCTTTTAAATTTCCTTTGTCTAAAGTTCAGCCGCAGGTACTTGAGATGGTCCGATGGTTGTGGTTAGTTGAAGACCCGTGGACGCAGTCTGACCTCCACAGGTGATTTAGGTGACATCGCCTTAGGTTTAAAAACAAGCAGCAGGATGGTGTTTTCCATTTTACATCCTTCCAATCATTCTGATAGCCTCGAATTATTATATAATGTAAGTATTATGCTCAGGGAGGGGCTGCCTGGCAGAGGCGGTAAAGGCGTGCTCGGTTCGTCCGGAAGGACGTGGGTTCGAATCCCCGTCAGGAAGTCATAAAAATTTAAGAAACGAGATTTCTACTTCTGGAGGTGCACATGGCCCTGAGGTTCACTCAGCCTACACCAAAAATGAATACTAGGTTAATTCCTGGGGGCAGAGGCGGCCGGGCGTAGAGCTAACCACTCTACCCCATCAAGTGCCGAGGTTACGGATAGTGGAAGCCTTTACCTTCCACCCCTCCACGGCCCTTCATGGCCTGTACGGAGATTTCTTTGCTTTCCTTTTTATTATATTCAAGGACTTTTGTGTAATGCTTAATGGTATCGATTACAATAGTTCTTACCGAAATATGTTCTGATGTCCACCACCATGGTCCAGGGGTTATTACATAGCTTCCCACCGGTTTTTTTTTCAAACGTAGCCTTAATTAATTACAAATATAATAATATTCTTGGTTTTACGTCGCGCTGTTTTTTAAAGGTTGTCGGAAACTTGAGGTACCAGAAATTTTATCCCGCAGGAGTACTTATAAATCTACTGACACAAGGCTGGCATATTTAAGTATTTTCTATTTTTTGCAAGTTGCTTTACGTCGCACCGACACAGATAGATCTACAGTGACGATAGGATAGGAAGGGGTTAGGAGTAAGTAGGAAGCGTTAATTAAGTTACAGCCCCAGCATTTGCCTGATGTGAAAATGGAAAACCCCGGAAAACCCATTTCCAGGGCTGCCAACAGTGGGGGTCGAACCCACTGTCTCCCAAATGCAAGTTCACAGAAGTACTTTCCCATTAAATTGAGCCCGGATCAGCCAGCGCTCTATCATCTGAGAAATTCTGGCCAGAAATTACAAATGAATATGAAAATACACCAGGTTATTAAAGATTGTGTTGGAATTACTGTGATGTAATACACACTTCTAAAGTCTTGCCTTATTTTTAGGTATCAAGTGTACATATGTGAACAATAAAGGATATTTCGAATGTACGGGGCTGAAGTGCAATATGTTTCTACCCCTAAATTTGGGGAGCACAATGTCTCAGTCACCAGTTCAGGTCCAGTTGTTCAGGTCCAGTTTGGAAATGATTCTGTTTTCATTTATACTAATTCACAGGGTCGATAATTTAGTTTATGTCATGTAATTTTGATAAGAAGTTTTACGAACACCTTGTTAATTATCTTAGGAGCTTGGAAATCGATTTCTTATGAATTCTGTATGTATAAAAAATTAGATAATATATGAGCGCATTTCTGTTGGAACTGTAGAAAATGTCATGAAAAATCTGCATTTAGATTATTTTCTGCAATTCTGAGGTTTGCAGTAGTTAGTTACGGAATACTATACTGCCTATGGTCTATCAAGAGATCTTTTGTAATGAAGCACTTGGCTACGATGGTAAATAAACTATTCTGCTTCATTTTCCATAGTGCAAAGTGCGCTACTGACACCATTTTCCATAAGAAAAATGAAGATAACCTCGTGCAGTATTCTGAGGGAATTTAAAATTATACGATTATGGAGATGCAGGTGGAGTGAGTTCTTATTGTACGAGTGAACATGACCGAGTGAGTTGCTAGATAGTCTGCTTGTGGTTGCTGCATGCCTGACCATAAGCCTACCGTGAAAGAGGTGCATATTTCTGCAATGAATGACACAGCACTGAACTAACCCAACAGTTTAATTTTTTAGGGCTTATTCAGTCTTCACTTTTGTATTATAGTGGCTAGAATATCGTCTTCTTTACTGAGAAGCTTTAATTACATCTCAAAGTAAAACTGACTTACGATCGCTTCCAGTCTTTACAACTCATGTCTGTCTGTCTGTCTGTCTGTCTGTCTGTCTGTCTGTCTGTCTGTCTGTCTGTCAGGTCATCAGCCCAGAGGCTGGTTGGATCCTCAAATAGCATCACCAAAGGCTATGCAGCTATAGGGAAACCACAAAAACCAATGGCAGTACCAAAATGAGGCGTACTAGACAAGATGAGGAGTGAGGTAGTTTGCCATTGCTTTCCTCACTGGGCCAGACAGTGCTATTGTAGCACAACTAACCCTATGAGCAACACCTTGCATGACACTCAGACACACTGGTTGTGCTCTGAATGTCATTAATCAGCACCACCCATACCCCAGCAGCTTCCATATTGTCACAGCCATGGATGAGACTGGGACTTCGGTGGAAGCTACACTTTGCTCTGGCCTGTGCCAAGAGATGGATGCAAAAGTACTGTATCCATCAAGAAATGACAGCAGGCAGATTTTTCTCATAACCGCAATAAACTTTGAATATATATGTTAACACTACTTTATTTATGACTCTCGTATTTGATATAGCCTTGTTTATTAATTTCGTATTTGATGGACATAAATGGAATTTTACTACTTTTAAAGGCTATTTTAGATAATGCAGTGGAACCTCGATATCTTGAATCCCCTCGGGAGCTAAATTTTATTTCGAGTTATCGAAATTTCGAGATATAGGGAATAACGTTTTTGAGCATGTATAGCACATAATTGAATCATATGTATAGGAATGAGATTGACCGTCAAATTGTTCACCTCTATAATAAGGTCAGTAAAGCACGGAAGTATGTCATTCGTATCGCCAGAAATCCCGCACACTTGCCTTCGCGCGACAATGGTACTGGTCACATTGTCAACAATGACAATGGTAGCAGATGTAATTTACCGCCAAGTAGCGGTCTTGCATCTTGCTGTGGGGTCCAGAACATATATTAATAATAATAATAATAATAATAATAATAATAATAATAATAATAATAATAATAATAATCTGGACCGTCGTCAAATTGTGCGGACCGCGCTGGAAACGGGTCCTGGCCTGGTAACGACTACGAATACAGTCCGGCCGCGGGTTCATTACCGCCAAGGCACCCAAGAAGACACCACGCCGGATCTCCTTCAGGATTTGATCCATACTAAAAATGTTTATGGGAAAAGATGGCAAAGATTTAGGGACCCAACTGACGGCGTGGAATACCTGAACCTAGCCCGGGAAGTACGAAATCGATTGCAGGGAAGATTGAAAAATGTGGGGAACTTTGCCGTAATCTCTCAGAAAACGAGTCAGATCGCGAATTTCGGAGTATTATATATAAAACGTTAAGCATTCAATTATAAACTTCAGTATAATACCGTAGCGAACCACGGGTATCTTGCTAGTTGAATCATATGTATCTACTGGCTTACCCGAATACTTCATTTCAACAGTATTTAAAATACACAAACTATTTTACGGCATCACTTTAATTATAACCCTTATTATAGTAACTTTTTAGAAGACAGGATACAGTATTAAATTTACTGAATATTGAACGTACATGGACATGTCGCACTGTTTTCCACGTATACCCCGCTCCTTGGATGAATGGTCAGCGTAATCGGTTCAGAGCGCCCCGAGTTCGATTCCCATCAGGGCCTGAGATTTTAACCTTAAATGGTACATTCCCTTGGCTCGGAGGCACGGTATTTGTGGTGTCCCCAACATCCCAGCAACACTCACACCGTAAACAATACTATCCTCCACTACAATAACACGCATTTGTCCACACACAGGATATGCCGCCCAAACTCTGCGGAGGATCTGCTTTACAAGGGCAGCACCAGGCTAGCAATAATCACGCGAAATAATAATAATAATAATAATAATAATAATAATAATAATAATAATAATAATAATAATAATAATAATAATAATAATAATAATGCGTACATAGAGGTCTCCGGAATTCGTTCTTGGGTGGCAATAAGTTGCTGAGATAACGCGCAATCTGAGAATTTCTGGTAAATTACGAATAGGTCTATTAATCATGAGATGATTACTATCTTAAGTCCTGGGAAATTAATTTGTGTCGTGTTATCGACATATAAACGAACTCTATTGGGTAGTCCTTCAAAGACCGGGCGAGTTGGCCGTGCGCGTAGAGGCGCGCGGCTGTGAGCTTGCATCCGGGAGATAGTAGGTTCGAATCCCACTATCGGCAGCCCTGAAGATGGTTTTCTGTGGTTTCCCATTTTCACACCAGGCAAATGCTGGGGCTGTACCTTAATTAAGGCCACGGCCGCTTCCTTCCAGCTCCTAGGCCTTTCCCATCCCATCGTCGTCATAAGACCTATCTGTGTCGGTGCGACGTAAAGCCCCTAGCAGAGAGAGTCCTTCAAAGTTGAGTGGTTCTATTCAATTTCAGAGTTGAGATTTCAGAAATGAAAAACCAAAGTTTCGATCCAACTTTCAACGCGTGTATCCTTGCAACAAAACGAACTCAAGTAAAAAGAGGTGCACAAATAACTACTGGGCATTGTTGAGATATTTCATTTAATATTTTATCAGATTTAATTTTAATCATTATCAAAATATAATTCACCTTCCATATAGATACAAACCCCGTGGATACCCACAGCAAACATTTTTTTTTCTTCTATAGGTTCATTTGCTTCCGATAAAAATGCACATGTGAGAAGTTTGTACCATACCATGCGCTCATTCTGTTGGGTTTTCATTTCAGCGACTGTACATCCCTTAAAATGTCTTCGTTATTGCAATATTTTTGTATTATTAGCGTGCCTATTGTCCGACTCGTTGGCTGAACGGTCAGCGTACTGGCCTTCTGTTCAGAGGGTCCCGGGTTCGATTCCCGGCCGGGTCGTGGATTTTAACCTTAATTGGTTAATCCCTATGGCACGGGGGCTGGGTGTATGTGTTGTCTTCATCATCATTTCATCCTCATCACGACGCGCAGGTCGCCTACGGGAGTCAAATAGAAAGACCTGCACCTGGCGAGCCGAACCCGTCCTGGGATATCCCGGCACTAAAAGCCATACGACATTTCATTTACAGGATACAGTACATACAGTAGTGAAACAAGAAACATACCTCCGTTAATACATTTAGAAAATATCCGTTACTCTGTTCTGTTTGTTACTATTACACTTTCCTCCCTTCACGTTGAAACTTCTCGTCAACACCACGCAGCCGAAATTAGTAAATGGAGCTTGTCATCCGCAACTTTGGGGGTTGCTTTCGTACGTGACAGGTAATTAATTCACACCCAAGAAACAGCGATCCTTCGATTTTCCGATCACTAGAAGTTTTAGTACCGAGCTCGATAGCTGCAGTCGCTTAAGTGCGGCCAGTATCCAGTATTCCGGAGATCGTGGGTTCGAACCCCACTGTCGGCAGCCCTGAAAATGGTTTTCCGTGGTTTCCCATTTTCACACCAGGCAAATGCTGGGGCTGTACCTTAATTAAGGCCACGGCCGCTTCCTTCCCAGTCCTAGCCCTTTCCTGTCCCATCGTCGCCATAAGACCTATCTGTGTCGGTGCGACGTAAAGCCAATAGCAAAAAAAAAAAAGTTTTAGTTTTTCTATTCCCGTCATATTAGCTCCCAGCATCATTATAACTCTTTCCCTAACTATTCCTCACAAGTCACAAACGTCGAATTGCACAGTTAATGTTGCACAAAATTCGAGTTACAGAGTATTTTTTGCTTCTAGAAATCGAGAAATTCGTGTAACCGAGTAATTGAGAAATTAATACGCGTTAAGAATAGGACAAACGACCGGGATATTTAACTTACTTCAAGATACTAAAAATTCGAGTAATGGAGGATCGAGATATCGAAGCTGGACTGTGTGTGAATTGCACAATAAAAATGCAACTAGTATAACAGTTTTGCTGCCTTTTTTTTTTCCTCTCATCATGAGAAAGACCTTAATATACCACACTAAGATAAACGCAGTCTTAGCTTCTTTAGTTTAGTGTAAAATCCGAGAGAAAAGATTTATGCCCACCTTGTAATTGTCAGTCCAGCCCTAACACCACGTTCGGTATTCTTACATATTTTGTGTGTCACTGAGTGTACTCTCTTCACCAGTAATTTAGTTTTGTCTTTCAGAATACTCAAGTTGCTACATTAAATTGATATTTAGAACGACCAGCTGCTAAACGACATAATGGGAGGTACAAAAGAAACGAAGACACGCAACACGAAAGAAGACCAAGACCGCTTTCTTCAGTGTGAACAGTCGATCCCTTCCCAACAACTCTTCTCCTTTATTTGTGCTCGCTCTATTTCAGGTAATACGAAGTTAGTTCCTGGAAATCGTATAAATATTTGTAAGAAAAATTAAACTTCGAAGAACATATCAACCTGCATATTAGTCTTGAAATTTTCAACGAAAACTACCGCCTTCAAATGAATAATATCTGAAATTACATATCATTTTCGTGCAATAATAATAATAATAATAATAATAATAATAGTGGCGTATGGGCTCCGAGGAGGCTTGGTGCAGGTCTTTCGATTTGACGCCGTATCGGCGACCTCAGAGTCTGTAAGGAGGGGTGCCTATGGTGAATTGTAATGATGAAGACGGCACACACACACACATATATACACACACACGCGCCGCGCCCATCGCCCGGGCCATCGGAATGAATCAATGAAGGTTATAATCTTCAACCCGGCTGGGAATCGAACCCGGGACCCCGTGGACCAAAGGCCAGCACAGTAAGCTTCTGGTCATTATTATTATTATTATTATTATTATTATTATTATTATTATTATTATTATTATTATTATTATTATTATTATTATTATTATTATACATTTATTTTACGGGGGCATGTCAGGCTCCATGGCTAAATGGTTAGCGTGCTGGCCTTTGGCCACAGGGGTCCCGGGTTCGATTCCCGGCAGGGTCGAGAATTTTAACCATCATTGTTTAATTTCGCTGGCTCGGGGGCTGGGTGTATGTGTCTTCATCATCATCATCATCATTTCACGGGCGTCAAGTCAAAGGACCTGCACCTGGAGAGCCGAACATATCTTCGGACACTCCCGGCACTAAAAGCCATACGCCATTTCATTTTCACGGGGGGCATGATAGCCGAATGACATCGTCACTTGCTTCCCACCAAGATGACCGTGGTTCCAATCATTACCAGCGCATATGGGACTTTTTAAATGGAAAGTAACATGTCTGTGTTTTGGATTCCCAGTAAACCTGGAGGTCGCATTATCTATAGTTATAAACTTCTTTGCTTCCATTTATAGAAATATAATGTAATGGTAACTGGCCAAATATTTCCAATAATCTTTTATAGTTAAGCCAATTATATTTGAAGGATTAAGAAGTGGCTTATTCTATCAACATTTGTAGCTCCCGATGGACCTTTTTTTTGGGGGGGTATAAATAGAATAGGACTCCGAGAACTACCTCACAATTTTCTCTAATGCTTTAACTATTTTTTTTTGTCCTCCCCACTTCTATTCTATATTTTACTAAATAATGGTAATAATAGTTATAGTTTTACATTCCACTACCGGTCTTACGGTTTTCGGAATCTCCAAGGAGCCATAATTTCTTCCCTCAGGATTTTCTTTACTTACCGCTAAATCTACCGTCGCGAGGCTGGCATATTGTATCCCTTTCAGAAACTAAGAGACTGAGCCGGAAGGAACCTGCCAACTTGGGCTCAGAAAGCTAGCGCTCTTCCGCTTGAGCCACTCGACCCTGCTCTACGTAAACTTTTAACACATAAAAGTTAAATTGCAGAAATAATTTTAGCGTAAGGTATTGAAGTATAACAATCACATCCTCAGCCTATTTGCAGGAAGGCACTCAGGATAGCCCTATCAGAGCCGGCATTTGAATATCAAATTTCTGAACGATGTGGCCTCCCAGTGCTGCAGAAAAGCATGAAATGATAAACTTGGTAACTATGGTAAAAATGAAATGGGGTATGGCTTTCAGTGCCAAGAGTGTTCGAGGATATGTTTGGTGCGCCAGGTGTAGGTTTTGATTTGACTCCCGTAGGCGACCTGTGCGTCATGATGAGGATGAAATGATGATGAAGACGGCACATACACCCAGTCCCACTGATCTCTATACATGGATGACTGGTAGCTTGGGTAGCAGTAAGCCGAATAGAAGATGACTGGCGTAGTAAGATGGCAGCGAGCGCACGGTGCAGTAGACCACGAGGAGCGCGCTTGCTTTGTTTATGCTTAAGTCAGTGACGCCAGGTCTCCTGACTGTAGTTCTACGGGTGTTCTGTGCTGTTTTATTGCAATACCCCACGCATTTACAAAGGAATTAAGATGAAATACACCAATGAAAAATCACTAGTTTAGATATATCATTCGCTGAATTGAAACCACATGTTACTTCTGCATGTTAGTAAAATATAAACAAACAAGGGAGCCATGCTTGTACCACTACGATTAACACAAATACGAATTCCTAAATGTAAATAATACAAATACATAATTTATTTAAACTATCAAAGTATTCATGTGTGGCAGATATAAATTGAATACTATTTTGGAAGAGGTACGACATTCTCTCCGTCAGTTCAAATTACAATATTTCCTAACATAACGTAATTTTATTGATTACGTAGTGAACAAGTGACTGTCAGCAAATACGCCGCGAAATACTTGAATATCCAGCCAAAACATAGCAAACTATCATTATACCGTTACAGGAGAAGTAGGTGTGGTTCTGGGCTTTTAAATGTCTTGCGGGCTCATATTAAATGGTTTCTACAAGCTTTAAACAAGCCAGAATTACTAAAATTAAAACATTTTCTGAAAGAGGAAGAATATGGCTATTTTTGTGTGAATAAAAAGAAAAACAGAATTTTTGGCTCAAAATACGAAAAATTCAGTCATACCTCCCCTTAAGAATGCATACTTTCGTGGCATATATATATAAAATTTACAGCAATGTTTCCAGAAACTGTTTTTTCACTCGTATTGTATTACTGGTCGCTAACTGCATATATTTAACACTTAATGTTTGTCGGCCGTTATTATACACTCATTTTTATTGTTATCCCGGAGATTTACTGACCTCGGAATGACGTGTCGGTGTTCCCAATGTCCTTATGCTTTCAGTGAACATGCCCCTATATTTTTAATTATTCCAATGCGCCATTAATTGCGATTTAAAATTGATTATATTATCATTGCTTCCCCATAAGGAGAGCTTTAGGGTGGGTACGCCTACATGGCGAACCGCGCGCTCAACTTGGCGTACTTTCTCCTGCAGTGGAGAGCTGCCATCAGCGATCAATGTATAGAGATCAGTGCCCAGTCC
The DNA here is from genome assembly GCF_040414725.1 of Anabrus simplex. NCBI lineage: Eukaryota > Metazoa > Arthropoda > Insecta > Orthoptera > Tettigoniidae > Anabrus > Anabrus simplex. Next base: position 1,293,574,206 of record NC_090265.1, read on the forward strand.
CCATGCCAGCGAAATTAACCAATAATGGTTAGAATTCCCGATCCTGCCGGGAATCGAACCCGGGACCCCTGTGACCAAAGGCCACTACGGTAACCATTTAGCTATGGAACTGGACAGTAAAACTATGGTGACCGACGTTCAAACACCTGATTATAATAAATACGGGCAGGAGAAAAAATTGCGGATAGTTGTTTTCATATGAATGAGATAATTGAGTTAGGAATATTACGTGTTGACACCTGTGGAATGGCCTTTGGGCTGGTAGTGTGGCAGAGCAATTTAGGCGACACTTCCTAGGAGGAATCTCTGAATCTCTCAATAAACATGAGCTATACTTGCCTTATTCCTATCCAGGAGTGCACCTTTCTACTTTAGTAATTACTGTTCTTCATACAACTTCTCTCGGGTATCTTGTTATTACTGACCTAATAGACTGTCGGTTCAGATTATCCTTTAAATTTGTACGAGTAGCTACGAAATTTACTTTTTCTTCATCTTAGTGCGGAATTAAGATATCGAAATCCCATCCCTACCTTCATAGCCGAGTAATATACGAGATAATTGGTTGTACGAAGGTAGACGAGGTGATGGTTTTTGGTGGCGTACAACAAGTGGGGCCCGCCTCTTTGGTGTAGTGGTTAGTGTGATTAGCTGCCACCCCCGGAGGCCCGGGTTCTATTCCCGGCTCTGTCACGAAATTTGAAAAGTGGTACGAGGACAGGAACGTGGTCCACTCAACCTCGGGAGGTCAACTGAGTAGAGGTGGTTTCGATTCCCACCTCAGCCATCCTAGAAGTGGTTATCCGTGGTTTCCCACTTCTCCTCCAGGCAAATGCAATTCTGGTTGACTCTCTATTGGTAAAAAGGTTGCTATGGCAATGACAGCATGGAGGAATGGGTGAATGCATGAGGAAGATCCGTGCATAATAATTGTACTGTTTTTTACGTCCCACTAACTACTTTTTTTTTTTGCTAGGGGCTTTACGTCGCACCGACACAGATAGGTCTTATGGCGACGACTATCTACTTTTACGATTTTCGGATACGCTGAGGTGCCGAAAGTTTGTCCCCGAAAGAGTTATTTTTACGTGTCAGTAAATCTACCAACACAAGGCTGGACTCCAATTACCACCAGACTGAGCCGGGATTAAACCCGCCAGTATGATACTGAGCTACTCAGCCCTGTAGATTCTTCTGCTTACCAACAAGTGCAAAAGGGGGACCTGCGTATTTTACTGTTTTCAAAATTCCCTGACCTCATCTTAGATCTAATACATAATGTTGAAGTACACGAAGTTAACTTGCTAAGCAGTTGACCGCCAGCGCCAGACTGTTAATGAGTATTTTGTGAAGATAGTCATGTGCCTCCACATGATTAAAGGGATTCAAACCCACTCATCCTGCTAAACCCAGACATCTAATGTTGGCCGCTCTAGTTTTTGTGGCAACCATTGTGTCGGGCTCCTGGTCGATCTAACCGGTCTAACCCTGGGGCATTTTAATTAAGTAAGGGACCACATACTTTTCTGACATGTCGCTTGGACTGCAAGGAGAAAAGTTTTGCAACACGAGAAAATAGTTGTTTTAAAATGCGGAGCGATAAAACACGACCCGGAACCTAACCTAATGGTTAACCATGTAAGGCATCTGCCGACTCGAATTTTTAATCTTTGACATTCCTCTGACTGAACTTGGCATGATATAACTGCGCTTAAACAAAGTACAAGCATAAATCGTAAAGAATTCTTTAATGGATTCCCTTAAAAACATAGTACAGTATAACTTCGCTCTGGTTTATTCAATCTTTATTTTCTTTATCAGAGCTACATGATAGAACAGTTCACTCCCGATGGCATACTGCGGTAATCGTTAGCAGATACTGAAACGTGATGCACGAGTCATGCTATGTAAAGGCACATAAGAGTTCTGAGTCCACGGTAGTACCTTCCACGAATCGACTCATTGAACAACTCTTGTACCTCATATAACGTCGAACATAATACCACCCAAAAATCTAGGCGGGTTGTCTACCTTACAAGGTCGAGTGCGGTCTATAATACGAAACGCCCACTTGAAGAAAATCGTGAAATGCAATGTTAAGACAAATAAGAATTCGAAACTTTGTGTTAATTTCTTGCAACATCTCTACAATATTTTACAGTCATTAATTTTTGGTAGAAGGATACATATACCATATGCTTTTTACATCTTATATTTACTGAACAAAGCAATATTTAAAAAAATGCAACAGTTACTAAGCAAAAAGTAAGTAAACAAGTCAGATTTCACATTTGTAATGTATATATTTTGTAAAATGGCATCGTTTTGCTACTATTCTAAAGGCAAACATTGGAAGCTACGGGGATGTGAATCAGGAGATTAACCTGAACATGCTGGGCACAAAGGAGAAGTGATCTTTAAGTCCACGAAGTTAACTCGCTATTTCATGGAAATAGCCATGTGGGTCCACATGATTACAGAGATTCAAGCATATTCAACCATATTCTCAAGGAATTTGGGAAGAAAAGAAATCTGATCCATGAGATCGAAACATGTAAGACAACGACAAAGGAAGCGTCTTCAGAACACTGACGCAGAATGACGTGAAGTTATTAAACAGACGTAAAATAGAACTGCACAAAATAGAATTATGCAACTGTACCGGCAAGGCATAATATTTAGGGCATGAATGAATAAAATATTTCATTGCTCACCAAACACTGAGCAACTTGCCCCACTTCACAACACAAATAAATAAATGAAAATGAAAACCTACAACCTGTTTTCCAGTCATTGACCGGGTCAGGAATGTAATGAATGAAACATATATAGGCTGTTATTACAATGGGATCGCCACTCCCAAGGTGATTTATTAATGAGTGATAAATGCTATGAAATGATAATGGAGAGAACACAAATAAATAATCACTCCGCAATTTCATTGACAGTGTGCTAGATTGTTGCCGTACCACACTTGATACTAGCCCGCAAAACATTCTCTTCGCGCTGTCCGTTCTTTGGTCAGAAATTTGTCGAGAAGCTTGTGTTGCGGGTCAGTATTTGTACGAATTTCAGATAGTTAACGGCCATCCACAAGGTTCGAACAGGATATTGTATTGTGAACTTTACTTCTATTCCCAATTGGTAAAATAATAATAACAACAATAATATTAACACTAAAATAATCCATTATCTGACATGTTTAAACTTGAGGAAGAGAATTTTTACTTGTTAATGTAAGGTCTGTGAAATCTTTTGTTCTCGAAGATGTGTTGACATGAGATCGGTATTTATCTCTTTGCTAGTAAACTTCGCACTAACACAGCTTTCGACGACGGTGAGATGGGAAAGGGATTTAATTAAGATACAGTCCCTAAATATATCTGTTGTAAAAATAGCAACCAGATAAAATCATCTTGAGACCTGCCAACGGTGGGGTGCGATTCCAACATCTTCCGAATGCGAAATTATAGTTTCACGACCAGTACCACATATCCTACTCGCACAGTGTGGCTATACTGATCCTCTGCCTGATCATAGATCACTTGCTCAACCAGTATTATTGCCATAATGACAAATATTGGAAGCAAGTATTGTATAATCTGTAGCCTATAATCTGTATATGAATCAAACTGCAGCCCTTTCATTTGAGTGGTGTAATGTAGAACCGATTTTCCATAGAGTAATTCATCCATTTTCCTTTTTAATGGGAATATAGGCCGGTAGTATAAACCTTTGACTTCCTTGCCTTTATTTGTAAAACCGTGAATGATTTTCATGTAAACATGTCGAGAAGATCTAGACTAACTTTCACACGGGTGGGTATTTGGTAATTTTGAGTGTAATTTAGGCTTATTGTACAGTCTGTTGATATATTTTTTATATTTGAGATTTTTCAGCTAAAAAAGGAATGCATCATCTTAGCAACTATATCTTATTTCACTTTTATGATCCCAAGAAGTACATTAATTATATAATAATACTTGTTCAATTAAACCAACAATTGAAGTTTATAACCATCGTTCTTCAGTACCATTGGAATATAATAAGTCCCATTCACTAAACTATCCGTTGAAGCTCTGTACTAATTGGACAAACACATAGAAGCTATGAAATACATTCATGTCTTAGTAAACGGAAAGCAAAATTATCTCCGTAAAGGCTATAAGGGCCCTTGGATGGGTGAAGGTAAAGGCTTCCACTATCCCTAACCTTGGCACTTGATGGGGTAGGGTGGTTAGCTCTACGTCCGGCCGCCTTTGCGAGTTAATCGAGAAATCTGGAAGCATTCGTAGGGTAGAAAATTCAAAGGACGAAGATTTTCTCATTGATAACTCCATCTAACCGAGCCGATGTGGGGTTAAAAGAGTTGTTGAAGTGGAATTGGTAAAAATGTAGGGACACGTATTTGCTCATAATTTTGGAGGTGAAGAAGGCAGCTGGAACTAGTGTAAGGAGGTCCATATATGGTCATTTATTACGTATATGAAACAGATCAGAATATATGAAGACTGCAGTTGTTTTTAGAGATGAATGTAAGGTCGAGCTACATCGAATTATTCTATGAACAGAACGTCTGGGCTGGCAAAGAATGTGTAGTTTTGAAACATAGACAGTCGACTTGTTAATCATAGAGTTATATTACTTTAATGCCTGATTTGGAGAATCCCAGTCTATTTCAGTTTATTCATAGGATTTATTTTTGACTAGCTGTACAAAATTTCTGTTAACGGAAGACCACCCACGATTCCTTCTGCACATTTTTAACCTGCGGATAAGTTCGATCTTTAACACATGATGCCTGTTTTTGGCAAAACCTGCTAAAATTAATGTGACCTGTAAACCGTGTTTGGAAGAGGTTTTGTTTCTGTCAGATATAACGGGATCCCAGCAGAAGTTCATAATTGGGTTTCAAAGAAGGAGCGGTGCCCGGGGAAGGGTTACCTTAGTGGGCGAGCATTAATTGGGCGGCTGTAGCTTGACAGCAGCCACCTGTCAATAGCGTGCCATCCTATTGCGTGACAACCATTCAGGCACATCCTCGAATTATTTACTTAAATCATGGATAATCTTTCGAATGTTGTATAAAGAGTGCCTTTGGGTACCCACGTGAATATGTAAGACATCCCATAAAATCAAGACGTTACTGTTGGCGACCTCGATAAGTACAGGATAGAAAAATGTGTAGGGAGTTCACCTGAATTGAATCGAAGTGAAGTGAATTGAAATTTTAACTTCTCACATATCGGCAGAGCAACTTCGTCATAGCTTATGATGACTATTATTATTATTATTATTATTATTATTATTATTATTATTATTATTATTATTATTACTTCTTAGCTAGAACTTTATTTCTTTATGTATTGCAATATTGTACCTAACGTGTCCGTTATTATTCGATAAACTGTATACTCATGTTCAGGTAACAACCGACGACAGAATAAGGGTAAATTTCAGTCTCTTCAATTCTATAAATATTCTCAGGGTATGAAAACACGTCCGCTTCCATCAAAATCGTTGCTAAATTAACCACAATGACAGATACAAGTTTGTAAGCCATATACTGTAGGCTTCCTGTCATCGATCTTCGAACATTCTAAGGGGTGATATAGGCAGATTTCATCATTACTTTTTGCCTCTCCAAATCAGTCTTTCAGCAAACAGCAAACATGTGGAATTCTTCAGATCCTCTGGTTCGGACCCCTCAGAAAAGTGAAGGTCGTGTGCCAGACATATCAACAGTCAAGTAAAACACCAAACTAGAAGGAAACTAGCCGCCCTATCTTCAGCTGAGAGTGCTTGATCATCGAGGCCAGCTGTCTTATTTAGGGGTATTGACTTAGCTGCCAACCTACATATTTTGAATAAGACACTAACTGCTTTTATAGATGGTGATTACCATTACATAATACATACTTAGGCATACATACTTACATAATAACTTAATTATAGATTTGTATGACTCTCAGCGTCAGGCTGCAAGCCCTGCGAATTAACAAAGTGGCCGAACAATTCTCTACTTGCCACTAACTCTTTGGTCTCGTTTAGTTCCACATCACATCACCTCAAAGCCGCCATAAAGTTAGTTTAACCATCTTCATCCTGGTCTGCCACTCCTTTTCTTACCATCCATGTCCGGTTGGGTCCATAATTCCTGTAGATAACTTATCTTCCTCCCGTCACCTCACATGATCCCACCACCGAAACCGGTTAATACGCAAGTTTCATCCGTCGAGTTTATTCCTAACTCACCCTTTCTTGTGTTTATCTTTCTTTCTCACTGCTTTCATTTCAGTGACTTCCATCTTACAAATGGATTATCCTGAGTCTTTTCATTATGATTATATGTTACTGTTAGATTCCTTGGCTGAATGGTCAGCGTCGAGATGGATCATTAGAATTGGTCTCTGGAAGGGCATTTGGTCGTTAAACAGTGCCATATATACATGTTCCGTGAATTTCGTACCTGCGACTCCGAGTTTGTTGGAAAATAGGTGGAGGAAGAAGGATGAGAAGACAATTATTACTCTTGTTATGTTGATCTTGCATTGGATTATACATACTTCCCCCGAATATTTATGGATTTTTCTGAAAATTATGGAAGGTAGCTTGCTATATAATTCCCTGCAATATGGTGGTGTAATGGTTTGAAGCTCTACAAGACCGTGCACCTTGTGTGTAGACATTGGTCCAGGCCCACGCGTATGTTCGCGTTACCCGGATCTCGGATAACATGTTTTCAGAAGACATAACTTACTTGTACGTAGATGTGTCACTTTATCCAATTAACGTATAATACACGTGTTTATTTGGCCTTCCAGAACAACAATTGACATTTAATTGGCATAACGATATTATTACAAATAGAAATAGTTGATTACCAGGTGCAACCTACTCTTCCACGTGGTGTAATTCTAACGGACATTCTTGTTCTCTGCACTTCATATTTACAGTAACCTGGCTATTGACATTCCTCCCTCTGTAGCCGAACACGTTGACAGTAGGAGTTTTGAAGGATGGTCAATATTCTTGAAACTCTTTGTCATCGTTGTTGGCAATTAACTCAGCCATAGGGGCCGTTCTATTAGAATTCTGCTTTCGTTGCTGGAGAGCAGCACAATCGTAATGTCGAAGTTAGTAAACAGGCCGCCTAGATGACACCGTTTCAGAATATCTTCACCATGGTTACTGAGGCCATATTATTATTATTATTATATTAAAATATTTTACTAAAAATAGCTTTGGCAAATCCGTCCGTCCGTTCTGCTGGATCGATTTGGTTCATTTTTGTTGTATTCTCTCTGGAATTACCTGCCGGTGAATCATGAGACATTGACACGTATCTGAGTTCGGCCAACTTTGAGTAATCATAAAATCAAATCATTAAATGATCACTCCAATAATTGCAGGCGAAGGCTTACCCTACCCGCAATACATTCTGTACTTAGCAGGTTGCTAAGCGACTTACAGTTCCATTACCATTCTGATATAAACTTATGTGATTTTCAATCTTAGTACAGTAATGCCATTTCAAGCAGCCATGTTTCATTACTACCTGTCAAGCCAGAGAGTATACACTGCCTCTGATCACGGAAGAATAATATTCCCTGCTAGATACTCTAAACTTCCCCAGTTTCCAAACTTACATATCGCTGAGACAAAAAAAAGTCTACGTACAAACAGACCCCATCATGACATATTCCTTAGACATTATCTGGGAACACCTATCGAAGGATAACCTAGCTACACTAGAAACAGTGAAGGTCATGTATCTTAAAATTGTTCTATGCCTGTCAAAATGATGCCTCTTCGAGACTAACCTATGAGCTCAGCAGACAGCCGTTCTGTATAGAAGAACTGCGTATAACAATGCCATTGCCTTGTACGACAAAATAACAAGCTTTATTTCAAGAACTGCAGGATTAAGGTAAAGCTAATATGGATAGACTTTTTACCAAACAGACATCATAATGACGTCAGAACGGATTAATTCTGACTATGAACCGCGGCGTATCATAACGCGCTTCTCGTGAAATGTTCATAAAACCATTAAAAAGGGCAGGCAATATAATATGACTACGACAGGCATATCTAGACAGATTATCTGACCTATTTATAACAAATGCTGTGGAGTAACGCGTGTCTTCTACTTATTATTATTATTATTATTATTATTATTATTATTATTATTATTATTATTATTATTATTATTATTATTATTAATATTATTATTATTGCTGCTGAACTACTTCAGAGGAATGAAGTTCCCGACGACGATCGTAAGTTCCCTCTACTACTACGTAGGTCATACTACCGGTTTTCTAACAATTTGCGAGTTCATGAGATGATGCCATTTCTCTTTTCTTGCCCTTCAGTGTCATTGGCTCCAGCAGGTGACTACCCCAAGGCCGTGACCAAAGAGGAGCAGGAAACGCCATGTTGTCTTCCGCTGCCGTCTGACAGGTGGTAGTCCACGAAGACTACTCTTGCAAACAGAATTAGCTCAACCATTTCCATATAAAATAAGCAGCAAACAGCTAGTGAAGATCGTGATTTAAATGTTTACCTCCCGGCGAGTGCGGCTGTCAGCCCCTAGAGGCTTCATTGTTCTCCTCTTGCCGCTGGTCCTGGTACACTCCGGTCCAGGCACAGTTTCAGTTAGTACTTTATCACTAAGGAGGAATTTCTGGAAATAAAAACTTACAGTACGTAAACTTGGAAACTACAGCATTGAAACTGGTCTAATTGAGTGGGATTGTGCTCAGCTATACAGTGACCTATGGGTCAGTCAGGGTTTCGTATCATCAGATCACATCTTAATTGGAGTTCATCGTAAGTTTAAGTGATGTTGGCTGGGGACGTTACGTACTTTTGTGGAAATTCGTAATTGACGGTCAAGAGAAAGAGAAGTAGAGAGAGAGAGAGAGAGAGAGAGAGAGAGAGAGACCACGCGGCTATTATTCCACTCAGCTTTTGATTACTTAAGGTGTGAGGAACGAAATGAAATGACGGAGATAGTTTCAAATTGAGGATTTTGGGGGTGGGGGGATGGGGCTTAATTCATTCACAGAACTTTACAGACTGAACGTTGAGAGATGAAGATGTAATATGGAAAAGCAACATTAGTGTGAATATTGATTATTTTGTTGGTTTGGTTTGGTGCGAATACTATATGTAATTGAAGTATCTCCGTATTGTAACGGTTAGCTCTCGAAGGCTCGGATTCAGTTACCGATTCTGTCAGTGATTTAAGATTGGCTAGTACACTGACTGACAGAGCAAATGCAACACCAAGAAGGAGTGGTTCGAAAGGGATGAAAGTTGGGGAAAAAACAGCGACGGCACGGACGAATAATTGATGTTTATTTCAAACCGATATCCAGGTTACACAATGCGCACGGCATCGACTCAGTAGGATGTAGGACCACCGCGAGCGGCGATGCACGCAGAAAGACGTCGAAGTACAGAGTCAATAAGAGTGCGGATGGTGTCCTGAGGGATGGTTCTCCATTCTCTGTCAACCATTTGCCACAGTTGGTCGTCCGTACGAGGCTAGGGCAGAGTTTGCAAACGGCGTCAAATGAGATCCCACACGTGTTCGATTGGTGAGAGATCTGGAGAGTACGCTGGCCACGGAAGCATCTGTACACCTCGTAGAGCCTGTTGGGAGATGCGAGCAGTGTGTGGGCGGGCATTATCCTGCTGAAACAGAGCATTGGGCAGCCCCTGAAGGTACGGGAGTGCCACCGGCCGCAGCACATGCTGCACGTAGCGGTGGGCATTTAACGTGCCTTGAATACGCACTAGAGGTGACGTGGAATCATACGCAATAGCGCCCCAAACCATGATGCCGCGTTGTCTAGCGGTAGGGCGCTCCACAGTTACTGCCGGATTTGACCCTTCTCCACGCCGACGCCACACTCGTCTGCGGTGACTATCACTGACAGAACAGAAGCGTGACTCATCGGAGAACACGACGTTCCGCCATTCCCTCATCCAAGTCGCTCTAGCCCGGCACCATGCCAGGCGTGCACGTCTATGCTGTGGAGTCAATGGTAGTCTTCTGAGCGGACGCCGCGAGTGCAGGCCTCCTTCAACCAATCGACGGGAAATTGTTCTGGTCGATATTGGAACAGCCAGGGTGTCTTGCACATGCTGAAGAATGGCGGTTGACGTGGCGTGCGGGGCTGCCACCGCTTGGCGGCGGATGCGCCGATCCTCGCGTGCTGACGTCACTCGGGCTGCGCCTGGACCCCTCGCACGTGCCACATGTCCCTGCGCCAACCATCTTCGCCACAGGCGCTGCACCGTGGACACATCCCTATGGGTATCGGCTGCGATTTGACGAAGCGACCAACCTGCCCTTCTCAGCCCGATCACCATACCCCTCGTAAAGTCGTCTCTCTGCTGGAAATGCCTCCGTTGACGGCGGCCTGGCATTCTTAGCTTTACACGTGTCCTGTGGCACACGACAACACGTTCTACAATGACTGTCGGCTGAGAAATCACGGTACGAAGTGGGCCATTCGCCAACGCCGTGTCCCATTTATCGTTCGCTACGTGCGCAGCACAGCGGCGCATTTCACATCATGAGCATACCACAGTGACGTCAGTCTACCCTGCAATTGGCATAAAGTTCTGACCACTCCTTCTTGGTGTTGCATTTGCTCTGTCAGTCAGTGTATTTAATGCTCATCTCCTTATAGGGAAGTGCCTGGAAAGAACTTCCATCACCTTGAGATATGCGAGGACAGATATTTACTTTTTAATTAAGGGATATTGTACATCTACAAACAGTACAAACTCGGTATTTCGTGTCTCGATAGCTCGATATTCCCATAAATGTGGATTGAAAATAAATTAATGATCAAAAATAAAAAATCCTCAGTTTTCACTGCGCGATTATCTTATACGGGACAAAAGATGAACACAACCCACGAGAGACTGAAATGCGTTTTTTTTTTTCACCACTACAGAAACAAATCCTACAGATCATACAATGTTTAACTCGGGTAGTTCTTTTTATTTTTAAACTACTACGCTGCAATGTTTAACGTAAGTGATTTTTGTCATGTACACAGGTGACGCATGGTCAGCGCGACGAATCCTCTCAGGCGCTATTCTTGGCTTTCTAGACCGGGATGCTATATCACGGTCGGATAGATCCTCAGTTGTAATCACGTAGCCTGAGTAGGCCTCGAACGAGCCCTCAAATCCAGGTAAAACTCCATGACCTTGCCGGGAATCGAAACCGAGGCCTCCGGGTAAGAGGCAAGCACGCTACACCTACACCGCGGGCCTGACGAAACCGCGGAAAATCATGTTCAAAGCTGCCGACGGTGGGTTTGAACCCACGAATTCCCAAATGTAAGGCTTCTCGACTTCAAGCGCTTCCTTTATCCGACGATATGTGAAAGAAATAATGTTATGTTTAACATCGCGTAAAATCTAAACAATATAATGTCTCAATACTAAGTACCTGGAATATTGTTTACGCTTACACATTTTCCTAGACAGGTTACTACCGTAGATTTGACCAACTGTATATGAGACTGACCAACTGAACGTTGTATGGCAAAAGAATGCGTGTTTTGTGGAAGTTCTACACCTAATAGGCTACCTATTGACATTGAATCCAAGGGTGTTTTGTTGTTGCACTTCATTTGACTAAATTATTCTAATTCTCTACTCTTGAAGGTGTGAAGAATCTCCAAACCCAAACCAAACCCCATGGCACTACAGCCCTTGAAGGTCCTTGGGCTACCAAGCGACCGCTGCTCAGCCCGAAGGCCTGCAGATTATGAGGTGTCGTGTGGTCAGCACGACGAATCCTCTCGGCCGTTATTCTTGGCTTTCTAGACCGGGGCCGCTATATCACCGTCAGATAGCTCCTCAATTCTAATCGCGTAGGCTGAGTGGACCTTGAACCAGCCCTCAGGTCCAAAGAAAAATCCTAGACCTGGCCTGGAATCGAACCCGGGGCCTCGGGTAAGAGGAAGGCACGCTACCCTACACCGCGGGGCCGGCATGAAAAATCTCTCTTAGATTTTTTCATACGAATCGAAATTTCGTCACTGAGAACTTACGCTGTTCGAGGTATCTTCAGTTACGATTAATGTTGTTAAAAGCATTTCTAAATTAGTTATAAGTAAATATAATGCATTACGTTATGTGAATCAATCTGGCAGTAATTGCAATTCTAAATCCAGAAGCCTGCGTTCCTTGCCTTGAATTCCTTGCAAGCTGTGTAGTGGTAATGGGAACGAGTGAGATCTCTGCGACAGATGCGCCTGTTTCTTTTTGTGAGGTGAAGGAATTATAGAATCTAGGAGGGTAATAACAGTAATAGCATTGTCACTGGGGCCACCGTGTTACGTGAACTGCACAGTCACGCAAGACGGTCGTTGGCTCGAGATTACTCCATAATCATCAGAAGTGGAGTGGATGATTGCCACTGGGCTTTGACTGATTAGTTAACCACCTCACATACATCTTCTGCTAACCGTATATCATTCATCACATTGCCCCTCGGACTTTCAGTTTGTTGTCCAGTTATGTTCTTAACATAATTTAATAAGATTAGTAAATCCATTTATTTGTCAGTAATTAATGACATACATTTCGTATTTCATTATGGATTACGAAAATGCATAAGGATGCGAAATAAATATAACAGATACAGAGAATAACATAGATGAATATAATTTAAAATATCCTAACCAGAAGCTACGTGGTCGGGTCTATAGTTTTTTGTGGCATTTTTAAGATCTCAACAGTAGTAATTGGTACTCGTACTACGGCCGTGGTACCGTGAAGTTTCAAAGAGTTGTCATAATCACTCTATAGGTAACATAGAACACCGATTAAATGCAAGGCTGTACTTTAAACATATTGTTCCTGAAACTGTGAAAGTAGGCAGTGGTACTAAAATCCATTATTATTATTATTATTATTATTATTATTATTATTATTATTATTATTATTATTATTATTATTATTATTATTATTATTAAATAGGTTGGCGAAGGAGCTGGAACTATACTTTAGTAAAACAAGTGTCACTCGTGTATATCACAAGTCGTTAAAAATGAGAGCAATTTTTGGTATTACACATTGCAAAGAGAACATAGGCACGTAATGTGGATCATTTACTGGGAAGTAACCTGAAAGTAATCAACATTACTAAATCCTGTGATTGTACACTGTAAAACCCACAATATTGCCTGGAATTAGAACTGCAGAGATTTAACTATCTACAAGTTGTTTTCTCCAAATATTTTCATAAATTGCTCATTTTTTAACAAAGATTTTTCAAAATGGAGGCCCTGTTTCGTGATAACTCAATTCACATTGTTGAGGTGCCAATTTATGGGTGGTAGAATATAACTGAGCCTCCGTGGCTCAGACGGCAGCGCGCCGGCCTCTCACCGCTGGATGCCGTGGTTCAAATCCCGGTCACTCCATGTGAGATTTGTGCTGGACAAAGCGGAGGCGGGACAGGTTTTCTCCGGATACTCCGGTTTTCCCTGTCATCTTTCATTCCAGCAACTCTCTCCATCATCATTCCATATCATTTATCACTCATTAATAAATCACCTTGGGAATGGCGACCCCATTGTAATAACAGCCTATATATGTTTCATTCATTACATCCCTGACCCGGTCAATGACTGGAAAACAGGTTGTAGGTTTTCATTTTCAGAACATAACTGACGACTTTCATCGACTTTTGTCAAACTACAAGTATGAAACTTGGGAACTAATTTTTGGGAAGAGTGACTTTCATCCCAGCCTGTATTTCAAATATTATACTGTATATCCATTATTCGGAGTTCGAACAGTGATCGCCTTAGTGAAAATCACAATTGATGAACCCCTACAGCAAGTAATCCAAAATGTTAAATTTAATTATAAGATATGGCGTATTTGCAGTTATAGAAGCTATATTTTATCCTCGTGGAAACAACATTTCTATTCAGACGCCGAGTACTTCGATATATCACAAATAGCCCATGAAAGACTGTTCCTTGATCCGTAGGTTATCTTTGGAGCTTCGATTTACCCTGTCGGAAATCCGAAGAAATGCTATTAGGGTAGCCAAAAGAAGTTAAGGAGAAATTAATATCTTAACATGGACAAAACAAGTTTCCAAATGAGCTACGAACTAAACGCCTCATACATTCCTAGACGTTGCAAACCTGAAACATCTCCAGGTAAACCAAGAAGTGGGGCAGACATTATCATTCTGTTGATTACTATTTGCTCATCGTAACACAATATTAATGAACACAGTCGTATTTGAATTTGGAGACCTCAAGTAATCACGTTGGGTATGAATATTTTACAACCGATAAAACAAAGTAGACCGAGGAAGAATCACATAATTTTACTTAGGATTGTCCGTTAAAACACTTGTCTTCTTTGTTATTTTTGTATGGTTTTACGACCCAGAAATATATTTTGTATTCAAGATTAGGGGCAAGTCTTCATGTAACATGAGTGTAAATGTAATTGTATTGAAGATTGAGTTATATGGTCTCGAAACTTCAAATAAGGTGATCAAATTAAGCTTTATACAGAAGTGAATGCAATCTCTGGAATAAAACCATATTCATCTTACCCGAAGTAAGACCCCAGATTTAAACCTCGGATATACGAATTATGCAACTTTCCAGCCCCATTCTAAGATAAGATGTTTTATCTATCCTGGTAAGGTTATGGATAAAGTTATTACTTTTCTGACACTTCACCAATCCTAGCCTAGTACATTTTTACTATTTTTTTCTAGTTGCTTTACGTCGCACCGACACAGATAGGTCTTATGGCGACGATGGGACAGGAAAGGTCTAGGAATGGGAAGGAAGCGGCCGTAGCCTTAATTAAGGTACAGCCCCAGCATTTGCCTGGTGTGAAAATCGGAAACCACGGAAAACCATATTCAGGGCTGCCGACAGTGGGGTTCGAACCCACTATCTGCCGGATGCGAGCTAACAGCCGCGCGCTCGTAACCGCACGACCAGCTCGCCCGGTGTATATTTTTACTAGTAAGAACTGCACTTAAATAAAGCAAATAAAATAAGGAGAAGAAGATAACAAGAAAACTAATAATATTACGCTAGTAAAATAATCTAACCTAGTGATACTAAAAATACAATCGTATCATACGTATAGTTTGCGGCAACGTTCTCAGCACTTACAGCGAGTTTGATCAACAGTGCCGGACAGAATTTGATGTAATTCATAGTAAACTAAGGAATCTAGAATACAGTTCTCTCTCTTACTCTCAACACTGATCATGTCTGTTGTTCTTATGCTGCCATTTGTCTGTTTCAAAGTGTTGTTAGACTAGGGTGAACCAGACACTGAAACATGATAACTTAATAAAAGTATTTCTCTGTTACAGTTGAAAAGTGGAGACGTGACTGATAGGCTCATTGAAATCGTGGTGAGGAACGCACGATTGTTCTGGTGACGGTCTTGACTGTTTGACTGATTGGTTTATTAACTTGGTGAAAATGTATAATTAATTGACTCACCTACTTAATAGTCCATACCAAATGAATAACTCCGTGTAGAATGTTCAGAACTACTGTCTGTTAAACGATTTAAATGTTGATCTTAACTGTACAACCCTAATTCTTGCCTTATCTGTTGCAAAACTACAAACAACTGATTCAAGTTTGCGGTTAAAGAGAAATCACCTTTTTGTAGGCATTCAACATTTGTTGAACAACATCTCCTTAACTTTTGTAGGAGTGTGATAAGCTATGATATAAAGTACCATGTTTATCCAGTGTCACTGTATATTTGAAGACAAAACGAAGTTTATTTAATCGGTAACATAAAAACATGAATAACCAACGAAACAAAAAGCTAAAGGTATATAACAATTGGGACAGTGGTTAAAAAAATCAGGATAATATTAATAATAATATCCATTTAAAGTGGTCACTTATCAGTTTCTCCTTTATCAGTTAACTTGCACGCTGAAGGTTTTAAATCGTACAATGTTATCATAGTGTATTTACATGCATTGGACCGAATATCTAGCCATCAGAAGAGAGTGGCAGATCTCTGTATATCAGAATGTACGTACCTTGTGCCTTAACCGTCTGATGAGTGAATCTACGGCTGGCAAACGATACCCGTCTGAAGATTCTCGAAAAATCTTGTCGGATTTTGAAAATAATTATACCCCCTGAATTTGCAATTTCCACTGCTCTACTGCAGTGTTTTACAACCGGGTGTACTTCGGGAGAAATGAAGGGGTACATTTTATTTGCCTATGACATTGCTAACACCTGCAGAGTGGAGGTCTAAAAGATGTCTTTACTCTCTAACAAAATGTTAAAAATGAATAGGCCTACAGGTAGCTCCACGGTATCGCTTTGACATGTTATTTATAGGAGACCATTTTTCAAACCTAACAGGAATGAAGGAAAAGGTTCAAAACCGTTTAAAGCCAGAAAATAACCTAGTACGGCTAAGCCAAGAATGGTTAAATTTATATCACTAAAACAGGCTCAGATTTCTCATTAAGTGAACTTTTCTTAACAGTCCCTTTATTTTCTTAGTACCTTTATTTTTAACAAGAAAAGCCTTGACATTGATTTTATGTAATTTTAAATTATGTTAATGATTAATTTTCTGTATTTTTGAGTCGATAAAATTACTTTGTAAATTTCTTATTTCATATGTTGTTATTCATAGCGTTGATCCCTGCATGACTAAATAAAATAACACAATTATGTTAGTGATTGTGTAATAGTAACTTTAATCATGATTGTAACACCTTAAAATAGCTTGTTATGATAATAATGCTATCTGTTATCGGGGTATTTCGTAAATATTTGTAACCTCAGGGCGTACATTTCCAGAAAAAGTTAAGAAACATTAGGGCACATTAAGGCTTGATGTAGAAAATAGTGCATTTCCTTAAAAAAAAACGTTAATACTGCTATCTTGGCGGATAATGACCCCCCGGGAAAAGATTACGAATTCAGTTATGAACCCCATTACGACAATGTCGAAGGTCCGTGGCTTCCCATTTTCACACCAGGCAAATGCTTGGACTGTATCTTTATTAAGGCCAAACTGGTGGAAACCACTTCCGGAATATGAGCTTCGCATCACCTAGATCGGGCAGTTACGATAATGGGCAAGACTATATTCGATACAGCGTTGATATGTTGTGACCTTTCACGTAATTAAAACGTAATTATTTCCCTGGTTGGTGTTCAGACTACACTTTGATTTCGGTAGCAGTTGGTCACTCAATTGTTGCTCGTCTCTATAATAATTACGGTTATTAAAAGAAGAAAGAAACTCACCTGTAAGCTATTAGGCAGCATATGTCTAACACGCGAGAGAGCTAAGCAATTGAAAGACAAATCAACGAAATTAAAGGGAGAAAATTAAGAAGAAAAGGAACGTTTGAAAACAAAGTGGGGGACGAGTGTCCTCGTGTGTGGCCTTCAATAACTCTTAACTGTGAGAAAAAATAATTCGTTGAGATGTTAATATCATACAGATGGTAGACATGCGATGCTTCTGTCATTACGAAGATTTTCAAAATCGTCACATGTGTCATCTCAAGGCTCTTGAATCCTCTCGGTCGTTGATCACTTTGAAATACACACCAGCGTGTCAGTGATGAGTTTAAACATTTGTGTACTTCTGTTCACATAGATGAACTATATTGCTTCGTGATATTGAACATCAAAATCTCCTCTTTAAGTTCGTCGCACGCACATTACTCACATGCCCAGTGGAATTGTTTTAGAGTACTCAACGAATGTAAGTTTCTCAGCATAAGGGTTTAATGGGAGGTGCTTGAATCCAAATATTTTTGTAATGGTCATCGAAATTCCTGAGCCTTTCATTGTAGTGAAGCCGCCTCCATGTATGAGCGCGAGCATGAACATCTAGCAGGGTATCCCTTGAGGAGTTCTTAAGTGGACATTGACTCTTCAAGTACAGATCTACCATCTGCAGCACCTGACCTCCACTACATTTGAAACAGATGCTCAGATCTGCAGCGTATATTAGTGCAAAATCACCATCATTGACCACGGCAGTAGCTGGGAACTCAACTGGCAGATGGTGATAATGGCTTCACATTGCATGACTACCAACTAATCTCTTCACAGCCTGCACAAATACAATACATGCAAATATCTACTCCGTGGTTTGTAGCTGGGTCTTCGTTACAAGGGAGTTACGCTTAAAAATATAAACTATGGTAAAGCATCACGGAATCCTATTGGTTGTTCTCGTATCCTGCGGCCTAACAGCAGAATTAAAGAGATATTGTTTTACTTGAGTGTTATTTTATAACTCTTCAGTACCGTGCGTTTACCATACTGCTTATATATAATGAGTATGCAAATGAAACATATTTTAAATCGTTCTGTATTATTTGTGACAGCCTAGAGTTAGCGTTTAATGTGGTAGTTTTAGGAGCATTTATAGTACGTAAGTGTTTAAGTACTTCTCTATTGTATAAACTTTATGGGGTTATGCACGCGCTGAGAATAGCGGCTGTTAAGTATATTCACCCCGCAAACTCTATAAAGTATGAATTCACAGACAAGTGGTGCTGACAAAGGTCTAAATGTGTCCACATTCAAAGTTCCTTCACATTATTCCAATGCGTTTATGCAGCAGCATCTTGAGATTAATTTACTCACTGGAGTGTCATTCACGACCGCACATGGTATGAACAGTTCTTTCCCGTTTGAGGGAGAATTTGCTAGGGAAACGTAAAACCAATAACAAGAATAACAAACATAATGAAGTTTTCATTTCGATTCATTCCACTTAAGCCCAGCTGTGGTAGGTGGGCAGAAACTAATATGACTGACTCTCTCACACACAAAACATCAAGTATTAAAGTAAATCTATCTCATACCTTTCAGTTCAGCTTACATTTGAAAAAAAAAATACAAGAACCATCAGTCCACATTACTGAAAATTCTGTAATGTAAAAAATAATGAGAAATTAACTTCCGTTCTAATATAAGCTGTTATTGAACGAAACTGTGCCTTACTTTCAGATTCAGCCTGTAATTAATGTATTGGAATAAGGTTGCGTCCTTGGCAGGGCCTGGTCTATTTGCAGATGCTCCAGTTCGCTGCCTACCATGGCATTGAAGTTTCCGCTACTCCACAGAGCATGTCGTCATCGTAATAGAAGTCACGCACACTAAAGGTGATACATCATAAAACCACGACGCGATTGCTGTAGTAATGGTTCTTCCATGTGGCATATGGCCATCACGGTTGATGTTCTTACGAATGCCTTCCGTAGTTTTTATATAAAATTACATTCGAAAGTATAGTTTCCTGAGAAATCGACAAAATAAAATATATAGGTTTTGTTTTGAGATTGAGCTCATTAAATTGAATACATACTATATCGTTGCTCTAATGTTCACTTGTGACTTGACGTGCGCTCACAATTCTGAATAAACAATATAATAATGAATTCGTTGACCACAAGTAAATCGTTCCATGGAAAAAGCTGCGTTTATTTATACAATTTGGTTAATTCGTGAGTATCTCTACTGCTATTCCCTCTAGAAGTTTTAATCCATCTTTGTTTAAGTTAGCAGACACGTACCCTGTACTGTTCTGTCGACGATTTGTTCCCTGAAGTAACAGAACTAGTGAATTATCACCCTCTACCATTACCTGATAGCCAAAAATATTCTCGAGGATTGATCGGCCATCTGTGTATATTGTAGGTTAGTCCTAAGAATGGCAATTATTATTATTATTATTATTATTATTATTATTATTATTATTATTATTATTATTATTATTATTATTATTATTATTATTATTATTATTATTATTGTTGTTGTGACGGATGTACACCCGCTCCGTACGTTTAAAACTAGCGTCTTGTATAACGTCCTCTGTAACATAAACTTGGAAACCACTAGTACTAGAAGTTTGGACATTTTTCGACAGATGTCTCTATTATCAAATTAGGTGTGCCCTCTGGAGTGAAGATTAACTGTTAAACTTCAAGAGTAATTTTGTATGTTAAGGTTTCCGAAACTGGAATGTTCACTGTTTTTTTTATGTTCAAAAGTTATCAGCACTTCTATCTCTTCCCGCCAACTTAAGGCGTTGGTCAATCAAAAATTTTGTACAATTATTTATTCACCAATGGTAAAATTTTGATATTTATTTCATTATCCAATAAAATTGGGGGTGTGTCAGGGCCTTGACCCAGAGTTTTCTGGAACGTTCCTCTCTGCTATAAAAGCTGGCACATTTTCGGACCAGGTGTCTTAGTGATCGCTCCAGTCTATAGTGTGTTCGTGACGGAGGCGAGGGCCGCCTCATCTATCTTCGGAAGGTCCACCAGCTCAAGGTAATGGCAGATCTGCGATAGTCTTTCAAAGCTATCTTGAGGGGAAGGTTTCAAATCTGCTGTAATGTAACTTCGTTTTCTAAAATGTAAATTTCAAACTCTAAATGTGAATTTCAAACTAGCTGAAAGAACTTAACCGAAATCAGGGAATAGAGAGTGAGGTACCCTCTCGTATTCTCTGTCAACTTGATTTTGAGATGACTATGATTTTTTAACATCTTGTAATTTCTGTAACTTAAATATTTTTCTCCGTCTAGTCACCTCCGTAGTATAGGCTTAGCCTCTGTAACGTCGGGCCATAAGCCCAAATAGGGTTTTATGCATTTAATGTAAATGTTAAGGAGCGCAAGTGTTCGTGCCAGTAAATTTAACGTTTTTATTTTTACCAAAGGCCTTCTAGAATGGGTACTTGTCACCCCTGTTAAACTCTATTTCATTCTTTTCATGTTAAACATACCACACTGTTGGGTATAAGACAGTGTATACTGTTTAATTTTGTTAAATGTAGATGGTGCCTTCGATAGGCCTCGAAAGTGTAAATTTGTAGAGCAAACACGCTCATCCAATTAATGTAAAGGTTGAATGGTGCCTTTGGAAGGCTGGAGTGGTGTAATGTTTGGAGAGTAGTCTCCTAGAAAATTTTGTGGATCAAAGGTGCTCTTGTAAGATGGCTTATTTTGAATACTCTGTCTCCTAGAGCAATGGTTGCTCTTGTCACATTGGCAAGGTAGGAGCTTCAAGCTCGTATTGTTAATTAATGTTGTTTAATTCTTCTGGGAATTCATAATATTACTTCTCGAGCTCATTGTTCTACCTAAAAATGTTATTCGTTTAGCGAATTGTTTTGCTAAAATTTAACATGTGAAAAAAAAAACAGGAAAAAAGTTTAAGAAAGGAAATAAAATTGCCGTTTTTTTTTGCTAGTTGCTTTACGTCGCACCGACACAGATAGGTCTCATGGCGACGATGGGACAGGAAAGGGCTAGGAGTGGGAAGGAAGCGGCCGTGGCCTTAATTAAGGTACAGCCCCGGCATTTGCCTGGTGTGAAAATGGGAAACCACGGAAAACCATTTTCAGGGCTGCCGACAGTGGGATTCGAACCTACTATCTCCCGAATACCGGATACTGGCCGCACATAAGCGACTGCAGCTATCGAGCTTGGTACTGCCAATTTTAAAGTTTTAAATTAATCTTTCGACTTCAGTATATCCACCCATTCATGCCCGCGCCTTCCTCCACCTCTGTCTACCACAATATCTCCGTAAAAATTATTATTATCTTATTATTATGATAATTATTATTAACATTATTTACACTTATTTCACATATGAATATACAGTACACCGACATTCATTATTTAATTCATGCACTTTCCTTCCTATACTAATTCTTTTATTGCTAATCTCACATAACGGCAATTTCGCTTGGCAATAAATGCAGCAGTCTTCGCGGTGAATGGCTGTCTTGACGGGCTTGTTAGGTTAACATCAATAGCTCCTGTTTTATATTTCGGAGATTTTTTCTTCACTACAGCCAATTAAGTGCCATTCACCCAGACCGCTGAGAGACCAGTTCGAATCCTATTGGTCATCGTTGTTCATTCAAAATATTTCCGTAGCCAGTAAAAACGTACAAGAACTTGAAAGTGAAAACTAGATGCTCAACGTCTGGTATTTGCTACATGGCTAAATGTTTAGCGTGCTGGTCTTTGGTCACAGGGGTCCCGGGTTCGATTCCCGGCAGGATCAGGATTTTAACGACCATTGGTTAGATTCCCTGGCACGGGGACTGGGTGTATGTGTTGTCTTCATCATCATTTCATCCTCATCACGACGCGCAGGTCACCTACGCCTGTCAAATGAAAATAAATAAAGAAGACCTGCATCTGGAGAGCCGAACACGTCCTGGGATATCCCGGCACTACAAGCCATATGACATTTCATTTCTGGTATTTGGCAATGCAAAATTTTTCTAAATTATCTAGTGGAGTGAAATCTTTGAAAAGAAATGAATGTTAGTTTATTAATATATATCTACAATAAATTACGTAATACCAAACCTTGATCCGTGCACTTGGGCTGATCCATGAAATTCTCTAGGTGTTCATGCTGCAGTGTTTCGTAAATGGGAAAAGTTAACTAAATGTGAATTCCTCAGTAAGTTTTACAATTTATGACTTTTGGACTGACAACATCCGTTACATGTTTACTTTCAACGAATCATCAAAAACTCGTTATGGAATAGTTTCTACGCCACTCAGTTCATTGGTTAATAAGCTTGGACGAAGACTCATCTGGGGGAATTATAATCACTGAGAGGACGATTAGAAGTCACATTGTTAGCATTTCACTTACTGGGATTGTGTCATTTTCATTTCGGAGATAAGTTTTTTTTAGTATTACTATGCTGCGGAGAAAGTTCCTTCAGAACTCCCTTGTGTTACCTGAACAAGTGATGCAATTTTAGCTAACCCCAAAAGTTCATGGTCGCTACCTATTCACTACCCACATTCATCTCTGACTGCATCAAATCTTACATCATAAACAAACAGTTTTGTAGACAACGTTTGTTAACCAGATATCGTGACTTCCCGCTCATATGAATATTTTAATATTTCTTCACATAGTTCGTTATTGTTTTAGCTTTGATATATCTCTGTCGTTCGTCCAATCTTAAGTATACAATTTCGGTATGCATTATAAATGGACCAAGCTCGATAGCTGCAGTCGCCTAAGTGGGGCCAGTATCCAGTATTCGGGAGATAGTGGGTTCGAACCCCACTGTCGGCAGCCCTGAAGAGGGTTTTCTGTGTTTCCCATTTTCACACCAGGCAAATGCTGGGGATGTACCTTAATTATGGCCACGACCGCTTCCTAACCACTCCTAGCTCTTTCTTGTCCCATCGTCGCCATAAGACCTATCTGTGTCGGTGCGACGTAAAGCAACTTCGAAAAAAACTGATAAATGATATGCTCAGGAAATGCATTTCTCTTCGTTGATTTGCATTAATGATCTTCTAATAATTCACAAATTCATTTCTATAACCAAAAGAGATAATTTATTGATTCATGATCGCTAACAGAGTGCATACTTTCAACAAACACGTTAACTCATAATAGCGATCACGTAGCTGTAAACTTGCATACAGAAGATGATTGGTTCGAACTCCACTGCCGGCAGCCCTGAAGATATTTTTGCATGGTTTCCTATTTTCACACCAGGCAAATGCAGGGACTGTACCTTACTTAAAGCCACGGCCGCTTGTTGTCTAGACCAAGCCATTTACTGTCACAAGTTTTCAGAAACATATCAATGTGTATAAAACGTGATAGGGATCCGGAAGTTCGAAGTAAGAATCTCTTCAAAGAAAGCAAAAAAAAAATGAAAACGAAAAAATTCTTCTTCAGTCCCCTGAATAAATAAATAAATAAAAAACCGTGTTACGAGTTTTTCTTTCGTATTTCTGGTCGTGGAGTATAAGAAGAAACCAATTTTTTCATAGAATTCTACTGAGTATCAGTGTCCAGAGGCTATACGACATCGGATTACTATAATCGTTGTACATACGGACAAAATGGAACAGAAACAACAGTTTTAACCCTCAAGCTTCAATTATTTTGACGTGACGTCATATCCATTTGTTGCTAACAGCGAACTTAAGGTTCTCATTTACTCTCTGGCCACCATAGTGACTGAACGCATAGTCACTTTGAAAAGGTAACATCTTCAGTTGATGAGATATATCCACATAGAAGGTATTCAACCCCCTTTTTCACCCCAATTAACAGGATTTTCCGAAAACAAAAAAAATACGTGTTTCTTTATTTTTAAGGAATATTCCAAATACCAATATTTATGTCTTTAAATTGTTCATATTTCGAGATATAGATACACTCATTTTATAAATTCACCCACTTTTCACCCCCTTAGCGACGGAATATCAAAAAATCCTCCTTAGTGTGCCCCTACATTGTATTATGAATGTATCCCTAAAATGTCATTTCTTTATGTCCAGTAGTGTTGGCTCGGCGATGATGAATCAGTCAGCGAGGACAATTTATTTTGTACATATATAGATTGACGTAATTTACCGATAAAATGTATTCGTTGGCTTAAAGTTTAGTGAAATGTTACATGATTTTGTACGTAATCCAGGAGATATTTTATCGTATAAAATATTCGTACGCCTATCCCATAGTAAGGTGCAGTGCTAGTGATGTGTGTAATACAAGGGAAGAATGTAATGCGGAAGGGAGAGAAGAGTGGCTGAGGCGAAATTAGCGCTGTTGTGTCAAAGTGACTCCGCTAACTTGGAGTCATTTATCAATGACCAGAACAGAGAGCAAGGACATTGATGTGACATATGTAGTGTGTTGTAGTGTAGTGTACACTTGCTGTTGTTGAAGACATTCTCAGTGAGGATAGATCAATTCACTCCAAATTATATTATACTGTAGAATACGATTTACCACTCACAGTTTGCAGGAAACCTCATTTCCGCTTGGTGGTCAGTTTGTTGCCTTAATAAGAGAGCCAGTAACGTAATATACAGATTTATTAATGTATATAATATAATTTTTATTAAAATGGGTGTTTGCTTGCAAATAAAAATGATTCATTCATGCAATTTGGTTAGTAATTTTCATAGTAGTAAATGATCATGCACTTTAGACGCGATATATCATACATACATGTTTAGGCGTACGTCTTCATTAAGAAATTTTATTCCTTTCAGTTTTCTGTCTGCAGATCTGTGTGAATTATCCTTAGGAAATTTGTATCCAGAGGAACTGAAGTAAATTTATAATCAAATATGTATACAGAGAGAGACATCTTATCCTCGACTTGATTTCAACACTGAAAGTAAAAAATGACTAAATTCTACTTCTACTTGAACCTGCGTAGCGTTCATCTACAACTGAATTACGTACATTAAATAACTGTTAACAGCGCCTTTCATTTTATATATGAGAACTTGGTACTTTGTCACAACAACAACAGCAACAAAACACTATATATTTGGCACGGGCTTGGTAAACATGAATATACTTATCGTGTCTAGTTTTTACGTCTTAGATGTGTTCATTTATGACCTACAGTCAGTGGACGTAGCATTGTCGAGAATGTTTCATTCGTCGAGCAGGCTAGAGCTGCCATTATTTCTGCCATTCCATATCTCTCCGTTAATGAACTGTACCTCAGCTACAATCAAAATTGCCCTAAAATGGGTAATCGCCAGCCTAACATTTTACAAAAATAAAATCATCCCTTTACATAGATTATGCCATGTTGATGTCATGAGGTCGTACAATTTCTCAAGTGAAAGGTATTCTCATGAGTTTCATATAGTCGGGGTTTGCTGGAACTGATGTACTGTCTCTTTTCCATACTCTGTACCTTCAAACTATTGGAATGGGAAGTAATTTGTCTTGCATCACCTCTGTTGCAGTAGCTGATTGATTGCTCACGTACAAACCTCTTACTTATCCTCAAGTGCCGATCATGTGCCTGCATGGCCTCGTAAAGTTTTACTTTCATCATAATCTTCCTTCTTATTTCCCGTACATCACAAAATCAATAGCAGTGTTCCTTCATTTGATATATATTTCTAAAACTTTTAACTGTTCTGATATAAAGTGAATCTTCTGATAACATATGCATCCTTTTATTCCACGTGCTATTTCATTTCTTTACAATTCACTATTCACATTTTGAGTAATTCTAACGTTAGTGTCTGCTGGACACAGTGAATGATTTGTTCAGTTTTCCTAGACTGGTTAGTATTCCCTTCTATGCTAGAGTAGAGAGAAAAGAGGGCATAGTTTCATATTTCAAGTCCCTAAGTATTTAAACAGAAACAAACTTTAATGTTTATACATTTATAAGTATTTGAGTGTGATTTGGTAAAATCTGATGTTCTTTCACGAACGAAACATATTAGTATCTGTATATTCTATCTGGTCGATTTCTTTCATTCTTTTTTTTAACTGAAAGGTATTCGTGCACAGATTTGTCAATCAGGTACTAAAAATCACTTAACTTTGCATTCCTCAAATTACCTGATTTTTTCAATTTTTTGTCTTTCTGAAGCTATCATATGTTTGGTTCTAATTGAGGTACGGAGTTCATTTTGACCTAAGAACACTTGGTGGATCAAGCTCTTTCATTTAAGCTCTTAACTATTCAAATTGGTTGATTGTTAGGAAAGTCGTGAGTGCACATTCAATTTGACGTCTCATTTCTTCACATTTTTTCTCATTAAAAGCAATCATATCTTTCGTTCTAATTGAGGTATGCAGTTTGTTTTGGTCTAACAACACTCAGTGGATCAAGCGCTTTATTTTGAGGTAATAAGTGCTTAAATTGGTAGATTATGAGAAAAATTATGAGTACATTTGTTCTCCATTACGAAGATCTTTGAAGGACTTTTTAACAGCTCGGCGCGTAGTGTGGTTCCAAGGAACGTTTAATTCAGTTTCTTTGTGTGATGTATTTTCAAGTGTTTTGTTGACATAATATGACATACTGTTACCACAGCAGATCATGTGATTTATTTCATTAACTCGAAACTTTGTAAATACATCCGTGAGGATGGTAACGAACAACATCATACTTTGAACATTGCGGGCGGAGCCAGCGGGAAACTGCTAGTATTTTAATTAAGTTGTTTATTTTTCATGCACAATGCAATTATCATATATTTTTCCAGGTAGTTTATAAACCTATTACTCAAACTTAGTTTAGGCGGACAGAAGAAACTTACAGTTATAAATTATACCGATACTGACAAGCACAGTCGCAGGTATTCCAGATCACCCACCTTCTTCTGAATAACGGAAACTCTAATAAAATAAATCAATTCTGTCCATTTGAGAATGTTATCGTAGGAAATGTATCTCATCATGCCTATTATAATTTAACTTCCATAGCTCGAGTTTGGGTGACTAATATTTGGATAGTTCATTCATTCATTCATTCATTCATTCATTCATTCATTCATTCAACTTCGCTAATCGGCCAGCTAGGGACCACGATAAGCCTCACTTTTCATTCTGGCATTTGTTCATTTTTCGCTTGATCCACATCGTCTTCATTAGCTCACTGTGTTTAGCACGACGTTCTTCTGTCCATTTAGCACTAGTTGCCCGTTTTTCGTCCCGGAAAGTCCCAAAAGTCTTGATGGCTGCTCTGAAAAGATTTCTGTCGTGTGCATCTTCTGCGTGTAGGCCCAGTTCTTTAAGATCTTTCTTGACATTAACGTACCATGGCATTGCCGTTTTTGGTTTTGAGTCAAATATACTGAAGATACGTTTCGTCCATCGAGAGTCGATCATCCGTCGTATATGACCGTAGAAGCGAACTCTGCCTTTATGCATTGTGTCCGTGATCTTCTCTATCTTAGAGTATATTTCTTGCCTGGATTTTCTAATGTAGATGCCATTTTTGTAGTTTGGACCAAGTATGGTGTGCAGGATCTTTCTTTCTTTCCTCTCTAAATCCGCAAGCAAACATTTCTCAGACAGGATAAAGCATTCAGATGCATACAGAGATACTGGTTTGATGACAGTGTTGTAGTGACGATTTTTTGTGTTCAGGGAAAAGCACTTTTTGTTGTATATGTTGCTACTATATCTTCTAATTTTTGAAATATTATTCACTTACGCATGTATTCAAGGTGTTAGTAAATATCCAAGGTTTTGCTTCTATAACCCTTTGGTTGGAGTAATTAGTATTTAGATATTACCTCCTCGTTCTACTTTGAAAAAGAAAACAGTAAACTCGTAGAATATTTACCTGTTAGATTATAAGTTTCCTTTGTACTACCAGTCAAAGAAGGATAGTTAACTCAGAAGAAACTCATTTTCAAAGAAATTCACCCCACTCATTCTGTCTCCTATCTACCTGTCTAAGCTAGTTAGCTTCCGAATCTCCTTCTTATAACCATGCTCTGTTACTGACAGAAAGAATAGACATCGTATTGGTAGTTAACGTTGACACCAGGGTTACATGGATGAATCCATAAAACAGTGGTAACAGCAACATAACTTAAAAGACAATCGAGGTATTGAATAATTCATAATTGGGAATGCGCTGTTCGCCAAGGGCAATTTGGACCCGTTATTTCATTAATCATAGGACATTCACACATAAATTATTGTCTACCTGTGCGTAGTAACGTATTCAATTAAATGAAATAAAATCACCTGTTTGACCTGTTGAATCCCTAGTTTTCTTGGGCTATAAATACATTAAAACATATCGACGCACATTTTCAATCAGTTCCTAACAATTATAACAATTGCGATACCATGTATGTCTCAATAGCCAGTGACACCTTCTGTCCACGGATAGGCCTAGTAGTTTTCTGAACTTGCTTGCGAACATTACGTTTCGTGGGTTCATGTGTTTAAATTAGAATTACAGTCCTTAGCTTCTTCACTTTGTAGGAGTTTCAGATTTATTTTTCTGGAAATAGTTGCTGTTACAGCGTTAGACAGATCCCAGTAAAGTCGTCTTAAAGAAATCGATAAAAGTATTTTTGTGACTGCTTCAAGAGTAGCACCAATCGTAATGATCCACTGGACTCGCGCTCTGTTCGCAAAAAATCCTTTAAGATAACCTCCAGTTATTTTGTTTTTCTTTCAAGGTATTTTAGTAGAATATCTGATGACCTCCTAGACACTAGACATCCTCTGGATATATGAAGAATATCTACATCGTTTATACTGCATCTGAATCTTCAGTACTCTCTGAATTCTATTTTCTTTTAACTCTTCAGTTACAAACTCATAGCTTATGTTCATAGATCACTAGATTAGTAACCGGGGCTCCGCGATAAAATATTGATGACTGGGACCCTGGTAGAGATAACTTTATGTGAATGGATGGCTTTAAAGAGCCAGAAGGGACTTCTTAGGAAATGAACGCTGGAGATTTAATATCTGTGATGGAGATGAGTACTCGTTTTGGAAGTTATTCTCTCTTGTCTTTCTTTCTTTCTTTCTTTCTTTCTTTCTGTCTCGTTCGTGAAATTGATTGACTACTCTCAAGGGTCGACTACAATACATCCGGTTTTAATTCGCGTTCAAGGCCGTCTAATAACGCAGAATGGTGTTGTAGTTTTATAATGAGCAAGTCAGCCTTACAGTTCGCCTCTGTGGTGTAGTGGTTAGCGTGATTAGCTGCCACCCCTGGAGGTCCGGGTTCGATTCCCGGCTCTGCCACGAAATTTGAAAAGTGGTACGAGGGCTGGAACGGGGTCCACTCAGCCTCGGGAGGTCAAATGAGTAGAGGAGGGTTCGATTCCCACCTCAGCCATCCTCGAAGTGGTTTTCCGTGGTTCCTCACTTCTCCTCCAGGCAATAATGCCGGGATGGTACCTAACTTAAGGCCACGGCCGCTTCCTTCCCTCTTCCTTGCCTGTCCCATCCTATCTTCCCATCCCTCCACAAGGCCCCTGTTCAGCATAGCAGGTGAGGCCGCCTGGGCGAGGTACTGGTCATTCTCCCCAGTTTCATCCCCGACCCAAAGTCTGAATCTCCAGGACACTGCCCTTGAGGCGGTAGAGGTGGGATCCCTCGCTGAGTCCGAGGGAAAAACCAATCCTAGGGGGGTAAACAGATTAAGAAGAAGAAGAAGAAGATATATACAGGCTGAAGCGAAATTCGCGCACTCGAGCTTCGCAACGCGACAACTCACATGCCAGCAATAAAAAAATGTCTCCCACAAAAGTTCGTCCTGCGAGAAAAATAACATTAAAGAGTGGCAATCTGGCAACACTGTAACCACATGTAGGGTAACTACCTCTGTCAGCACGTACTAGTCGTGATGTACAGTTGGTGCAGTGGATAGAGTTTTGGGTTAGCATGCAGGAGGTCGAGGGTTCGATCCCATGTTCAGGCGCACTTTTTTATTTGCTAATTTCCATCGGAAATTACATACTGTGTCCGCCTCTGTGGTGTAGTGGTTAGTGTGATTAGCTGCCACCCCCGGAGGCCCGGGTTCGATTCCCGGCTCTGCCACGAAATTTGAAAAGTGGTACGAGGGCTGGAACGGGGTCCACTCAGCCTCGGGAGGTCAACTGAGTAGAGATGGGTTCGATTCCCACCTCAGCCATCCTGGAAGTGGTTTTCCGTGGTTTCCCACTTCTCCTCCAGGCAAATGCCGGGATGGTACCGAACTTACGGCCACGGCCGCTTCCTTCCCTCTTCCTTGGCTATCCCTTCCAATCTTCCCATCCCCCACCAAGGCCCCTGTTCAGTATAGCAGGTGAGGCCGCGTGGGCGAGGTACTGATCATTCTCCCCAGTTGTATCCCCCGATCCGATGTCTGAAGCTCCAGTACACTGCCCTTGAGGCGATAGAGGTGGGATCCCTCGCTAAGTCCGAGGGAAACGCCAACCCTGGACAATAAACAGATTAAGAAAGAAAGAAATTACATACTGTAATACAGTAAGACACATTTCTAACACGAGACGCCCTTGGATTGCAAGGGTTGTTGAATTACAAAAATGTGGCGTTAGTAATATGTACACATTTTTCGCACGACTAACTTGTGGTGAGAGAGGTAGTTACCCTACATGTGGTTATAGTGTTGCCAGATTGCCACTCTTAAACGTCCTTTTTCTCCCGGATATACTCGCAGGACGAACTTTTGTGAGAGACATTTTTTTATTGCTGGCACGTGAGGAGTCGCGCTGCGACGCCCGAGTGCGCGAATTTCGCTTCACGCTGTATATTACGTTTCCTTAGCATTACCCAAGTTTCTCTTTCAGAACTTAAATATATGATTGTTGATATTCTGATGTCTCATGAGATAGAATGTACCGTTCTGCAAGGGAATGACTCAGACCACTGTTATTCCGATGAACCATCTAAATTCTAAGCTTGTTTTCCTACATTTACGGTCAAGGGTGTCCCCTTGTAAGAAGATAACTGTTGATGAAATGTGAAACAGATGTCTTAAGTTCTAGTGCAACAGCAATGCAGTGCAGGTAATACATACCTAGCCTCGCCATAAATACTGTTATATACTAAAGTATGTTTTAGCAGAATAGGTCCTTCCCTTCTGTAAAGATTTTTCCTTAGAGAAGCTGCTTTCGCCAGAACTATGGTGTCCTGTCTACCCCACCTATACTAGACTTAACTAAAGTTGGCGTCTGACAGGTAAGGTTGGAGGGAGGAGCACTGCACGTGCCATTTCACGATGTTGCCACAATCCAGCATTCCTTTCTACATGCTTTTACCCACGCTTCCGGCTCACTTGTTCCCTCCTTCATTCTGGCCCCTGTGATCTGTTGTAGACTACCTGGCCAGGCGGTGTCGTCCCATGTGCGATCACTCTTATACAAACAATCAGGTTCTTATCAGTGACAGTGACAGGTTTGGCAACTCCCAGCAAGACGAGCTGCCCTGAAGTTTTATCTCCATGGCAACCGCAGTCGCCCCACCCTCGTTTCCATGGCAACCACACAGCCACTCCCTTTATCCCGCCTCGGCAGGCAGTAAACGGACCTCCCTCTAAGAAATGTCACACACCAACTCTTATTATTAGCAGTATAGAGGAAGTTGATAGCCTGTCCTAAGAAGGAGTACAAACATTACCCGATGGATTTCGTTATCATTTCCTACATTGTCCATCATCCACCTAAAGGAGCTCATTCGTTCGAAGCTGTTGGCTCTAGGTCAGTCGCTGGGGCTGTGCATTCCACTTCATTTCCGTAGCAAGATAGCAGGAAATATTAGCACGACGATCGCTGAACTGAAAGAAGCTGCCAGCAACAGACCTGACCTGTAGGATGACCGAGAGCCGTAGTTGACTGAAGCCACTTTACGACCTCTGGCTGCATCTGAGGCACAGGCACATCATTTTGACGGTTAAACTGCTCTTTTAACACTGTGAAAGCGAATTTTTCGATGGCCATACCGCTCGTACCGCTAAATAGGGCTCAGTATTTGATCACCATGACCACTCTCTGCTTCTCCATTTGTGTTAGGCAGTGCCCATTACCGCGGCAAACTGCTTTCAGACCATCGCAACATCTTAGCACCTTAATCATGTTCACCCAGAATCGTTCGTGCCTCGTGCCATTATCCTTTGTTTTCACTCAGGATTAAGGAAAATTCACGGCAGCTTTGGTATCCTACCATAACTTGGACGATCCGAAATGGGGCAGAAATCCCAGTCTCACTGAAGAGTTCAATTGTTCGATTGATGTACGTACCGCTGACACCGAACTGCTTAAGAAAACCCATTTTCAAGGCTGCCGCCGGTGAGTTCGAACTCATTACCTCTCCAGTATTTTACAGCTTCGCGACCCGTACCGTACAGCTAACCACTCCGTTCTACCAAGTGCGGAAGAGGAAGATAACTAAGTATTCAGGCGTTAACATATAAGATCTACATTTATTGTTTTATTTGCCATCCTTTGCCATTACTTATCTCGTTTGTGAATGAAGATGGCTAGCTATCAGCCGACATCGTGGCGAAGGACTCAATAAGTTAGGAGATGACTAAATGTCTGTTTGTACGTGCTACGGTGTAATCACGAATAAAATACCTCGACTCCTGTAATATGCTGCGCTACGTAATGATGCGTCATGTAAATATAAATTGCTTGTGACACGGACGAGCAGAACCTGTTTCGCGCCGAATTGAAATTTTAAATGTTGAAGTTAAAACTTGAGATGAAAACATTCTTGGAAGGAAATGTCCGTTGAATTAAGTAATTACCTGCCATGCAATTTCCTGCCGCACAGATCGGTAGTTAAATTTCTAACAATGAAATATAAATAGTGTGACAGGTAGTAATAAAACTCTTAAGGTTTGTTTTGCTGTGTAAATTTCGTGATTTTCTTTCCTAGTGGTTTAACGACGCACTACCACATGGAAGGTAGAGGCCTTGACCATAATTAAGGTACAGCCCCAGCATTTACCTGGTGTGAACATAGGAAATCACAGGTAACGATCTTCAGGGCTGCCGACAGTTTGATTCGAACCCATCATCTCCCGAATCCAACCTCACAGTTTCGTGACCCTAACCGCACGGCCAACACTTTCGGTGACTAAATTATTTCTGAAAGACTAGGGCATTAAGTATTCTTATACTTCGTAATCAAGAAGTGCCTATAGACCTCTAACAACCTAGCTGGCAGCTATCCAGAAAATTATAAAAGCTGACAAGACGAGCAAGAAGAAGAAGAAGAAGATGAAGACAACTTCCCTGCCATCCCACGAGTAGTTTTTGTGGCGTTCTATCGCAACTCCAACAAAATATCGTGGTGGTTGCTGACATAATAGGCTACATCCAATTACTACCTTATTATGAAAAGAAAACCTTGAGGCCCATCAAGAACCTTGTTTCCAGAATGACTGCTGCCCAGGCAAATGGCCTGCATACACGTTCGGCCCCTCGGCTGAATGGTCCACGTAGTCCGCTTCGATTCAGAAGGCCCTGAATTTGATTCGTGGCAGGGTCAGAATTCAGAAAACGTGGTTCAGTCAGCCTCTTGAGTAACGTATTTCTTCTTGATACTTTCGTGATGTAAGAAAAAAGTATAAAACTCACCGGGCTCGTCCAACAAAACTAAATAACACGGCTGAGACCCGTGTTTGTGTATATACATGTACTACTTCTAGGCTTTTCCCCAATTTTCTTATGGTCAGCACTTTGTGTGAATTTGGCCCAGCTTTTATGGCCACTGCATGCACTCGAATGACTCATTTGCAAGCATCAGGTGGCTTTATCAGTATGCACAAAGGGTATGTATTACCTACGGAAAATGACTTGCACCTGGATTTTCGTCATTTCGATCAATGAGTAAATTAGAATACGGGAACGAGAGTCGTCCTTCTGCTCGGCCTTCGTCACTCGGTCGTGTTTCACGGCCATTCAGCCGGCCGGCAACTAAAAGACGAGATGAGCTGTAGCTTTCCAGTTCAATGGATCGCCTACCTCTTGTATGCCAGTCGTGACCAATCATAACTTTTTTGTGTCCGCAGCTGAAGGGAGCGTAATGCTGTTTGATGATTGTAGTAGGGCCTCTTGGAAGCGAGCTACACATATGCCGGTAATTGGGCAGCGCTTATTTCGAAATATACGGGACTGCTGCCACTACTTACTTCCAATTAGGTCTGTCAATACTTTTGCAATGAGCGTTTGGCAAGTTTCAGGAGAGGGGAGTGTATTACAGGAGAATGATGTCTGTTCGATCAGCAACATAATAGAACGAAGTCCCTCTAAGTACATGTTAATCGAAAACACACTGGCGTGCTGCGATACGAGTGGAAAGTACGTAATTGAAAAAAGAATAATATGAATGTAATGTTCCTTCTATTGCACTAACATTAATATTAAAGTGCCAGAAATGTGTCCTTAAATGGGCTTTAGTAAAGGAACTGATACGCGATACGGATCTCTCGCATTTAAGCACTGTTACATACAAACCGACTCTGCCGGGATTCGCCTCTATAACCTTGAGAATAGAAAGTGGAATACTAAACAACCACACTAAGCAGTCAGTCGTTTTCTGTTAATAATCAGGCGAAGAAAATACTGGGTGCTTATAGGAGTAGCGTACTATTAGAAATAAAGTGTACGGAAGATATGAAATTGACTAAGAAGGTGGTCCAAAGAATAACAGAGAAAAACAAATAAGGGCTGAATGTAATAAAAAAAACAACAGTAGGAGAATCCTGCTAATTTAAAAGACATAATGAACAAAATATGAACAAATGGTAATGAAAGGGATAAATTGGTTATTGGAGGAGGCATAACATACAAGAGTAAGGGTGTTATTAAAAAATCAAAAAATTTTGTGCAATAAAGGCATGAAACTAGCTCACCTGCTAATAGACTGTGAAGAGACAACAAAAATCGGACGCAAGTAAGTGAAAGAGGAATATTTATAATATAATATATACAGTATAATCATAGGCCTAAGTGCTCTTCAGTTTTACAATGTTAATAATTATATATTAACAGATAAGGAACAAAGAGGCTCAGTGGCTCAGTCGGCAGCGCGCCGGCCTCTCACCGCTGGGTTCCGTGGTTCAAATCCCAGTCACTCCCTGTGAGATTTGTGCAGACAAAGTGGAGGTGGGGGCAGGTTTTTCTCCGGGGACTCCGGTTTTCCCTGTCATCTTTCATTCCAGCAACACACTCCAATATCATTCATTTCATCTGTCAGTCATTAATCATTGCCCCAGAAGAGTACGACAGGCTTCGGCAGCCGGCACAATAACCTATCCTGGCCGCTAGATGGGGCTTCATTCACTCCATTCATGACCCGGTCGAATGACTGGAAACAGGCTGTGGATTTTCATTTTATTTTTTCAGATAAGGAACAAATAAGATGGGAAAAGTAATCAAAAGGAAGCGAATGGAGAGAGCAAGTTGTGACAATATACAAGATTTCATGACTTAGTAAAAGTCTAGAAAATACTTTACAAAGTTTATATGTGATTAAATATTAAAGTATACTTACAGAATCTGTATATTATGGATCCGAATGGTTACCGTCATTGAACGCCGAAGATTTATTATTTCTTTATTATTATTATTATTATTATTATTATTATTATTATTATTATACCGGGAGAGTTGGCCGTGCGGTTAGAGGCGCGTGGCTGTGAGCTTGCAACTGAGAGATGGTGGGTTCGAATCCCACTGTCGGCAGCCCTGAAGATGGTTTTCCGTGGTTTCCCATTTTCAGGCAAATGCTGGGGCTGTACCTTAATTAAGGCCACGGCTGCTTCCTTCCAACTCCTAGGCCTTTCCTCTCCCATCGTCGCCATAAGACCTACCTGTTTCGGTCCGACGTAAAGCAACTAGAAAAAATTATTATTATTATTATTATTATTATTATTATTATTATTATTATTATTATTATTATTATTATTATTTCTTCCTGGCCGTTTTCCACATTGCATGGGTTAGGCACTGTTTGTCTGCTTTTAAAGCCTAGTTTCACAGCCAGATGCCCTTTCTGATGTCATCTCTGTTAATTAGGTTTATTGACTATTGCTTATTTATGTGGTGGTTTGAAGTGTAATGCTTTTTATGTAAACTAAACTTTGTATTAAGACGATCTTAACATCCAGTCACGGCTAAAAATGCCCGGCCTAGTTTTACGGCCGGATGTTCTCTCCGACACCAACCCTATTACGAAGGATGTATTCAGTATTGCGGGTTTATGTTGTGTAAAGTGTTTTGTATATATGGAGATGTGCGTTTAGACGAACAAACCACCCAGGCAGGGCTTAACTCCCTGGCTGGACTAAGAATCGAACTCAAGGCCCTCTGAATCAAAAATGACAGCATTTTGTTGTGTGAGATGTGTTTTGTACTTTGAATTATAAATAAATAACTGCATGCAGTAAATGGACACTGTTTCCCTGGCTGATGTTCAGCTTTGATTGGGATGGAAGTGTATCCCTTAATAAAGTAAATAATTAGATAAGGTTTCAGTTAATCGAATCGCTTGCTAATCCGAACCAGATGCGCTCTGCACTCAACTCGGATTGGTGATGTTTTGCTACATTTCCTTTCTGAGAATCTGGCTGCTGCATTGTGGTGTGCGAGTAATCACAGCTGTAAAATGCTAGGACGCTATTGCATATTCAGCGTCACGGACATAAATTTCAATTTTTTCTTTCCCCTGACAAGTTGTACAAATGTACTTTATGCACCATGAAATATCCGCAGGTGTACGAGACGTGCTTGGCTTTACGTTTTATGATTGGTTGGTGAAGTGATCTGGCTGTACGCTCAGATATTTGGGGTTTAAGGAGCTCACTAACTCAACTGTTCCCTGACCCAGTTGGGGTTGAACGTGGATAATACATTAAATGTTCGGGAAAATGTCTTGGATGATGAGTCATAGGTGGAAGTTCAAACGTGTCATGTATAGCTATAGATTGTGCAGGTGTTATTCCCGGCATGATATTAGACATTCATCATTCGGAGACGGCTAGGTCAACGGGTCATGTGCAGGTGTACAAGAATGGCGACTAGGAAGGAAAGTACATCTTGCTCCAGACTCTTGCTGGTTCTGCGTCACGCCTTATCAGTTAAAACGTTATCCCGACCCGAAAGAGAATGTAACCCCCATCCCCTTCGTACTCAAACGGCAAACAGGCTAGGTGACTTTTTTCCTTTTCCTCATAGGAAGGTCTGACAAATCAGGTCGTCATGGTGCATGGCACCTCAACATTTTCTAGCGGTTTAACGTCCAATTCAGGTAATTTTTCGGTGATGTGTGGATAGGAATGGTAAGAAAGTGGCCGTGGCCGTGATGAATACGCAGCCCCAATATTTCGCCTGATATGAAAAACAGAAAACCATCCTCAGGGCTGCCCACGATCCATCGAATGCAAACCTCGAATTTCCCTGAGAGGTTACAGTTCTATAGCACACGTGAAAGTCTCTGCCCTAGGTACCAGTGGACGTGATTAGACGTATTGATATGATAATCTTTCAACCTGGTAGCGTCCGACTCGTTGGCTGAATGGCCTTCGGTTCAGAGGGTCCCGGGTTCGATTCCCGGCCGGGTCGGGGATTTTAACCTTCATTGGTTAATTCCAATGGCCCGGGGGCTGGGTGTTCGTCTTGTTCCCAACATCCCTGCAACTCACACACCACACATAACACTATCCTCCACCACAGTAACACGCAGTTACCTACACATGGCAGATGCCGCCCACCCTCATCGGAGGGTCTGCCTTACAAGGGCTGCACTCGGCTAGAAATAGCCACACGAAATTATAAATTATTATAACCTGGTAGCCAGACAGGAATAATCTTAGACATCACAGGGCAGAAGCTTAGAAGAGACTGGCTTTCCAGTCAACTATATTTCAATAAATTAAATTTACTTTTTTGTGTGTATAGTATAGAATTTATCAAGGTATTTTATGTATGGTTCGATAACAGTTCAGTGTATGTATTTACATATGCAGCCGGCTTCGTGGTGTAGGAGTAGCATATATGACTGCCCGTTACCGGGAGGCCCCGGGTTCGATTGCCGGTCAGGTCAGATATTTTTACCTGGATCTGGTTGGAGGTCCACTAAGCCCACGAGATTACAGTTGATGAGCGATTCTACGGTGAGCTAGCGGCCCCGGTCTAGAAAGCCAGAAATAAATGAAGATGTGCGTTAAGACGAACAAAACACCCAGGCAGGGCTAAAGTTGGGGTAGGATTCGTCGTGCTGGCCACACGGTATTTCACAATCTGCAGGCTAAGCAGCGGTCGCTTCATGGGCCTTTCGAGGCTGTTGTGCCATGGGGTTTAGCTTGGTTTGGTTCTATGCATGTGTTCGTATATCATGTGAACCCCCCCCCCCCACACACACACAATGGCACTACAGCCTTTGAAGGGCCATGGCCTACCAAGCGACCGCTGCTCAGCCTAAAGGCCTGCAGATTACGAGATGTCGTGAGATCAGCACGACGAATCCTCTCGGCCGTTATTCTTGGCTTTTAAGACCGGGGCCGCTGTCTCACCGTCAGTAGCTCCTCAATTCAATTCACGTAGGCTGAGTGGATCTCGAACCATCCCTCAGGTCTAGGTAAAAATCTCTGGCCTGGCCTCCGGGTAAGAGGCAGGCACGCTACCCCTACACCACGGGGCCGGCTATATCATGTGAAAACGGCATATATTTTACCATTGTAAACTATAGTACTGGGATAGGTGGCATTACGATATTCAAATTAGGAAGGGAGGCATAGAGGGAGGATTGAAATAGTTTCATGCTGATATTTTCAAAACGATCAGCTCTACTTACAAATGTTCCAAACAAAACTGATCTTAAATTTAATTTTGAACATTTTATGACCTGACATTTTTTGATCGAGCCTATTCTAACCAAGATTTTCAACATTCAAATTTTCTTGCGAAATCCAGTAACAGTGATTTCCGCAGATATGGAAATATTGTTCAGTCGACAGGGGGATAGAGGTTGTTGTTGTTGTTGTTCTTGTTCTTGTTTTGTAAGATGCTTAACAGCGTGATCATCTGCCCCTTTTAATCAGAACAATAAGGAAGATGACTATCAAAATGATAAAAAAAACACGTGAAGAAACGGGAACTCTATGAATGAGGGCATAAATTGTGCGTCAGGAGTTTGATCGAAGATAAATACTGTACCCTTGATGAGTAGAACCACCGCCTGCTTTCGTCAGTATTACGCTGTTCTCCTTTAACTTGAATATTCCTTGCTGCATTTCCTTATTCGTTTTCAATTTAAGAACAATCATATATTGCAAGGATCTTCTACCGCTGGTCACGAGGAATAGTGAAGTTGTATAACCAGTTCATCATCCAATGCCTGTCACTATAACCACGATACAATTCCAATGAATTGAATCCACCAGATGCTGTTACATATTGAGAGCGAAAATAGGGAGACTCATGAATACAAATGAGCTCGTGGATTTGCTCAGTGCATCAATGCTTCGTGATTTAGAACCACTTTTCATTCATATCGTCGTTTGTTCGTGTTTTTATCAGTCGTGCCTGCAGTAGAAAAAATAATCGAAAAGGTATTTTATATTTAGTGTTTAAGCTGAAACGTTGTGGTATACTTTGAAATAAACCGTGTAAATAACACTGCCTTAGGATACTTTGCATGAAACTTTGATTCATATCTTTGGAAGATAAAGCAAATATGTGTTTAGAAGGGGCTGAAAAATTATGAACGCTAATGCAATGATAACTACCGACACAGGAAATCATAAATAGGCGTTTTAGCTTCTTAAATACAAAATATTCAATATCAGACTAGTGATACGATCACATATTGTGAAGACAAATGTGATGATGAGACTGTCAAAGACTCCGCATGCTTCCGAAGTTTAATGTGTAAAATACATCCAGATTTTCAACTAGTCTTATGTCTTTCACGGTATTAAGTCCAAGCTAAATCAAGCGGATTACAGTCTCAAGTGAATGTTGGTATCGTTGGTCGATCTCCAGCTTAGAATAAATTCGAAATCACGGGATAGTGACAATTCTAAAAGAATTCCTCATACATTGTATGGGATTCAAACCGCGTGCTCTGTGGAGTGAGAAAGTGAGAACCAATGACTTCGTCACTCGCGGCAGATCCTTACTATCGACTTGACTTTTTTCTGATTTCTCGTGGGTCTGACATCATGTATCCGGTCTCCTTTTCGTTGAGTCGCAACCCATATTGCGCCAATCGATTATTCAATTCTTCGGTTTGGAGTTAGAGATGAAGATTATTTTCAAGATTAATATTACAAAGTGGAATTAGATTGCTGAAAAACTAGATGTGCTACACATCTGCCTATAGTAACAGCGGTGGCTTCCGAATTTATTCCTTAACGTCCAAATTGATTACTAGCTTTTAACAAAGGTTATGCTCGAATTGATTCCTGGGTTTTAAGCATTGATTGACTCCATCGCGCGGTGTTTCTACATTTCCTTCCCATTTTCCACATATTTGGAACTGTCTACATGTTGTAGATTTTTAATTTTTTAATTTTTTAATTTGTTTCACGTCGCACCCACACAGATAGGTAAGTCTTATGGTGATGGTGGGATATGAAAGGCCTAGGAGTGGGGGGAAGTTTTCATTGCATTAATTAAAGTACAGCCCCAGCATT
Organism: Anabrus simplex; assembly: GCF_040414725.1. NCBI lineage: Eukaryota > Metazoa > Arthropoda > Insecta > Orthoptera > Tettigoniidae > Anabrus > Anabrus simplex. The sequence goes on from NC_090265.1 coordinate 1,293,615,221, forward strand.
TCCCTGGTGTGAAAATAGGAAACCACGGAAAACCATCTTCAGGGCTGTCGACAGTAGGGTTCGAACCCACTATCTTCCAGATGCAAGCTCACAGCTGCGCGCCCCTAACCGCACAGCCATCTCGCCCGGTACACATGTTGTAGGTGTGGTTAAAAATGTTTGGCTTTCTAGTGATTATCACTATTAAGATGCAAACATGCAATTGTGGGATAAAATAAAAGTAAACATTCCGCTGTTCATATGGCAGACTTGCAGCATTTAAAAAAATACTCATAGTGTGTAGCAGTCTAATTTGTCAGATTTTCCATTTCTTGTTTTATGAAATTCTCTTTGTCACATTTATTTTACCTGTCACTTCACAGCTTTACATAGGTTTCACTCCGTACCTCCTTCAAAGTTTCTATCTAGTGGAATATATTCGAACGGGAACAGTAAATCTGGGTTTCGCAAAGTAAGTGAACTCTTGTCAACATTGTCGTATTTCTCAAGTAAAAATTACGACACTCACCCAGTTATCGATGTGAATGTTTACAAGCTTTGATGTGAATGTTTACAAGCTATGAGGTCTTAAAAAAAAAAAAAAAAAGCAGTCTTCTGTTTGATCGGCAAGCCGAAAATCAATTCGAATACCACTGAATCCGCAAAGCTTAATCCGCAATGGAAGAAACCTAGCTCGTTGGAAGCAACTCAGACACATTAATAACAGCAAAGAAACTTCGTAGCTGGAAGAGTGGAAGGAAAAGGCTTCCAATATTCGTAGCCTCAGCACAAAGTGGGAAAAATTTGTGAGGCATTGACTGGCCATCTCGCCCCCCCCCCCGCAGTAATTAACTTGGCACTCATTTCTGTTGTAGGCTGAGTGATCCCAGGGCAGTGTGTCACTTCACATGGTAAGTTTCTAATTCTCAACTTCCTGACGGTGAACTGAGCTCACATCAGCGTCGTCATCTTGTCTAGGTAGCTAACAGTCTGAGAATATCACTTGTATTATAAAGAGTACCCGAGATACTTCCATTTTCTCAGTTTTATTTTGCATCTGAAGTAAGAGATCACTCACAATTTGACTGTAACAACCATCTGATTCAACATTCATGCCAATTTATTAATATTTTCTCATTCTTTTTGTATAATATCTAGGGGAAACGTTTGGCTTACGCAGAGCTTTTCTAGCTTGTCTTGAACTTTTTGATGATAGTGAAGACATATTTTAATATTAATAATAATAATAATAATAATAATAATAATAATAATAATAATACCGGGCGAGTTGGGCGTGCGCGTAGAGGCGCGTGGCTGTGAGCTTGCGTCCGGGAGATAGTAGGTTCGAATCCCACTATCGGCAGCCCTGAAGATGGTTTGCCGTGGTTTCCCATTTTCACACCAGGCAAATGCTGGGGCTGTACCTTAATTAAGGCCACGGCCGCTTCCTACAACTCCTAGCCCTTTCCTATCCCATCGTCGCCATAAGACCTATCTGTGTCGGTGCGACGTAAAGCCCCTAGCAGCAATAATAATAATAATAATAATAACTAATTTTACGGTTTTCGGCTACGCTGAGATGCCGGGAATTTATCCAGAAGGAGTTCTTTTACGTACCAATAAATTTACCGACGCGAGGCTGACGTATTTGAACACCTTCAAATACCACCGGACTGAGCCAGGATCAAATCTGCCAAGTATATCGTCGCCATAAGACCTATCTGTGTCGGTGCGACGTAAAGCCCCTAGCAAAAAAAAAAAAAAAAACTGCCAAGTTGGGGTCAGAAGGCCAGCGTCTCAACCATCTGAGCGACTCAGCCCGGCAGACAGATTTTTATTCAGCATGCCATTCCGTAGTCACACCACACAAATATATATGATCATAGTTTGACGGTAGCAGTGGAACGAAGTCTATTGCATTTTCTTTGAATCTCAAAGGATATGTTACTTTTTAACATAATATCTCAAGTACCTGTGTTTAATGACCACCAGGATGAATTTACAGAAAATCGAGAAACAACTTCCAATTTATATTATTAATATTATCAGTAGATAATGCTGATCATGATTATCACGATTTATAGCTAAGATATAGCAACAGTGGAAAAAGAAGGAAAGAGAAATAAGCAGAGCCATGAATACCATTTGTGGTTTGTTTAATATTCCTGTCATCATTCCGAACACATTCCTTAATGCACTCGTCTTAGCTCAGACTAATAGAGAGGTAATTCGGCTACAAAACGTAACTACCGACAAGAGTTGCACAATTCGTGTTAAACTAGTTAGATAACAAAGTTAACGGTGCTAGGCGAAAGAAAGAGGTTTATAAAGTCAAATAGAATGGGTGTAGAATATCTCGTGAGCCATCACGGTTTTAGAATAAATTTCTCCGTAGAATTTCTTCCTTGTCTTAATAAATATATTATTGCATGCCCTGTGCTTGCATGTCGACGCTAAAGTATTTCTCACGAGCTGGGTTCCCTCCTTCAGTCCTACTGTTCTCAGGATTGAGCAGAACCTGCCATATCGGAGCATTATAAAATAATTTTACCCCAAGATTCTTTCGAATTACGACTACTAAAAACGAAGAAGCATTACGAATAAGAAAACAAAACGTGAAGATGAACAGGTGGCCGATGAACGAAACAGTGTGTTTGACAAGTCTTACATTCAAGAGTAAAATGAAGTATGGAAGTTTCCAGAACAATACACTGATTCATCTGTGAAATTAGTATTTCCTTGTCTTGTGTGACATTTTCCAGTAATTTTATTATTTGTGCTGTGTCTTCTAGGTCCTGAGGATATTACGAACTTCGGTTTTCTTAATAAGAATGCTATTTGCTTTACTTCTAACTAGTTTTTACGGTTTTCGGAGACGCCGAGGTGCCGGAATTTAGTCGAACAGGAATTCTTTTACGTGTCAGTAAATCTACCATTTTCTGTCTGTTGTGTTTTTATACATATATTTTCGTTTCGTTATGTCATTGTTCATGTAAATGTGTAAAATACAGGAGTTTAGTTACATCAAGCTTGTACAGCTAATTATTTCCATATTTTTTATCCTTTTTAAATCCCCAGATTAATTGCTGTAAATATTATACTTCAGAGATTTGTTGCAGATTTTTGTAATTCGGCGCTATTCTGTTTCTGAATCTAAATAAGGAACTAGATAAATAAACACTGAATGTCATGGGTTCTGACAAAATTCCCCTTGAGGGTGGGGGCAGTAGAATGCATCCACTGTATCCGGTGCCGTAAGAGGCGACCCCTCGGGTCTCCCACATTGAGAGCGTATGTTGTAACCACGGGGGCCCCTAGCTGAGTCTAGCATTACGTCCAGTTACTTGTGCCTGGCTCTTCCCTTTCACCTTTCCTATTCGACCACTCTTGATCAACTCTTATTCTCTTCCGACCCCGAAGATATTATGTTTGCGAGGCCCTTCGTGGAGCTTGCCGATACCTTCATTCCTTTTGCATTTTACCTCTTTGGCTACAGAGGATGCTTGCCCAGTTGTACTGCCTCTTGAAAAAGTAATCATCGCCACCAGCTCCATCTAACCAATCGCGCCCTCTTCCTCGCCTCTTGTTCATTGTCAACAAGGTGTGCTCCGAGCGTCGCCCACGGGTTGTACGTATCTAAGAACCCATAACTGGCTCCTGTTGCCAGCACTACTTCAGATAATGTGACCGTCGTATCAACATACAAGTATGTACAGCCCTTGCGGCGGATAATTTATTAGAAGAAGTGTGCTCTCGCTTGCGGGTAGCCCTATGGCGAGACTGACCCATATGCGAGGTGAAGGTATCAGAGCGTGCACACACTGCTGCCGTAAATATCTCCAATTCATCTTTCATCTTATTAATATGCAGAGGAGGTATTGCAAATATTCGTCGCTCGAGGCCCGCTCTCTCTCCAGGGCTAATGAGCCCGGAGCAAGGGCACACATCCGGAAGAGAAGAAACCTCGTTTGTGCTGTGTCGTGTCTTGAGAGTGACGCCATTCCCATTTAAACAGGTGCGGAGGAGCTTCAGTAACCTTTCCCCTTCACTATGACTCTCCGCGAGATGAAACCTACAGCACTTCTTATCCATCATACTCACAAATTAAGATTCTCTTCACTTAGCAGTAGAACAGAAGATAATTAGGATTAACGACCTTACCTCAATTATGATTTATTAAAGCGAATTCGCTTCAAAGTATTTGTCCTTTCCTACTTCCATTTCTTATGATTGTACGATATATTTCAATGTTTTCTGAATAGATGATGAAGTTGGAAATCGGCAAAAAAGCAAAGCCATCACTATACATTTGGAGTGGGAGGTAAACTCGGTAATAAGTGGGATAGTGTTGTTAACTCTGTTCCCGGGCGCCTTTGCTGCCAAAATTTAATCTGCTACTTATATTTTGTTTAGGATGAATTAACCTCACATTTTTCGACTTCTTGACGGGGAATCAAACCCAGATCCATCCGGATAAACAGAGCACGCCTTCACCACATCGGCAAGGCAGCCCCTCTCAAAATCAGCAAAATTTCAAATTACAGCTCAATACACTAAAATGCAATGAAAATTTAAATATCTCAAGAAATTCTTCAGTTCTTCATTTTAATGAATACATGAATATTATGTTGCTTTTCAATCATTTAATTTTTTATCTGATTTGAGTTCACTGAACTAAGCAAATCGCTTTTGTAGGGGAGAACTTTTATTGTCCGGCTAATCGGCTAAAATGGTCAGTGCACTGACTTTCGATGAAGGGGATTTCAGATTCCAGATACCAGCCGTGCTGCGGATTGTAGTCGTATCTGGTTATTTCGTCTAGCTCGGAGACTGGGCGTTTATGTTTGTCTTAATATGCACCTTTATAGTTAGGCACAACGTACACCCTATTCACCACATCAGAAACATTATAGTAGAATATATCGCTCCACATAGGGTTGACGTCACGACGGCCAGCCAGTCGCAAAACTGGGCTAAGCCCATATGACCTCGACAAGGAACAGGAACAGTGACGAAAGATGATGTTGATGATGATTATGATGAAGAAGAAGAAGAAGAAGAAGAAGAATGAGGGGAAGAAGAATTTGTTATAGCTTATATTTTGTTTCTACGTTCAACAGAAAAGATACACAACCTCATAGGCAAATGTCTTGTTTTTCAGTATGCTACAACATTTTAGAACAGAGGAGTATAAATGTCTGAAATGCTAAAAATCATGTGAACGTGACTGCTGAATGGTATTGTCACTGACTTTCCCATACGACGACGGCGGTTTGAATCCCGACCGGTGCTTGTAGGATTCTTGAAATGAAGTCACATCCTTGCGGCATGGACCCTGTGAAACACAGGAGACGGTGATCCCATTATCAACAGCCAAGTAAAACTGTAATCTTGCTTTCTTTTCTTTTGTTAAAAATCAACCTTTGGTCATCATGCATTTTATTGGTAGTAGTCCAAATAATGTCCTCTCTTTTGTTATCTCTCGTCTGTAAATAGTTGAACGAAAAGCGATTAACTGACCACTCCATTGACTCGAATTATGATTTGCCGTGCGTGTAGAGGCGCGCGGCTGTGAGCTTGCATCCGGGAGATAGTAGGTTCGAATCCCACTATCGGCAGCCCTGAAAATGGTTTTCCGTGGTTTCCCATTTTCACACCAGGCAAATGGTGGGGCTGTACCTTAATTAAGGCCACGGCCGCTTCCTTCCAACTCCTAGGCCTTTCCTATCCCATCGTCACCATAAGACCTATCTGTGTCGGTGCGACGTAAAGCCCCTAGCAAAAAAAAAAAGAATTATGATTTTATCGGCTGCATTAGCAGATGCTATCCCACCAGTTGTGTTTGAACCTGTCTACGTGATTTTTGATCGAAAACTACTAAGTAAAATTCTAAAATCCAAAATGTATTGTCCGGGATTTGAACTACGGATGCCTTGGTGAGAAACCAGTGACTGTGCCTCTCGGCTAACACTTACCACAATCTGGACTAGGAATAGTTGATTTGATGCATAAATGTATAGGAACTGGCCTCACTTTTTAGAATCGCTGCTGTGAAACTTCCAAACAGTAGACACATACTGCTGTCTCCTTACATGCAATTCCAGTTACTTCTAATTCGCAATACTGTTAGCTCAGTTTTGGTGTTTGAAAAGGCCGACGTTGTTTTCTCTTACAATAGCAGTGATCTCACAATTTTACTCCCGCTGTGGACCGCACAGAGTGCACTGCCATGACCGCTACACAGACCTACAGTACCTCACTTTTTCTTGCTTACCGCCCTCCTGTAGAAAGCGCTTCAGACAATTGTCACCCTCGTAGTTTGTGTGCCGTTTTAACTCGCAAAGTGCTTGAAATTCATTCGCCCTTGAAAAATAAGAAAATGACATCAAAGAACAAAAATATGGATGGACAGTCTGTCTATTATCAAGCAAGTAGAGAGGAATACAGGAATATGATGATGATGATAACAAGAACAGTAATATAGTAGTTATTTGTTTAAAATCGATTTCTACTACGAATATTCTCAACAGTGCCGAGGTGACAGGAGTTACCAGATGCATCGATATGGAGTTCCCTTGAATGCACAATTTTAAGAACAGAGCACCAGCAGTAATAATTTTTAAAAATATATATTTAATGACTATAGATTGGGAGTTTTCATTTCGTGGAACTGATTGTTGGCAGTAACTAAGAAAGTAAAACAAACAATTACTCGTCATGAAGATGAGTATGCTGTGGTGGTCAGTGGGCATCTCCCACTTTGACTGACCACATTCCGAATGTTGTAATCAAACGGAAAACTGGCATCGTTCCAAGTAATGATAAAATACACGCAAAGGTCTCTTAGTGGTATGGTTTACCATCTAGGAGTTTGACGGACATAGTCCGGGAGACAGAACCAAACAGCGCTGGTAGGACAGCATTGATGTAAACAAGAAGCTTCTGCTTTTAAATTCAGATAATAGTTTTGATGGAGTAATATGGCGTTCCAAGATCCACCAGCAGTACAAACGCTCATATGAAAACGAAGAAACGGGCGACTATCGTGAATAAAGAAAAATTTTATTACACAAAGAGTCTATTAAGTTGAAAAAATGTATAAATTCAGACTTAGAGACGGTGGACTGACCTAATGTAGTTATCTCCAACTTAAGTCGTTCATCCAAGAATTATGAGCTACGTTTGCAATGTGTGCAAAATGACTGGGTTGTTGCCTGTGGTAATGAATGAGGCTTAGAATGAAGATACCTTCCAGTACCGTTACCGTCCAATAGTGTAAATGAGTTCAGTGATGAATCACTTAGGTGAACAACCATAGTTGCTGTGCATGAGATTCAAACCAATACTTTTTTTCTTCGAGGTAATATTTTCATTTGCTATTTGTTTTACGTCGCACCGACGCAGACAGGTCTTATGATGACGATGAAAATGGAAGGGGCTAGGACTGGAAAGGAATCGACAGAGGCGTTAATAAATGTACAACCGCCAGCATTTACCTGTCATGAAATTGGGAAACCACGGAAAAGTATATTCAGGGCTGTCGAGAGTGGGGTTTGAGCCCATTATCTCCCGAATGCAAGTTGACAGCCATGTGACCCAAACCGCGTAACTGACTCACTCGATGAGGCAAACAGTTACTCTACCAACTGAGTAATAAGTTGAAAACTGTTACTGATAAATCCCCATATTTTCTAGTGTACAACAGCAATTGTTTGAAGATTATTATTAATTTCATGTAACCGAATCAGCGCAGCCACATACCACTTAAGAGTGCTTAATTGTATTATTTCATGGTGTCTTCAGTTAGGTGGAGGTAGATCCATTGTATTTAAACACAACCGTTTGGTGGTGGTTTAGTATCCAAGAGAGCTGGAAATATTTGTTTCTACCGATGGAATTGGCTGCACGATTCGCATAGTATAGTTATGAGTTTGTATTTGAGAGATGGTGGGTTAGAGACCCACTGTCAGCAGTCCTGATGGTTTCCCGTATTTTCCCATTATTCTAGCAAGTTCGTTCTTTCTTTCTTTCTTTCTTTCTTTCTTCCTTCCTTTCTTTCTTTCTTTCTTTCTCTCTTTCTTTCTTTCTTCCTTCCTTCCTTTCTTTCTTTTTTCTCTCTTCCTTTCTTCCTTTCTTTACCCTCCAGAGTTGGTTTTTCCCTCGGACTCAGCGGGGATCCCACCTCTACCGCCTCAAGGGCAGTTTCCTGGAGCGTGAGTGCCCTGGATACAACTGGGCAGGATGACAAGTGCCCTGCCCAGGTGGCCTCACCTGCTTTGCTGAACAGGGGCTTTGAGGTGGGGGGGATGGAAATATTGGAAGAGATGGGCAAGGAAGAGGAAGCAGCTGTGGCCTTCAGTTAGGTACCATCCCGGGGGTGGCAGCTAATCACGCCAACCACTACACCGCAGAAGCGGACTGGAAAGTTAATACCAGGCCTATTTCTAAACAGGGCCAAGGCTGCTACCTTCTCAGCCTAAATCAACCCTAGTCATCTTAAAACACGTCAACATTTTGGTTCTGTTAAGTTTCGCACTCGGCCACTATGTCACTGTGTGGATCCGCGATCGCATCCGTTACATTGCTATATACTGTATAGGCGGAGTCTAGCGATCAAGTGGCCATGAGAACATTTTAATCAACTTTAGTTCACTTGGTGCAGAAAATAACTCCACGCGATTTTGTTATTGTACACTATTCAAATGACGATTTAGCCTTTGTAAAATGAGGTTTCTGAAATAAAACTGCTGGTTATCTCCTTCCTTGGGCAGATCACGACAGCGTGTCGAAGAGTTCGTGGGGAAACACTGTATAATGACCTAATCATCACAATATTCCGCAATGCGAACGTAGTCACGCGCCATTTCTATTGGTACCGGTAACCAAAGATTTGGACATATCTTCTGCTGCACGGAAAGATGAGATCGAACCCCACCCGGGGCTAAATATTGGCACGTATGTGCGTAAAAACACACGATTCTGACCTTATTATTATTTTTTGACTGTATTCTCCTTTCCTTATCGCGGTCTTGTGTAATACACTGTTTTTTTTTTTTTCGTTAACTTACGAAGGGGAGTCTATTTTGAGGTACTCCTCTGTTTCGTGAATCTTATAATGTAATAATAATACCTTTCTAAGTTTCCAATGCCTGTGGCAAATCTTCATGCAGCACCAGTCCGGCTATATGGCTAAATGGTTAGTTTGCTGGACTTTGGCCACATAGGTCCCGGGTTCGATACCTGGCAAGGTCCGTAATTTTAACCATAATTGATTAATTCCGGTGGCACGGGGGCTGGGTGTATGTGACGACTCCATCATCGAATCCTCATCATGACGCGCAGGTCGACTACGGGGGTCAAATCAAACGACCTGCACCTGGCAAGCCGAACTTGTCGTCGGACACTCCCAGCACTAAAAGCCATACTCCATTTCATGCAGCGCCAGAATGCAGTTTAAATGGCACGTTTTTCCTTGTAGACTTTTTACTATTTTTAACCATATTCTTGATAACAGAAGGTCCGGCTTTTTAGATGAATGGTCATTGTAGTGACTTTCGGTTCAGAGGGCCTCAGGTTCGATTTCCGGGGATATCGAAATTTTAACTGCATCTGGTTAATTCCTCTGACTCGGGGACTGGGGGACTAGGTATATTTGTGTTTTTGTCTCAATGCACTCCTCTTCATACACTCCTTTTGGAAAAAGGATGAACATAAATAAATCCAAAACAAAGTAATGGAGTGCAGTCGAAAGAAGTCGAGTGATGGAGGAAATTTTAGATTATGAAATGATGTCTTGGAGAAAGTAGGTGAATATTGTTACTTGGGTAGTAGAATAACCAACAAAAGTAAGGAGGACATAAAGTGCAGTCTAGCACAAGCAAGGGAGGCCTTTCTAGAAAAGAAATTTGCTCACTTCGAACTTGTTTTCATTTATTTTGCAGGTTGCTTTACGTCACACCGACACAGATAAGTATTATGGCGACGATGGGATAGGAAAGGGCTAGGAGAGGGAAGGAAGCGGGCGTAGCCTTAATTAAGGTATGGCCCCAGCATTTGCCTAGTGGGAAACTACGGAAAGCCATCTTGAGGGTTGCCGACAATGGAGTTCAAACCCACTCTAGCCCGAATACTGGATACCGGCCACAGTTAAGCGACTGCAGCTATCAAGCTCGGTATCATCATCATCATCATCATCATCATCATAGGCATTCACTGGCTGTCAAGTATAATGATGTTTTCCGAGTGCATCAAGGTCACCGGTTCTGAGTCCTTAGATGGCTGAAGAAGCCAGTTCTAGAACCACAAGCTCTGCCGCGATGCTGGTACGTAAACGCTACCAAAGATCCTTGTTGTTGAACCAGGAGATATTTCTTTCTCTGATTATTTCGGTCTTTTCTGCGATCTCGTTTATCGGACTCAGGTCTTTGTCGCTGTCGTTCAAATATTCTTCTTCTCGGTACTTCTAACATGGATATAGGAATTAGAAAGAGGGTTTTGAAAAATTTCGTCCGAAGCGTGGCATTGTACGGAAGTGAATCATGGACAGGCTGAGAAAGAAAGAGAATAGATTTTGCAATGTGGTGTTACAGAATAATGCTGAAGGTGAGATATACATATCGAATCACGAATGAAGAGATACTGAAGGCAAGTGGTGAGAGGACATCGGTTAGGTGAAAATTGTCCAGAGGAAGAGATAGAATTGTAGGACACGTCTTAAGACCACCAGGACTTATTTAGTTAATTTTTTAGGGAAGTGTAGGCAGTAAAAACAGCAGGTGTTGACCAAGGTGTGAATATGGCAGACAGATTAGAGTAGTTGTAGCCAACGGCCGTACCATTTTGAATAGATCGGTTCTCGTCCGATCACCGCAGTTAAGCAACATAGGGCGTGGTCAGTACTTGAATGGGTGGCCGCTTGGGAACACCGCATGCCGTTGGCTCAATTCAGTTTTGTCCGGCTCCGCGGTGTAGGGGGCAACGCGTCCACCTGTCACCCGGCGGCACCGAGTTCGATTCCCGGGTGGGTCAGGGGTGTTTAATTGTAAATAATTAATATCCCTGGCCTGGGGACTGGGTTTTTGTGTCGTCCCTAACGTTCCTTTCCTCACATTCAACACTCTACACTTCCTCCATTCGAATTACACGCAGGTTCATATCACATGATGCAAATAGGGGCAAAATATCTCTATAGGTCGACGCCCCGAACAAATAGCATTTTAAAAAAGATGGCCGGGCTGAGTGGCTCAGACGGTTGAGGAGCTGCCCTTCTGACCCCAACTTGGCAGGTTCAATCCTGGCTCAGTCCAGTGGTACTTGAAGGTGCTCAAATACGTCAGCCTCGTGTCGGTAGATTTATTGGCACGCAAAAGAACTCCTGCGGGACTAAATTCCGGCACGTCGGCGTCTCCGAAAACCGTAAGAGAAGTTAGTGGGACGTAAAGCAAATATTATTATTATTATTATTATTATTATTATTATTATTAAAAAAGATTAGATGTAGGATGTAGTAGCTACGTAGAAATGCAAAGGCTCTCACAGAATAGCATTGCATCAAATAGGCTATGGACTGATGACCCAAACAACAATAACAACAATATGTTGTGCCTCTCGGGGTTCATTCTTTCTGTAAAAAAAAAAAAAAAAAAAGCAAAGTCTTCTCCATACAGGCCGTGAAGGCCCTTGGAGTGGTGGAAGGTAAAGGCTTCCACTATCCGTAACCTCGGCACTTGAAGGGGTAGAGTGGTTAGCTCTGCGCCCGGCCGCCTTTGCCCCCAGGAATTAACCTGGTACTCATTTTTGGTGTAGGCTGAGTGAACCTCAGGGCCATGTGCACCTCCGGAAGTGGAAATATCGTTTCTTAATTTTTTCGACTTCCTGACGGGGATTCGAACCCACGTCCTTCCGGGCGAACCGAGCACGCCTTTACCGCCTCGGCCAGGCAGCCCCTCATTCTTTCCGTAGAAGTGCGTTTCCTAACGTCACGGTTAATGCCTGATTTTCTGTTTGTTCAAGTCTGTATTGTTCTCCTATGAGTTTTGGGCCTAGTAGAGTGGCCGTTCTTGTTAATGCGCTACGACTATGGGGCCAAGCTCTGCATTCCGGAGAAGCGTGAGTTCGAACACCACGTCGGCTGTTCTGAGAATGGTATTATGTGGTTTCCCATTTTCACTTCAGGCAAATGCCGGGACAATTTCTATTCATAGGCCACAGCCGATTCCTTCCATATCCTTACCCAATTTCTTTTACCGTCATTCATTTCATCTTCATTAGCTCCTCAGCTGAGGTTGGCGCCTGGAAAGGCAGGCATCCGGCCGTAAAAACATGGCATATAAATTCGTCTCACCTCATCCGCGACTCCTTATCAAGAAATGAGACGAAGGGGTAGGCATTTATTATTATTATTATTACTATTATTATTATTATTATTATTATTATTATTATTATTATTATTATTGTTATTATTATTAATTATAATAATAATTATTATTATATCTTTCTTTCTTTCTTTCTTTCTCTCTTAATCCGTTTACCGTCCGGGGTTGGCTTTTCCCTCCGACTCAGCGAGGGATTCCACCTATACCGCCTCAATGGTAGTGTCCTGGAGCGTGAGACTTTGGGTCCGAGGATACAACTGGGAAGGAGGACCAGTAGCTCGCCCAGACGACCTCACCTGCTATGCTGAACAAAGGCTGTGTGGGACGATGGGAAGATTGGAAGGGATAGACAAGAAAGATGGAGGGGGGGAGGAAGCGGCCGTGCCCTTAAGTTAGGTACCATCCCGGCATTTGCCTGGAGGAGAAGTGAGAAACCACGGAAAGCCACTTCGAGGATGGCTGAGGAGGGAATCGAACCCCCCTCTACTCAGTTGACCACCTGAGGCTGAGTGGACCCCGTTCCAGCCCTCGTACCACACTTCAAATTTCGTGGCAGAGCCGGGAATTGAGCCCGGCCCTCCGGGGATGATAGCTAATCACGATCGCCACTACACCACAGAGGCGGCCTATTATTATTATTATTATTATTATTATTATTATTATTATTATTATTATTATTATTTCTCCTTCCAGTACTAGTCCCATAATAGCTTGATATGATCTCTTAGAATATTTCCTTTCATACATCCTATTAAAAGTGTCTTGTATAGTGTCCTAAGTTAATAATAATAATACGTTTTAATTGCACTGTGTGTTATTGCCTAGAAACTCACATCAAGCCATTCCGTCTTCGAGAAAAGTTATAAGAACACTTACTGACTTGCTGCAGAATATGGCTGTCAGGTTGGGCGTATATGTTGGTACTGTTTTATTCAACCAAATTACTGTTATGATTATCTTAAATCGCCATAAATTATCTAATCAATCACGTTGTTGAATATTTTGTGCCAAATAGCCACATGTATATAATATAAATATAATCGATGTGAACATACCTTACCAAGTTCTTCTTCATGCAAATTTAGCGGCGAGTAGACGTGTTTGATAAATGGCACTGCCTAACATTAATCAAGCTGTCATCACACGATATTTTATTTAATAAGGGAACGTATTGCTCGAAGGATTCATGGGGAATGAGATAGATGTCCTGTGCAATATATGTTTATTGTTGATGTTGCTTTATAGCGTAACCCATGCTGTGTTCGGAGATATATCAACACATTGCCTTGTTAAATTAGATGTGTTGGTTGTATCTCTATTACCCCACTGCGACTGGGTCTGATATTTACTTCTTATTAGCATAGGATTAACAAAGAACATTCGCCGCCGTTCTTCGATTTGGTATAGACAGAGCCAGGATGGTACGCACTAACACGTTAGGTTGGAATGTCGATGCCAAGTTGCAGCGGCAGTAGGAAAATTGCTTCTAAATAAACCATCATGGAAGAGGGTACCTTTCATCTGTCAATCTCGAAGAGTCTAAGCTTAATAAAAATATTGATCGTCGGTGGCTTGGTCATTTCTGCCGAGATTCACGATGACGCTAGGCCTTATTTAATGTTAGGAGAATTAGCTGTAGAAAGAACAATCCTGATGCGCCTCGTTATCCTTTGGTTTTGGTGTGTTTTAGTCACCTTATTACGAATAATAATAATAATAATAATAATAATAATAATAATAATAATAATAATAATAATCATTTTCCTTACCTTCTTATTTCAAAGCTGTCCAGCATCCTCAGCCTGGCTTTCTTCCCCAACGTGTTGATCTTTGCACTAGAATGCTAGGCATTTATTTATTTATTTATTTATTTATTTATTTATTTATTTATTTATTTATTTATTTATTTATTTATGTATTTATTTTTGCTTAGTGGTTTAACGCCGCACTAACTTATCGAATATTTTCGGTGTAGGAAGGATGGGAAAAGGCTAGGATTGGCATGCTAGTGGCCTTAATTCAGACACGGCTCCAGTATTTACCTAGTGTGAAAATAGGAAACCACGGAAAACCATGTTCAGGGTTGCCGACTCTCCATCACCCGAATTCAAGCTCACAGTTACGCGACTCTAACCCTACGGCCAACTCGCCCAATAGGCTCCCTAACGTCTCACCAAGATGGTAGCCGTTCGCATCCTGGTCATGCACGTGATTTTTAAATGAAAATTAAATATACGGATTCACGTGAAGCAGGTGCCATGGCAAAGATCACAACATTTACTAATTACAGTTTTGCCTTTCTTTGAAAATGTAGTTATTATCTGGATTCTGTACTTACGTTATTTGAGTTTTATTGCAGCCAATACGGTGCATTGTGAACCATAACTGCACCAGGTAAATTTGTGCTCATAACCAGATGGTCATATAAATCGTACGCTACTCTCAATTTGACAACATGTTCAATACAAAAATACATGTAAGGCGTCTTTCTTTCGGCTAAGAACAATATTAATGCAAATGTGGAGTGATCAAGAACATAAAGAGAGGAAGTCCTGCTTGTTGGATTTCTTTTTGCAATTTGCTTTACGTCGCACCGACACAAAAAGATGTTAGGCGTCGGTAGAATAGGAAAGGCGTAGGAGTGGGAAGGATGCGGTCTTGGCGTTAAGTAAAGTAAAGCTCCAGCATTTGTCTTGTGTAAAAAATGGGAAACCACGGAAAACCATCTTCAGGGCTTGGATATCTAAGAGTATTTTAACTACACAACATGTCCAGAACACCCAATTTTTTTAAAAAAATAGTCCTTATTTGAAAACAGCTTTATATTTTACACTATCATAATCTTTCTTGTATGAATGAGTCTTTAAGTTTGCATTCATTACCTCGCAAGTCCATGCGTTCAGGTGTGCAGTCATCATCAGCGATCTATCTAGTGCTGTCAACAGCACCGTTGTTGACAACCATTTCTGCTTCAATTTTCTGGACAGTACCTTGTACCAGTGCAAGTGTTCATCTGTAAGCAGTAAATCTCCCACGTTTATAAGTCATCTCTTAGACGATGTTCTAATGCCACTAGTTTCCAATATGTCACTCTTTGAAGTTACAATTAGCGGAATAGTTCCGAATAGCCTTCGTCTCTAGCTTATGCCAACTCTTAGCTAAAGACTATTCCTGGTCAAACAAATACCTTTGAACTAACCTCCATTGCTGTTGGCGATGATGTGAGATTCTCTGATAAACTGCGCAGTGTGTAGTCTACCAGATTCCGTTCTGTACTCCCCATCACCCCACACCCATTTCGCATTGCTGAGAGGGAACTGCGATAAACTACTCATATAGTCTACTCGACTGTCTACATACAGTATTTTCACTCCGTTATTGGTTGTTTCTTTTTTCTTTTAGTATACATTTTTCAGGCTATTTGAAGACAAATGCATCAATCCGTCGTCGCACTGAATCCTGGATGCGCATCAATGCTAATGGAGGGCATTTTCAACATTTCATGCAAGAAAGTGTTTGATCGATGTGGTATCCTGACACGTCCTGTCCCTGTATGCTTCCCATTATTAATGTACTAAGTAGATTAGTAGAAAATGAGTCCTGACATAGAAATAAAGCGTTTCCGGACCCATTTCCATATAACATGTTCTCTTCTTCTAAGTGTGAGGAATGCGTCCTGAAAATTTGGCCGTTCCTTATTGTTACTTACTGTATTCCAACCAAACTTAGAATGTAGCAACTCAAGAGTATTTTTAGATTCATATAATCCCTGAGTGTACTGGGGATTTGCACGAATTAAATATGATACTTGATTTTCGAAGAACTGTTATAGAACAGAAGTGGTTTAATTATAACTTAAAAAGTGTTTGTTCAGTGCAGGATTTTGGAAGGATAACATCTTTTGAGTTTTAGCATTACTCCGGGACGACCAAGACGTATAAGTGCCAATCTGTCACGGTAACTTATGTTCGGCTCCATGGCTAAATGGTTAGTGTGCTGGCCTTTGGTCACAGGGGTCCCGGGTTAGATTCCCGGCAGGGTCGAGAATTTTAACTATCATTGGTTAATTTCGCTGGCCGGGGGCTGGGTGTATGTGCTGTCTTCATTTCATCTTCATCACGACGCGCAGGTCGCCTACGGGAGTCAAATCGAAATACCTGCACCTGGCGAGCCGAACATGTCCGCGGACACTCCCGGCACTAAAAGCCATACGGCATTTCATTTCATACGGTAACTTATGCCTACACGCCATAAATGCTAAAACCTGAAATAATCCAGCATTGGCAGAATTTTTAATTACCGATTGGGGTTTTCAAGCGAATTGACTCTTCCTGCTACAGAAAATTCGTTACCGCACAAGTTACCTCCCCCACCCTCAATCTAATCACTCTCCACATTGTCCATCGTTGTCTCAAAACTAAGTACGGTAACTGTTGAGAAGTAAGTCAGTGAAATCGTAAACAACCTGTACTCACCGTAAGGGTAGCGGTTAGCAAATATTAGCTGCCGTCCTCGGAAGGCCAGGTTCAATTCCTGGTTCTGCCAAAGGTTAAGGAATAGCAGGAGAGAATCCATGGGGGTGTGCCTGAAAAAAAAAAAACTGCTCCACCTTAGGACGAGGACACGAATTTACTTTACTTTTGTCGTAAACAACCAGCCCGTCATAGTCGAGTGCGTTCTGTTAGTGATATGTTCAAACCAGTGATTCCGTAATGCTAAATGTGTGACCAGTTGAGCGACGCTATAGCCTTATGAAGTGTAACATCTATATCTGGGCTTTATAACACTTGGACATACTGAACTTCTGGTCCCTGTAACCAGTAGTCCAATTATCTGGAATGCATTGTATTCATATAACTTTACTTTAAGAGCTGTGCAATTTTCCACTTGTCTCGTACTTCTGTCTAATGAGTTCTCTCTTATTTCAGGTAAGTGGAGAGTCTGGATGAAGAATATCAGCCTGGGGTTAATCAGTAAGTTTTTTTCATTAATACTCCTTCATGCTCGTAATTCATTCATCATTGAGTTATTTGACTCGTGATTCGTCACTTAGTTACAGCTGTATTAAGGTTGAGTAGGTAACACTGCCTTCTAATTCAGCTTCTAAAATATTTCTGCCGGAAGTATAATTAATATTTAAACACAGTGTTCATCTTTTAGTGAACTATCTTTAAAGAGTGAAAGTACGAGGCAAATAATGAAGACGAGAGTTACGTCGAAGAATTCAAAGATTCAAAATGATGTAACAGAGTATGTAGGCCTGTGGGATGTCATTTAAGTTAAATTCGTTGTGCTTCCTAAGTTGAGCTTATGTGTGTAATTCAATCAGAAACATTTGGTGTATGTAATTGGTTTCGTGGCTCGGAGCCTTCACATTATCATGATCTGGTTTCATGCCGTTTACATAAAGCAATGAAAAGACTAAATACGTATAGAATATACAACGTTTTGTACTTAACCATGCATCATTCTGTATTATTTTACCTTTTTCCTACTTTTTTCGAGAATACACGCCATTATTCTGATATTGTTATTGTTTTATTAGAGGTATACTTTAACAATAAGGTCGCGTCGTCGTTTAAGGGGAACGTGCCTGCCTCTTTGGTTCGATGTCCGGCTCCTGCAAGGATTTTAGTCCTTAACTAAGGGCTTGAAAAGGGTCCACTTAGACTCTCCAGATCAACTGAGCGGCTGTCTAATATGATAATCATAAGACCCGTTTATATCTACAAATATTTTATCAGTGTATGAAATATAATTAGTTAGTAAGTCTAACGGCCATTCTACGCGAATAGTTCAAACGCCGCTGTATAGCCCCTAGTAACTATTCATAAAATTTGCAAACTACACGCGGCCGTCAGAACGCACTTAATTAAAAAGCAACCAAAACTTTCGGCTCATTATACACAAGCACTCAAATCGTTGATATTGTGTAGGTGACTTTGAAAGCATACCCTGTACAGGTCGAGTATTATGGGACTTACTTTGGTTGAAGAAACTCGCAAATCATAATAACAAGGAATAACAACACAACAGATTCGTCCTCAAATGAAGATCTAATGAACGTACACCACACACTGATAAAAGGTACAGTATGGACGCCGCACAACTGTTCAACTAGCGGGTGAGACACCTCCGGAGGTGAAGCTGTTTAAACGCCAACGGATGTAGCCATGGAAACGCTCGTGTAGACGAAATTGAACGTTTTCATCCTTATAACTAGGGGATATTTGAAAGCGAGGTTTCAAGCGACTGCACAGTGGCATTTGACCTGCTCGTATAGAATGATCCTTAAGGTAAGAGAAATACTAAAAACGAAATGTTTCATAAAGATTCAAAGGAGAAAATATTCAACAATAGTGAAATAAAAATGTGTATTTTTTGAGTGAAAGTTTGCATAGAACATTAATAATAATGCATCATTTAACTCCAGGTGAAAGTAAAAATGTAAATTATTATAAACATGCAAGTCTATTCGTAATAATATAATAATACAAATAGTTTAATTAAAACCTTCAGATTTCTGTTTGCAGATTAGATTCTCGTCAATTGTACTATATTGAATTAAATATGGGATAATGTCAGACATTTCCATCTTCAAACTTATTACCAGATATGACAAGATAAAAATTGTACTTGATGTGAATTCTGAGGTAGTATAAGGCAAACTAATATATCATCCTCGGCTTTTGCAAACTGAAAGAATAGAAAACTTCAGGCATAAATCTTACTATAGTAACTTGCTTCTTTAAGGAAAAGGACAGATGCAGCGTATCTCTAATTATTTCTCCATTACTAGTGGAAATATTCCCATTTGTATGGTTGACCATCTCATCACTACATCCAAGTTGTGAGTGGAATAAGGTATTACAGTACCTATTAGCGCACAAATTTCTCGAGAAAACATAGAAGCACATCTCAAAATAAGTTATTTTATTTACAAGTTCCCCATTTTTATTTAATTCAACAACCAGCAGTCCCGAAATATGATCATGATGATGATTATGATAATGATGATGATGATGATGATGATGATGATGATGATGATGATGATGATGATGATTGGTGTTTTAAGGACTCTAACACCAAAGCCATCGGCTTATTATTGTGGTTTCAGATTTTCTTCTATTAATTCGGTCGTAAATCAAAGATTTCATTGTTCATAGATTAACATAATAATCCAGTACATCAATGAAATGAACCAAGAGAGCGTGATAGTTAAGTGGCACATACATTGGCTTCTCACCAAGGTGACCGCTGGTCGACTCCCGGCCAATGAATGCAGAATTCTTGAAATGAAAAAGCATGTCCCTATAGTTCTGGTTACTCGTAAAACTGGAGGCCCCATGGCTATGAACGCGAAATTAACAGTAACGTAACACTACAGGCTTGCTTTGCGTTTAACATACTTTTGTCTGTAAAATTATAAATTGACATAGTTTAACACAATACATATCATAGGGATAATGTGTCCATTTCTTACTCGGAGGCCCTGGATTCAATTCCTGCCTCGTCCAAGGGTTTCAGTTCTGGACTGAGGACTGGAGTGGAGTGTATGTAGCCCCATGAGATCAACTCAGGAGCTATCTGATATGATGGGACAGTGGACTCGGTTCAAAAAGCCAAGGCAATGTATGTCGTGACACTTACCAAGTGGCACTGCTGGACAGCAGTCGTTTTGTAAAAACAAGATTATAATGAGTTCTGTTGTCCCGTAGAGTCTTTTAGTTTAATTTCGACCTATCTTAAAACATTATTGTTACATTGAGCTTCCTTAGGCCCACTTCTGCGATCTGTATATTAAATCGTCTTTCTCCCGCTAGAAGGTAAAGATCCTAATGTTGATAGAGAAATGAGAACGCATCGTGGGTTGGTAAAAAGGAGAATGTGAGAGGTTTGTAAAGGAGGGAGCATTGTCGTGACGGGGCTGTCCCCGCTGCATGCTGCCAGATATTAATAATAACCCCTCACTGCCCCGCGTGCCACAGTCCAAGAGAGGAAGTTCTTTAATTTGTAACAGAAGTTACAATTTAATTGAGTTCGTGTGCTGGAGAATTACGTGGTAAGATGTAACTGTGCTTGACCACGCCGTAGCGCGCCTTGCTCATTCGTTGGTCTTTCGATGTTCTTTATCTTATGACACTCAGCAGTTATATTTAGAATGGGGAAATTTTTCATTTCATTCGCTGTCTTGATGCAGCTTAGCATGCCACCCTACATAGGACTAACCTTTTCATTACTACAAACTGAGTCGCTCGGACAGTAGAAACGCTCGCCTTCTGAATTCATGTTGTCGCTTTCGATCCATGTTCATCTTTGTGTCGTTGAATTATGGGCATGCGAAAGAACTCCTGCGGGACAACATTTCGGCCCCCTATGAAAACCGTAGAAATAGTTAGTGGAACGTAAAATAAATATAGCAATATAGCAAGCAAATGTAGCAATCCAACTGATGCGCCTACTGTTGCACTGGGGTGAAATTCTGGTAATTTCACGATTGAAAGAAAAAAGCCTAAAGAGCTTAGGCCTAAATGATTTTAAATATGATTTTATTACAGATTGTTTCATATGTTCTAACCTGTTCATCATAGTCATGACTTGACCTTCCCCCATCCCGTCACTGCTACACTTCACTCCAAAATTGATCAAATAAACGTGTGGTTATTAGGACGTAAGACAAATTACATAATTTATTACATTTTATTAAAATAGTTCTCTCGTCAAATTCAGTACCTCTTCATTTATGATCCAGTCCATCCTTCTCACTCTGTGCAGTTTCCCGTAGCACCGCTATTTTCTGTATTTCTCTGCTAATTTCAATTCCATGAATACTTGTTCCACACAAACATCTCAAGAAATGTTCTAACATACATACTGTGTCTACATTTGAGATGAACAAAGGTATTCTCTTTGGTTGCAGTAGTCTTCATTTTATTCTTCATTGCGCCTTTCATCAGATGAATATTTCTAGTTAGATAGTAACATAACCAGAGATAGCAGAACAGAGACAACGTTGACATGTATTTTAGGTCATTCATAAATGCGAGGGCCTCCGTGGCTCAGACGGCAGCGCGTCAGCCTCTCACCGCTGGATACCGTGGTTCAAATCCCGGTCACTCCATGTGAGATTTGTGCTGGACAAAGCGGAGGCGGGACAGGTTTTTCTCCAGGTACTCCGGTTTTCCCTGTCATCTTTCATTCCAGCAACACTCTCCATTCTCATTTCATAGCATCTATCAGTCATTAATAAAATCACTTTGGGAGTGGCGACCCCATCGTACTACTAGCCTTATATGATTCATTCATTTCATTCCTGACCCGGTCAATGACTGGAAAACAGGTTGTAGGTTTTCATTTTCATAAATGTGAGGAACGCGAATCGACCGAAGTTCAACGTGGACAATAACTGGTACATAGATACAGAAAATACAAGCCATCTATTGAAGGTGAGACTGGATCGTTTAATGAAAAGATCGAATTCTTTGAATTTGAATCATAAAATTGAGGGATAAACACAGATACTAATAATACAGTACACTAGCATCCCTCATAGTGGTGGATGCACTTCAGCGCCGAGTCCGTAATAAATAGCAATAGTAGTTAGTGCGTGAAATGACTTTTCATCCTTTCTCTTCTATAGCTTTCATAAATTGCTCTGTCCGGTCAGAGATCAGGCATGAGGATGAGCAATCAAGAGAGATGAAAGCTAATCACAGCCTCTTTGCAAGTATCGGCTTCCCTCTCTGCAGTTCCATCTCCGTGCACACGCTCAGTTAAAGAAGGATTGCAATTGAAAACAAAATTAATAATACTTATATCCAGCTAATAACCCTACACGTACACCTGCTTGGATTCCTTTTTAATCTATGGACAAAATGGAACCGCATCTTTAGGTACTAAGTGCCCGCCGTATAAGAAAAAGAATAACACACTGCAGTAGAAGGAAGGAAGAGAAATAGTGGAATTCCCTCTGGGTGTACGTGGCTATGTTTTACAGGGATGTCGGTAATGAAGTACAGCAAACCCACCTCCGTGCAGCCTGTGAAGGCCCTTGGAGAAGTGGGAAGTAAAGACGTTCCACTATCCGTGACCTCGGCGTTGAGTCGTATGAAATGGCCACCTTTGTTTCCCACGAATTAACTTGGTATTCATTTTTTGTGTAGGCTGAGTAAACATCGGGGCCCTTGCAGAAGTAAAAGTCTCGTTTCTGACGGGGAATCGAACGCACGTTGTTGCGGGTGAACCGACCATGTCTTTGCTCTCTCTCTGCTAGGCAATCAGTCTCTTGGTAACGGAGAGAAGTTTAAGAATGAGGAAGAATATACCAAATTGGAGCAGTTAATTTGTGTTTCAAAGCAAATCTTGCGATGGTACCTATTGACCACAGATACTTCCTTTAAGTAAATTCTACATTAAACACCACATGTACAAGGATTATCAGACAAACGACTGACATGAAGCTACGTCTGGACTGGAGTTGGTTAACAACCATTTTCGAGCAGACACTCCAGTTGGTTCCTAACCATTATCGAGGAGACACTTCTGCTGGTTCCCAACCATTTTCGAGGACACACTCCATTTGAATCCTAACCACATTCGAGGTGACACACATGTCGGCTCCGAGCAATTTTCTAGGAGACACTCCAGTTAGTTCCCAACCATTTCCGAGGAAACATTCCAGTTTGTTCCCAACCATTAAGGGGAAACATTACAGTTGGTTCCCAACTACTTTCGAGGAGACACTCCAGGTGAGTACAGTTAAAAATGTTGTCATACTGTGTGAAAATTAATTCCCCAGTTTCGATAAAATAAATTGTACAGGTTTACCCAAAAGTACCGCATCATAGAAATAACTTGTGTTGCAATACTTGGTCAGTCTTACTGCATCCGATGTCAAAACACAACTGTAGGCGTTTCTTCTTGTTCCGTAGAATGTTTATCATGACTGATGTTATAGCACGCCACTCAGTAGCTATTCGGTCATGCAAATGGTTTCCACCTCTGATCTTCAGACCGCTTTAAGGTAACCCCGTACAGTATAATCCATTTGATGGGGATCGGGGAGCCCATTGCACAGTTCCATCATTCTTTACCTGCAACAAATAATATACTGTATATATATATATTTTAGAAGTTGTTTTATGTCGCTCCGTCACAGATGGGTCTTATGGTGACGTTGGGACAGGAAAGGCCTAGGAGTATCCTTAGCATTTGCCTGGTGTGAAAATGGGAAACCACGGAAAAAGATCTTCAGGGCTGCCGACAGTAGGGTTCGAACCCACTATCCCCGGATGCAAGCCCACAGCTGCGCTCCCCTAACCGCACGGCCAACTCGCCCGGTATCAAATAGTATTAAGTATTATGCACGGTACAGTTGTTTGGACCTTGTGTATTAAAATGGAATAAAGTTTAACAGTATGTTTAATTCATGGATGGTAAAATTCTAAGCAGACGTGTTGCAAGAATGAATATCTAGTTCTACTGCCCTATTTTAATCTAATAATAATATTATTGGTTTTACGTCCCCTAACTACTGTTTCGAAGACTCCGAGGTGCCGGAATGTTTTCCTGCAGGAGTTCTTAACATGCCAATAAATCTATTGACACGACGCTGACGTATTTGCGTACCTTCAAATACTAAACGGACTGAACCGGGATCGAACTCACCAACTTGAGCTTAGAAGTCAGCGCTGTACACTCGTACACTGCACCCTGTTGTCAATCTGCCACCTAGGCTGAATGGTCAGCTTACCTGCCTACGGATCATAGGGCCCGGGAATCGGTTCCCAGTAGGGCCGACGAAGTTAAATATATATATTGAGTTATTCTGGCTTGAGGACTAGCTGTTTATGCATCTCTTCTCTTCTATATACAAAACACGACACTAATGAACTTACCCAGAAACACTCAACAGTGAATAGATCCCTTCACATTTGGTTGGCGTCAGAAAGGACATCCGACCATAAAAATGGGCTAAATCCACATCAGATGCCGAGCCCAATAAATTGGGAATAAAACCATGAAGAAAAATGCATCTTGTTGTCGTGTTTCTATCTAGTTAACCTCGCAAAATATAGATTATGGAATGAATTCTAACTCACTTTGCTCAGGAATCTACAAAAAAAGCGTTACTATTAGTTATTTATGTAGCCTCCGTGGCTCAGGCGGCAGCAAGCCGGCCTCTCACCGCTGGGTTTCTTGGTTCAAATCCCGATCACTCCATGTGAGATTTGTGCTGGACAAAGGGGAGGCGGGACAGGTTTTTCTCCGGGTACACCTGTTTTCCCTGTCATCTTTCATTCCAACAACACTCTCCAATATCATTTCATTTCATCTGTCATTCATTAATCATTGCCCCAGAGGAGTGCGACAGGCTTCGGCAGCCGGCCCAATGCCTATCCTCGCCGATAGATGGGAGCTTCATTCATTCCATTTCCGACCCGGTCGAAAGACAGGAAACAGGCTGTGGATTTTCATATAACTATACTTCCAGACGCAAAACTTACGGGTAAAAAATCTAGTAATGTTATATTCAACAACTAAGATTAACGGGAACCAACTCTTAACACCGGAAGTTCGGCTTCAGAACCAAGTCGAGAACTCTGGAAGCTACAACGTAAGTCTTGGTGAAATGGAATACAACAAAATAACCATCCCCTGTTTGTTTAAGTGAAAGAACGGAATTGTAGCTGAGTGACTTTGTCGCTGTCTTCACACTCACAACTATAATGTTTCCCGTTACAGTTCATTAAAATTAACATGAATAAAATTTATATTTTAAGCTGTTATCAGCTTCACATGCGTCGCTTGTATACTGATTCGAAGAACCGTATTATATAAACATATTGTAATATTATGCGCCCTTTACTACGGGTTGCTTCTGTTTGCGTTACACATTCATCCATGAGGAACTGCTTTCGTAAATTACATTCATTTCTCTTGCTTCATTTTCTACCTGAAAGAAACGCAAGACTGAACAAGATCTTCAATTAAAAATGTATGTGCCAAACGTTTGTAATGCTCTACGGGTATCTATAAAGTAAATTTCCTTTTCTTCATGTGGAGTCTTTCAACCACAAGTTGATGGGTTCTATTATCTCGTCGTTGAGAAGTCGTCTAAGAGCGTTAATGTTTTTATGCGTGTGTGGTAGCCTAATAGCAGGTCTGTCCCGACAGGTAATGGGTCTCTTCCGCCGGGCCTTGTACTGTGCACTATTAGCCAGGTCGTGGGGTCGACCTGAACGCTCGAGCAGGAAGACATTCATTTAGCCGCCGTGAATTTGACGCATACCATAAGCAGCTGTCCCGTTCCGTGCCATAGTTGGGCATTAAATATGGTTTCAGAGAAGGATTGGTGAAGTGGTCCTCCATGTCTATATCGAGCCGCTCATTCATATCAACTGTCGGATGTTCCGCACATTTCTCGTCCTGTAATATCCATCTTCAACATGAAGACCATCGAGTTCATCTCTGTGACCCCAAAACCTGCATCATCAACTTTTGGGCTATATTTTTCTTTTTCCGACGCTTTTCCTTCAAAATGTGTAGCACACGTGGATTTGGCTGTTTTACTGCCAGATGCCCTTCCTTACCTCAATATCATGTGGAGGGATGTATTCACTATTGAATGTTTCTGTGGACGTTGTTAGTGTAATGTGTTACGTGTAGATGAAGAGGAGTGTATTAAGATAAACACAAGCACCCAGTCTCATTGTTGGATGATGTATGGCTTTTAGTGCCGGGATATCCCCGGGCGGGTTCGGCTCGCCAGGTGCAGGTCTTTCTATTTGACACCCGTAGGCGACCTGCGCGTCGTAATGAGGATGAAATGATGATGAAGACAACACATACACCCAGCCCCCGTGCCATTGGAATCAACCAGTTAAGATTAAAATCCCCGACCCGGCCGGGAATCGAACCCAGGACCCTCTGAACCGAAGGCCAGTACGCTGACCGTTCAGTCAACGAGTCGGACATTGTTGGATGAATAAGCCAGACGCGGTTAAAAACCGAAGCCATGATGCTAATCATTTGGCCAACAAGTGGGAGGAATTACTAGATATCTGTAGATGGAAATTAATAACTAAACATGCAAACTAGTAGTTTACCTTTTTCCTGACTGTTGATATCATGAAGCTACACCTATGGTGAAAAGATAGCGTGACTACATATTTCCTGGAGGCCCCGGGTTCGATTTTAATCCTGGTTTGCAGGGTGAAATTGGTTTCGCTCAACCACAAGACCTCCAGAATTAGAACCACAGGGACATGGATATTTCCAGGGTGAACTTAACCACTTAGCTAGAAGGCGAGGCATGAAACTCTTGACAATAACCTGGTACGAGACTACTTAGCCTCGTGGGGCCAACTGAGAAGCTGCCTGATTATATGTTAAGAATAACGAAAAGGAACTGACCATCCAACTGCGTATAAACTCTAATTACAGATACTCACAATAGGGTAAATAATCAGGGAAGGTAAAAAAATCAATTGCTAAGTAGGCCTATATAATACATTAATAATAAATTGTAATTTTATTTTGGCTCTATATTCATTCACAGCTGCACGCTGAGAAAATTGTTAAGATAAAACGATGGTAAGAGAGTAAACCCTGAGAATGGGCCTGTATGATCAGCACACCCTTCTTTCCACTCTCACCTCAAGGGTTCTCAGTTTGGCAGTGTTCAGTAGCAGTAGCAGCAGCGATGAACCTGTTTGAATCCAATATTACTGCTTACTTGTACCAGGTTCCTGGCTTTCAGATTTCTTATCCAACCTCCCTTGATAAACATTTGTTATCTTCCGGACCCTCCGATATTAAGGATGGGAGACCTAATTTTCATACATTTCCCGACTCCTCCCTTCCTTCTGCTGTTATCTTCATTTATCGAAATGTCAGGCGTCTTCCTGTTTCCTCTATGGTCAGAACCGATAGGTTGTGATTCTACTTATAACGAACACCACGGAGAGAGTTCTACGCGTAAAGGTTCATTCGACTGTAAGCTTGCATTTAAGAGATAGTGGGTTCGAACACCACCCTTGTTAGCCCTTAAGATGGTTGTACATAGTTCCCCACTTTTACAGTAAGCTAGTGGTGGGATGGCAACACTTTAAGGACTCCTATCAGACCGTCACCGTAAATCCGCACGGGACGATAAAACTGCGTTTTTAAAAAAAACATCACCACTACCACTTCATTTCATCCGCACCCCCATGACGAATACTACTTCTACTACTACTACTACTACTACTAATAATAATAATAATAATAATAATAATAATAATAATAATAATAATAATAATAATAGTAATGATACAGAAAACAGTCCTCGCCTCCCTGTCCATTGTGACATAGCATCTCTCCCGGCTAAACGACTGAAATCCAGATACCAACACCCTCCTTGCCCTACTGCAGTTAACCTACAGGACAAACCTTTCACTGCATCAGACGACTGGAAAGAACAATGGCAACAGCAGTCCTCGTTGTCCCATTATCACATCATCAAGAATCCCTGCGAGCGCCCAGATGGATTTCTCCTTCCCACATGACAGTGGAGGACACTAAACAGAGTTAGGACTAGCCAAGGTAGATGTGGAGCTACCCTGTTCATATGAGGATAGAGGACTTCATCACATTGTGATATCTGAGAAGAAGAACAGACAATGGACCACATCGCATTTCAATGCCCTTTACGTTGTTTCAGAGGCTGTATAGAGAACTTGCGCTGTGTCTTAAGTGAAGCTCTTCTCTGGCTCTCCAGCACTGATATGGAACTTCAGTTTTGAACTTGAGAGATGGTTGTACAGTATATAGACTTACATATTTTATTGTATTCCTCATACGCTAAGTAAATAAATTAACAAATAACTAAATAATATTATCATAACACAGTAGAGTCTCACTAATGTGAAGCCTGAAAATCCGAAAACCCGGTTAAGCCGAACTTTAAACAATGTACCTACCAAGGATGTAATGAAAAAAGGATACATTTATAAAATCAATAAAAAATAAAATAGTTGCTCTTTGTATTGCGATAGAATTTTGAGGCAAAAAACGAGGTAAAATAATGTAACAATGTTAATAGAGTTCCATCGTGCGACTCATTGGCTGAATGGTCAGCGTTGAGGCCTTCGGTTCAGAGGGTCCCCAGTTCGATTCCCGGCGGGGTTGGGGATTTTAAGCGCCTCTGATTAATTCTTTTGGCTTGGGGACTGGGTGTTGTGCTTGTAGCAACACTCTCCTATTCATATTCACACACATCTCACTACCAAACACCACAGAAACACGCAGAAGTGATTAAATTCTTGCACATAGGATTCGCATCAGGACGGGCAACCGGCCGTAAAACAGGACCAAATCCACATGTGCTACACAGTTCGCACCTGCGACCCCACTGTTGTAGAAAAAAGCGGTAGAAGAAGAAGTTGGATAGTGTTTGCTTGTACAGAAATGAATTAAACACAGCGATCCATATACAGTATACTGTATGTCACTAGTATTTTCTCTTTACTAATTCAGTTATTCCTATTTGATTATTACACGCCAGTTTTCATAATTGGGGCTCAATGCAGGATTTTGGAATAAAATTCTGATAATCCAAAGATCAGCCAATCCGAACAGACCCCGTTCCCAATCCGTTCGGATTAGTGGGACTCTGCTGTAATAATAATTAACTCTCGTCCATAACTAGATTCTCAGTGACGACAACGTCAGGGGTATGATTTGTATTTGAACCCCTTACCTTTAACATTAGATTCTTTTTACAATCTGCTTTACGTCGCAGCGACACAGATATGTCTTATGGTGACGATGGGATAGGAAAGGGCTAGAAATGGAAAGGGGGGCTGTGGCCTTAACTAAGGTACAGCCCTAGCATTTGCCTGGTGTGAAAATGGGAAACCACTGATAAACATATTCAGGGCTGCCGGCAGTGGGGGTCGAACCCACTATCTTCTGAATGCAAGCTCACAGCTGCGCGTCCCTAACCACACGGGCAACTCGCTCGGTTTTGACATTTGAGCCCTCTCTGTTTCTACCTACAACTGAAGTTATTACAGCTTTCATTTAATTGTTTGCATCGTCCCAGGAAAAGTCAGATTCTCGTTTTATTCATATGTAGTCATATATTTTAATAAGCTCCATGTTATCGAACCAGTTGACATTTGATTCTAGTGTACAGTTCATAAATTGACAGCTACTGAGATCCTTTGTTTGATACAATAATTATTAAATATTTATTCACATATTGTTCCTACATGTTACATCTTGCTTGTTGCGTCCTGCAAGACAAAAACCTTAGGGTCCGTATGAACGGGATAGGAAGAAGAGCAAGTGTTTGTTTACCGTCCCTTCAAGTCAAGGATAACCACTAACTTAGCTCTGCCCCTGAGGATGGCATATTAATTCTTATTTAATATCTTTAGGAAAAATGAAATGGCGTATGGCTTTTAGTGCCGGGAGTGTCCGAGGAGAAGTTCGGCTCGCCAGATGCAGGTCTTTTTGATTTGACTCCCGTAGGCGACCTGCGCGTCGTGATGAGGATGAAATGATGATCAAGACGACACATACACCCAGCCCCAGTGTCAACGGAATTAACCAATTATGGTTACAATTCCTGACCCTGTCGGTAATCGAACCCAGGACCCCTGGTACCAAAGGCCAGCACGCTAACCATTTAGCCATGGAGCCGGACAATATCTTTAGGAATTTTTATCTAATCATTGTTTGCTTTTACTAATACCACATGTTCTTGAACAGCATACTCAGAAATAATTTAGTTACATATTGTAGACTTAAAG
The DNA here is from genome assembly GCF_040414725.1 of Anabrus simplex. NCBI lineage: Eukaryota > Metazoa > Arthropoda > Insecta > Orthoptera > Tettigoniidae > Anabrus > Anabrus simplex. Next base: position 1,293,645,372 of record NC_090265.1, read on the forward strand.
AAGTAAAATATGTATATCTGACATCAAGTCTTGCTGGTCCTCATCCAAAACCATCCTAATATCTAGACAGTCAAAATTAAGAAACAAAATAATGGATATTCGGACAGTATTCATACACGGTCGATGACCGTTTCCTTCCTGTCTCCTAAAATAAAGTAACAACTCTTACGTTAACAAACGAAAAAGGATGTAATTAAAATGTTGCCCAGGAAATTATCGATATCCTATAATTACGCTGCCTAATCGGTGGAAGTTTAGCAAGGTGCGGTACCCTGGAGGTATGGATCAAGTTAACTTTGCTCTCTCATTGACAAGTCGAACGATGGCACGCTTTACAAAATGTCGTTCGAGGAGTGCTAACGAGTTCCTTCCTTCAGTTAGTCTGTTTTCCCGTGATTAAGAAGCGCAAAGTATGTTGCATCCGGTCGTAGAGACGGCCGATCCGGTGTCCACTTAAACCTGAGCGCTTCCTTTCGCTGATTAGGCGTAACCTTTCGCGAGTACGCGAATTTAGATACAGTAGCTACTGGATTACTCCGACAGTGTTTATAGATTTCGTCAAGTGAATAATTATTTCGTATTCTTACATTATAGTTAATCATTACTGCATTTGACCAGCCACTACTTAATTTGAATTCTTAGTAATGTTTCGATATTTAATTTATATATTGAGATATATATCATCCTTACAGTAGATGTACAATATAGCATGTTTACGACGTACATTTAAAAAAAATAGACTTCTGAGTCAAGGAGACATTTTTTGAACCGATGCTTGTTTTATACGTGCATCTTAATGACTGGAGTATACCTTTGACATTGGTTACCCAGAACTGGGGTGTATAGAATTATTTATTCATAAGTGAGCCTGGGACTTATCGTTATGCATTAAGTTGAAGTTTATTTTTGATTTCTTAAATAAATATGCTTTAAGTAAGTTAACGTAGAGGCAAACTTACTGAGATTGGATATCTCATGTTTGGCCTGTCTGAATAAAGTTTACATTCAATGTACGAAAATGAATTTTGTAAACCTTTCTGCTGAAATTCACTTTTTCGCTTTTGAAAATTTTTCACAAAATCCAAAAATTACATATAATTTTTATGAAAATAGAAACCTTTATTTAAAGTTATGATTTGTCAAAACAATCAAGAAAACATGTCCATACATCTGGTCTCCGTTACAATGTCCCATTTGCGCAATAATAACCTTAATATTAGAAACCAAAATAAATTATCACGGTGTGCACTTTAAAGTCCCATAAAATAAATCAGTATTATACAAATAAATGTCAGTAAATCTACTGCTTCAAGCTGCTCTGATTTAAGCACTGTTCGAATCTCCCTCCTCCCGCAGTCCAAATTAAAAATCCCACCTGAAGTTGCTGGAGCAGGAAACTGGGACACACGGGCTGTAATAAAATAATATTGTTAATTTATAACTGATTTTGCTCTGAAATCAGTTGTGAAGTCGGTCAGTCGTTGTCTACCCGATCCTACGATAGCGGGTTCCACCTGTCTCAGGTCGGTAGCATTTGAATGTGTTTAAATCACTACGTTTTGTTGGCTGCCAGCATTTAAATGAAATCCTGGGGACTCAATTCTGACACCCCAGCGTCTGGAATTAAACCATTAAAATGAAAAGTTAGCAGCTTTAATTTGATCAACACATTTCTTTAATTGGAAATAAATTTCAATAATATTATTAACAGTACGGTTAGTTTCCGCCAAACATGATGAAAATCATGCTAACATAATCCATAGCAATCGAAGAGACGTTGAATGACTAACTGACTAAATAAATAAACAAATTAATAAATTATATTAATTAATTAAATACAGTTTGGTTTACGTCGCACCGATACACATAGGTCCTAATGCGACTGCGGGATAGAAAGGGGATGGGAGTGGGAAGGAACCAACCGTGGCCTTGATCAAGGTGCAGACCCAACATTTGCCTGGTGTGAAAATGAGGAAACACGGAAAACCATCTTCACGGTTGCTGACATTAGGGTTCGAACCCACTACCTCCCGAATCCGAGCTGATAGCTACGTGACTAGAAACTCGCAGCCACTCACTCGGTATATTATTATTATTATTATTATTATTATTATTATTATTATTATTATTATTATTATTATTATTATTATTTGTCCAACTCCGTGACTGAATGGTTAGCATGCTGGCCTTTGGTTCAAGGTATCCTGGGTTCGATTCCCGGCCGGGTGGAGATTTTAACTTTCATTAGTTAACTCCTCCGGCTCGGGGGCTGGGTTTTGGTACCGTCTTCAGCATTAGAATTCATTTCATCCTCACAGAGGCGCAGGTCGTCTGCACGGCTTCAACTCGAAAGACCTGCACCAGACATCTCCGGAGGCCATTTATTATTATTATTATTATTATTATTATTATTATTATTATTATTATTATTATTATTATTATTGTTGTTGTTGTTGTTGTAAGAACAGTATTGAATATTCATGTATGAGTATTTTATATCCACTCACTGTGTGTTTTCCTGCTATAACAAGCTACAGATGTATGAAGCACTCCACGATTGATTCATCGGAATGCGTAGCCAATGCCTTTATTGGAAACGAATTTAATCAACAGTGGTGGTGGGGGGGGGGGTGATATGAACTGCTAACATTGATTGGAATGAGTGAGAAGGAATAACTGTATTAAAACCGTTATAGGTTACCTTTTATAAAATAAGTGTATTCTCCAGTTATGAAACCCATATCAGCTAAACGAAAATTCTTTGCACCGAGCCCTTCATTATTTCACAGGCAAAGATAAATATACTTCATGATCACGTCGAGGAAGATATTAGCAATGCTGTTAAATAAAGTAAGGGAGTGATGACAATATTTAGATTAATAATTCAGGACACGTGTTGTTTATTATTTCCACGAATATCTTGACGGATAAGTGAAGTTTATACCGCGAAATAAAATATTCAAATGTAGACCAAGGAAGTTTACCACACGGTACGCGTTTGCATACGGGACTAACAAACCCCTCGGGGAAGGGGCACAGCGAGGGAAACACAGACCAATGGATTATGATGGGCTCAAATTCGACCCTGATGATAGTTTTCTCGCTTTCACGACAGTCAAATACCGGTTCTGTACCTTAATTAAAGCCATGACTACTACATTTCTATTTCTTGTCCTTTCCCATTCAGCGTCATCGAAAACCTGTATATGATGGAGCAACGTTTAATAAAAGTTTTTGTTTTATTTTATATATTTTGCTTTACGTCGCTCAGACACTGATAGGTCTGTGGCGACGATGGGACAGGAAAGGCCCAGGAATGGGAAGGAAGCGACCGTGGCCTTAATTAAGGTACAGCCCCAGCATTTTTCTGGTGTGAAAATGGGAAACCACGGAAAACCATCTTCAGGGCTGCCGACAGTGGGATTCGAACCCACTATCTCCCGGATGCGAGCTCACAGCTGCGCGCCCCTAACCGCACGCTCAACTCGCCCGGTTTTAATAAACTTACCGATTGAATTGACTTGGCTATGTGGTAAGAACCATGTAACCGTAAGTTTACATTCGAGAAGAGTCTTGCGTTCGATCCCACTGTCGATGAAAATAGTTTTCTACAGTTTTCCATTTTCACGCCAAACGAATGCGGGGTCTGTACATTAATTAAGGCCTTGACCACTTCCTTCCTTATCCTTGTCCTTTCCCATCCTGCTGTCGCCGAAAAACTATCTGAGTTAGTGAGACATTAAACAAATTGATTTTAAAAAAACAGCAAGAAAAGAAACAACTAGCTGATCCGATGCATACCTCCTTATGCCTTATTTAAAGTACAGCCCCAGCATTTACCTGGTATGAAAATGGGAAATCACAGAAAAACATCTCAGGGCTACCGATAGTGGGGTTCGAATCCACTGTCTCCCGAATGGAAGTTGACAGCTGCCCAACCCGAATGGAGCAGCCACTCACTCGGTGTTTGAGGAACGTGCTGCAAATTTAAGGACCTTATGTGACGAGACGTTATGTGCGATGATGGTTACATATCGACACCGCCAAGGATGATTGTTTGTACCAAAAACTGCCATGCTATCAGATGCTGTCTGATCATAGAACTCTGTATTAACGCTCCCCCTATTTTCAGTGTTTAGAGAAAAGTCTGTATAGACAAAAATACGATAGAATTATCTATTTTATAAGATAATGAGCCAAACCTAAATGGTAACGATATGCAGTTTACTAATATAGAAATCTACACCACTAACACAGTTACTGTTGCGAGGACACACATTGAGGTGTTCCTGAGCCGGAGTTTACGTGCGGTAGGGTGGCCAGTTCCTTTCCGCTCCTCCACTCCCTTACTCCCCAACAACAGCGTGTGGCAACCCAACCAACTCCTGACCACGCCCAATGTTGCTTAACTTCGGAGATCTCATGGGATCCGGTGTTTCAACACGGCTACGACCGTTGGCGATTCACGGTAGAGAACACAATCATTTCGTTTTATGAAATTATTTCTTTCATTCTTTCTTTGTTAATTCGTTTACCGTCAAGGGTTGGTCTTTTCCTTGGACTCAGCGAGGTATCCCACGTTTACCGCCTCAGGGGCAATGTCCTGGAGCGTGAGGTTTTGGGTTGGGGGTAGAACTGGGGAGGAGGACTAGTACCTCGCTCAGGCAGGCTCACCCGCTGAACAGGGGCCTTGTGGAAGGGGGGCGAGGATCGGGAGGGATAAACAAAGAAGATGGAAGGAAGCGGCCATGGTCTTAATTTCGGTACCATCGCGGCATTTGCCAGGAGGAGAAATGGGAAACCACGGAAAAGCACTTAGAGGATGGCTGAGATTGGAATCGAAGCCCCCTCTACTCAGTTGACCTTCCGAGGCTGAGTGGACCCCCTTCCAGCCGTCGTACCACTTTTCAAATTTCGTGGCAGAGCCATGAATCGAACCTGGGACCCCCGGGGGGTGGTAGCTAACCACACTAACCACTACCACCGTGCGGCTAATGCTAGCCTGATACAGCTCTTATAAGGCAGACCCTGCATCGAGGGTGGGCGACATCTGCCATGTGCATGAGAAACTGCGTGTCATTGCGGTAGAGGAGAATGCTGTGTGTGGTGTATGAGTTGCAGAGAAGTTGAGAACAGCATAAACACTCAGTCTTAGAGCCAAGAGAATTAATCATTTAATATTAAATTTCCCGATTCGGCCCGGAATCGAACCCGGAGCCCTCGGAACCGAACGCTGCTACGCTGACCATTCAGCTAAGGAGCCGTACATTATTTATGGAATGACTGTACAGTATACCTGAACATAACGAATGAATTTGTTTTGCTGGATGTATGGAAGATGTAGCGAAATATTTTAAAACCAGCAACCTGTTGGTAGTTCACGATGAATGAATAACAGAAATCGCACTTATGTCCGATTTCTTGCCACAGCTAGCACCAGAACTTTTCATTTTAGTCGATTCAGTAATAAATTCACTAATTAAGACCTTGCAATTATTTTTATAATGGGATTACATTGTATCCAAAGTAGGACAATGGGCTTTAATGAGTTCAGTATTAATGTTAAAATAAATCCTTAAATCATTTTTACCGAGCGAGTTGGTCGTGGAGTTAGGGTCATGCAGCTATGAGCTTGCATCCAGGAGATAGTGGGTTCGAACCCCACTCTCGGCAGTCCTAAAGATGGTTGTCCGTGGTTTCCTATTTTCACACATTAATTAAGGCCACGGCCGCTTCCTTGCCATTCTTAGGCCTTTCTTACCCTATCGTCGCCATAAGACTTATCTGTGTCGGCCCGATGTAAAACAAATTTTATTTTTTTAAAAAGGTCATTTTTACTTACGTTTATGTACAGAGCGAGTATTTTGCCAACACTCCAAGGCCAATGAACTGAGATGTTCCTTCGGACGAACCGCTGAAAGAATAGGTGACATTTTAAAATGCAGCCCGGTGGTGCTTCAACCCGGCCTGCCAAGCGACCGTTGCTCAGCCCGAAGATCTGCAGATTACGAAGTGAAGCGTGGTCAACGCGACGAATAATTCTTGACTTTCTAGACCAGCGTCGCTATCTCACCGTCACATAGCTCCTCAACTATTTTCAAGTAGGCTGAGTGGACAGCCTTCAGATCCAGGTAAAAATGCTTGCCATGGCCGGGTATCGAATACGGGGCCTCCAAATGAGAGACGGGCATGCTATCCGTACACCGCGGGACTGGCACGATCTATTTTAATAACATAAATGTATTTAAATAAGACATTGACCATGAAGATCTCTGAAGGAGTGGAAGGTAAAAGCTTCAACTATCCTGAACATCAACACTAAGTGGGATAGAGTGGTCAACTCTGTGCCGGATCATCTTTGCCTCGAGGAATTAATCTGGTCTCATTTTTGATGTAGGGTGAGTTAAACTCCGGGTCACGTACCTCTCCGAAAATGGAAACCTCGATTCAAACTTTTTCGACTTCCTTTAAGCTTCCCTAGCCGGCCCCGTGGTGTAGGGGTAGCGTGCCTGCCTCTTACCCGGAGGCCCCGGGTTCGATTCCCGGCCAGGTCAGGGATTTTTACCTGGACCTGAGGGCTGGTTCGAGGTCCACTCAGCCTACGTGATTAGAATTGAGGAGCTATCTGACGGTGAGATGGCGGCCCCGGTCTAGAAAGCCAAGAATAACGGCCGAGAGGATTCGTCGTGCTGACCACACGACACCTCGTAATCTGCAGGCCTTCGGGCTGAGCAGCGGTCGCTTGGTAGGCCAAGGCCCTTCAAGGGCTGTAGTGCCATGGGGTTTGGTTTGGTTTTTTAAGCTTCCCTAAATGAATATATAAATTATATTTCCCTTTTACATCCACTACTTCGTTGAACCTATTTGCTAAACAAACACCAGACCAAGTGAATCAAAACTCGAAAGGAGGAAAAGTTACTTCTGTAAAGTTATTCCCAGCTGGCCGTAAATATGCAGCAGTTCCGTCAGCCACTACTCTTCCCCGTTGTGTATTGAAATGAAGCCAATATTATGGTTTGCCATTATTATTCCTCCCTGTGCATAAAACAGTAAACAATGACAAGCGCAGAAGTGTTAAAACTGAATGTGCGGAATGATTGATGGGTAGCAGTCTATCATTACCGCTGTATGGACGGGGGAAATATTCCCATTATGAAGCTGTAATATTTCACAGAGCTAAGAAGGATACAAAAACCTATTAGGGTCCGAGTCGAATTAAAAAGCATTTATAGTTGCAAATAGCGTCTCACTGTGATGGATTAATGGCGGCCCGGCTTATTTGAAGCTGCTAAGGGCACCCACATCACGCAATAATATTATACATAGCCTCTTCCTAGGAAAGTTCCTCCACATTTCATTAAATTATACTTGCTGTCATTACTTTTTGACATGTAGGTTTTGGAGGTGGAAATCGAATTGATAAATGCAAAATTGGGCCCATGCGTGGCTCACACGCCGACCTTTCATCGCCTCATTCCGAGCGCAAATATCGTCTAGTCTATCGCATACTTATTAAACCTAGAAAGTTGGCCACGCAGTTTGAGTCACGCAGCCATGAGCTTACATTCGGGAGATGGTGGGGTCGAACTCCACTCTCGTAAGCCCTGAATGTGGCTTTTTGATTTTCACACGAGATAGATGCTGGGGTTATATTAAGGCCTCGGTCACTTCCTTCCCTTTCATATCCCATCGTCGCCTAAGACCTGTCTGTGTCGGCGCGATGTACAAAAAAAGAAGAGAGCGAACTAATTAATTGAACAGTCCGGCTCCGCGGTGTAGTGGGCAACGCGTCCGCCTGTCACCCGGTGGCTCCGGGTTCGATTCCCGGCCGGGTAAGGGGTTTTTAATTGTAAATGATTAATATCCCTGGCCTGGAGACTGGGTGTTTGTGTCGTCCTTAAAGTTCCATTCCTCACATTCGACACTTTACACTTCCGCAATTGCCAAATACACGCAGGTCCCTAACATCTGGTGCAAGTAGGGGCAAAAGATCTTTCTAGGTAGACGCCTCGAACAACATTTTAAAAAAGAAATGAAATGAATTAATTGAACAAAAATGGAAGGGGTAAATATTTTCGATATTTTCAGTTACATCCATCCCTTTTCGGGTTTATAATCGTGCAGATTAAATTTAAGGAGAATTTAGTCTAGGGTCTACTTCTTATGAGAGTACCGAAGGGACGAATAAAAACCGTGGCTGAAATTTTAAGTCTTATTAAATAATTCAACGGTTTTTGAAGACGCGAAGGAATTATTTCACGTGCCATTAAATCCACCGACACCGGGCGAGTTGGCCGTGCGTGTAGAGGCGCGCGGCTGTGAGCTTGCATCCGGGAGATAGTAGGTTCGAATCCCACTATCGGCAGCCCTGAAGATGGTTTTCCGTGGTTTCCCATTTTCACACCAGGCAAATGCTGGGGCTGTACCTTAATTAAGGCCACGGCCGCTCCCTTCCAACTCCTAGGCCTTTCCTATCCCATCGTCGCCATAAGACCTATCTGTGTCGGTGCGACGTAAAGCCGCTAGCAAAAAAAAAAAAAATCCACCGACACGAGGTTGGCGTGTTTGAGGATCTTAAAAATAACACCGGCTTGAGCCCGGATCGAAACACCCCCCCGCTCCCCAGCTTGGAGTCAAGAAGGCCGGCGCTCTTCCGTCAAGAGCCACTCAGCTCGGCGTAGGAAGGAGGTGTGAGACATCTTGAAGGATATAGGTATCAGGTAAAGAAATGGAAAGGATCTTTACAGACAATATCATTAGGCCTCACACACCTAAACTAGTCGGCGGTGGGACCAGATAGGCGAATGGCATTGTCACTGGCTTCTCAGAAAGGCGACTAAGTTTCAGGTTCGAATCTCGGCCATGTGAAAATTCAAAGTTGCATTTTTGTGGTTCGGATTCTCCGTAAATGCGCATGTGTTCCGTTACTATGTTCATCATATCAGTAGCCGTGTAAGACAAGCTTGCTTGCTTTCCGAAAAAGAACGAGAGGTTGTGAAGATTGACTCGAGTGGACGCATATCCAGGCGTAAATAGAACCCCCTGTCTTAGAAGCTGTAGCATCCTTGCCGGATATAGAGGAACTATGGAAAAATCATCGGTCTTATGCAAGAATGTCTGCAGTAAGAAGAGGGTTGTTTACAAATCATCGAAAAGACCGTAACTTACCGGCAGTAAGTAAAGAGCAAAGAAGTAATGGGCAGTAAGATTTTTAAGATAATGATGTTATTGTTTGTGGCTCTCCTGAGCCAAGTGCTTCCTGTTTATACAAATTAACATCGCTCTCAAATTAAAGGAACCCCACTTTTTTTTTTTCAAATAATGTCCTCCACCTTTGTCGTAATTTCAAGCCTTATTAAGTCTTATTACTAAGGAATGTGTCGCGGATGGCTTGCGTACCGTGGAACATTGCAGTTTCTTTCTTCCGTGATAGGATGACACCTGTGTAAATGTAACATGGTACCTGAAGAAGACACCCTCCGCACGAGCTAGGCCCCAGGCTACTGCGAACACCTGCTATACAACTGGAAGCATTCTTCTCTCCCTTAATTTGGATCGCTCAATTTAAGGCGTTCATTACAATGTTTTCGTGTAGTCCCACCCAGGAACGAAGGGGTAATGTAAGAGTCCGCGGGCTGCAGAGGAAATCCATTGCCGCGCACGACGTGACATGACATCTTGCAGTGTCGTACACTTCACTGCGAATTACTAGCGCTGGCCGACTATTAGATAGGCTGTTCACTAACGTAAGTCTTCATAGTCGCCACATTATTAAAATATAATAATAACAATAATAATAATAATAATAATAATAATAAGACTAATAATGGGCGACTTCACATCTGGCACTGAATATACACTCTGTTCCAGAACCTCAGATCGTAAGAGTCTTACATTCATACATTTACAGATGAAATTCAGTACTGTTTCATTTCAATCAGATTAATTAATATTATAACATGAGATATGTTTGCGTGATGGAAAGATATGATGCAGGATTATCCACCATTACAGTGTTATGCAGAGAGTCCGGCTTCCTGGCGGAATGGTCACTGTGTTGGCCTTTGGTTCAGAGGGCCCCAGCTTCGATTCCCGGCCAAGCGGAAGATTTTAACTGTGTATGGTTAATTCCACTGGTTCGAGGACTTGCATGTTTGTGTTCATCTTATTACATTTCTCTTCGTCCACAAAAAGAACACTCTTCTCTAATAACCACCACAGGAAAACAGAAGAGTGAATATATCCTTCCACATAAGGTAGATGCAAGGAAGGGCATCGGGCCGTAAATCTGGGTCAACTACAGTTCACGTGACGACCCCAATAAATTGGGGGGAAAGCTAAGAATAAGGAGAAGAAGAAGACGATGTTACGCGGAGACCTAATTGCTGACTTTCCAACATAATGTACGAGATTGAAATCCCGGTGACTACTGGCTAAAACAGACCGGGCGAGTTGGCCGTGTGATTAGGACTGCGAAGCGATGAGCTTGAATCCGGGAGATATTGGGCACGAACCCCACTGTCGGCAGCCCTGGTTTCCCATTTTCACACCAGGCAAATACGGGGGCTGTACCTTAATTAAGGCCAAGGCCGCTTCCTTCCCACTCCTTCACCTTTTCTATCCCATCGTCGCCATAAGACCTATCTGTGTCGGTGCGACGTAAATCAACATGTAAAACAAAAAAAACAAAAAAAAAGCCGCATAAATATGGACGAGTGGCGTAGACGAAAATCATGACGTCGCGTTTTGCTAGTAAAAATCCATTCCACTGAGGGAGTTGGCCGTGTGGGTAGGGGTGGGCAGCTGTGAGCTTGCATTCGTGAGATAGTGGGTTCAAACCCCACTGTCGGCAGTTCTGAAAATGCTTTTCTATGTTTCCCCATTTTCACACCATACAAATGCTGGGGCTGTACCCTAATTAACCATTCCCAATCATAGCCCTTTCCTATCCCATCGTCGCCATAAGACATGTCTGTGTTGGTGCGATTTAAACCCAACTGTAAAAAAAAGTAAAAATCCATTGAAGATCTTTTTAAAAATTGTACTTCAGTTCAGTATTTATTTAGACAATATTCGTGTGGGGATTTCTCTCTTCCTCTCTCGCCGGGCTGAGTGGCTCAGACGGTTGAGGCGCTGGCCTTCTGACCCTAACTTGGTAGGTTCGATCCTGGCTGTCCGGTGGTATTTGAAGGTGCTCAAATACGTCAGTCTTGTGTCGGTAGATTTACTGGCACGTAAAAGAACTCCTGGCGGACTAAATTTCGGCACTTGGGCGTCTCCGAAAACCGTAAAAGAGTAGTTAAGGGGACGTAAAGCAAATAACATCATCATTATTATTATTATTATTATTATTATTCTCTCTCTCTCTCTCTCTCTCTCTCTCTCTTGGAGTTGGTTTGTTTAAATCGTTGTTGTTTGGCTTCAGTAGTTTTAGAACTTGAACATGTAAATAGCTCACTTCTCTGTACGCAGTTCCACTGTATGTTAGTGATACATAGTGGCTGGTACAGGTAAGCACCGTGCCGCATTTCACTGGTTTGTGTCAGGACGCGCAACTCGGTGTAGCTGGGCTGCGTGACCGATCTGCGCACAGAACCCTATGCGGCCAGCGTTCAATTAGAGCAAGACACAGCAAGGAATTCACTTTGATGTTCCGCGTAGCCTTGTCAGAGACCACAAGGAAACTGTGACATACGCGCACCTGCTGAAAAATCTTTTCGCAAATAAGACAGGGAAATAAGAGATCATAAATAACCCGGAATTCAGCTATTTATGTGTGAAATTTATCCTAATACTTTGTTTGATTTTTTATTTGTGCCCAATAGGGAACATGCATGATCCGGGGTTTTAATTAAAAATATGCTAATCTGATTCAAAATTGCATGCAGAATTCAAAAATGTGATCAGAATGTACAAATAATAACTCCAAACATGATAAAAATCTACGAAAATGTCACGTCACGCAAGTACGCGATCTCATTGGCCTGACGTCATCGTACAGGTTGACTGAATTAGCAGACGAAGTAACACACAGTGTGCTGTGAGAAGCAGGATACACTTCGCGTATTTCTACTTTACGTTAGTGTCTAGTATGGTTAAATTCGAGGTCTATACATTGGATAATAATCTGAGTGGTATATTTTAGACTTAAAATGAATCCTGCGCAGACAGTGAGGCAGAAAACTTATAAATGGTGTAGAGTTCCGATGTGCAATAGCATACCAAACAAATTGTTTATAAACGTTCCAAAGACGCTAAAACTAGGGAGAAATGGATTTTGGCGAGCTGGAGAAATGCTGGTGATATATCGGAAAAGTCTACAGTTTATTTTTTTGAAGATTTTAACGTAAGATGAATTTGTTTGAATTTTCAAATCACTTTTCCATATCAGCTGTTCTAGTGGTAATACTTTAAATTTTAATGTATGATGCTTTATTTAAATGCTTCAATTACATCTTGGAATATGAAAGTAATAAACAGTGCATTAAATAATGCTGATTATTAAAGTATTCTCCAAACCTAACCTATGTTTTGGGTGATTCATGTCAAGATAATAAATCAAAGGGGTTATGAACCATTTTGACAGCTCTGATTCTACCAATATATCTTGGCATGGGACAGTTATGTATGTCTTTATTGAAGAGCTTAATTGGTAAAGAAATTTAGGCTATATCTAAATACTCTATAATGTAACAAAGAATAGCGTGTACATCATGAAAGGAAACAACGTGAATTTAACAAATGTATAACTCTACACAAAACCAATGCTTGTCTGTTGGGGTCTTATAAGTTAATAATGCTCAATTATAATAATTATCATAATATTAATGAAATAAATAACATAATTGCACACAGATGAAAATAGTGATGTAGGTGTTTAAAATATTATCCAACTTATCCTAAGTTTTAGGTTATACAAGCCAAGTCAATAAACCGAAGGGTAAAAATACCGCGCGAGTTGCCCGTGCGGTTAGGAGCGCGCAGCTGTGAGCTCGATGCTGAGGCTGTACCTAAGGCCACGGCCGCTTTGTTCCCATTCCTAGTCCTTTCCTGTCCCATCGTCGCCATAAGACCTATATGTGACGGTGTGACGTAAAGCAAAAAAATAAAAGTCACAGCACCCAAAGACATTCCTGTATTGAGCGACTAAAATGTCACCAGGACACTTTTCTTTCCTGATATGCTCAGCTTGTTAAAAGCCAAATGTAATTAATGTTATTGGCTTCACGCCCCGCTAACTACTTCTACGATTTTCGGAGACGCCGATGTGCAGTAATTTAGTCCTGCAGGAGTTATTTTACGTGCCAGTAAATCTACCGACACGAGGCTGACGTATTTGAGCACCTTCAACTACCACCGGACTGAACCAGGATCGAACCTTCCAAGTTGGGGTCAGAAGGGCAGCACCTCAACAGTCTGAACCACTCGGCTCGACTTGTGAAAACTAGATGAAGTCATATTTATCTTTATCATGTTTAACTTTTTCCCTCCACAAAGATATTTAATTCTCTTTCATGGGCCCCGGAAGTGGGTAGGCCAGTTGTCCCAACCATAAATATATATATATTTTTTTGGGAATGATAGATTATAGCCCTATAGTACTATGATCTTTCTTTCTTTCTTTCCTTCTTTCTTTCTTTCTTTCTTAATCAGTTTATCCTTCAGAGTTGGTTTTCTCTCGGACTCAGCGAGGGATTTCACCTCTACCACTTCAAGGGCAGTGTCCTGGAACGTGAGACTTTGAGTATGGTGATGAAACTGGTGAGGAGGGCCATTACCTCACCCAGGCGGCCTCACCTGTTATGCTCAACAGGGGCCTTGTTGGAGGATGGGAGGATCGGAAGGGATAGACAAGGAAGAGGGAAGGAAACGGCCGTGGCCTTAGGTGCCTGGAGGAGAAGTAGGAAAATACGAAAAACCACTTCGAGGATGGCTGAGGTGGGATTCGAAACCCTTCTACTGGGTTGACCTCCCGAGGCTGAGTAGACCCCGTTCCAGCCCTCGTACTATTTATTTTCAACTTTCATGGCAGAACCGGGAATCGAAACCGGGCCTCCGGGAGTGGCACACATTAACCACTACACCACAGAAGCGGACTAGTACTATAATTCTACCTATATGTTTGTTAGTGCTGAAATCCGATTTCTTGCTTTACTAATGCTGAAAGCCCGAAAATGTAATGTTATTCTTTAATAGGGGAGTCAGTCTAGAAGGAAATGTTGAAAGTGATGTGATATCTATCCAGGTTCGTTGTTATCCTAATACTATGGGTTACAGTACATTGCACGTATATAAAAGACACCACTTACAAACTTGCTTGTTATCCGTGAATTTCTGCGGCCACAAAAGTCACTATTTTTCAAGAATGATGACATTTACACATGATAGATTGTCTGACTGTGCTGTTTTGAACCTTTCTTCCGTCATTTCTAAGTTATTCGCGATCATCAATAATAAACAATCGGCTTTTAGCAACGGCTGATGCACAACGGCTGGTAGAGCTCCATGCGGTACTGGATCGTGACGTCACAGCGCGCCACTTACGTCAGAGGCCGTTTCACTCGCCTTGCGGAAAGGCACTATTAAATATTTTTTTAGTGGTAGAAAACAAGGCAACATACCACAATGTAATACGTTTACGTACTATTTCATTGGAGTACTTTTCAAAAAAAAATATTTTTGAAAATGATGCATGTTCCCAATTGAGTCTCTTTCGAACCCTGTCAGAGGCACCCTAGACCTCAGTCTCATAGGCAGGAGATTGGCTTGCCCTTCATCCTTCTTATGAGGTTACTAGAGTGTCCTATTCTTATAGCCACCGCCTATGCTCTTGCCTACAAAGGTAGAGAATAAACACATGAGAATAACCGTCGAAAGTCATTGTAGTTTGCAATCGAATAATTCAGCATCTTAAACCTGGTAGAGTGATTTCGCATCCTTGGGAGTTATTGTTTTCGTCCTTGTAACTTATTTGTCTCTTAACCGAATACGATTTTCTTTTAAGTTGCCACGAATCGGGATGTCGTAAGATTTAAAATAAGAGCAAGTGACCAAATCAGCACGTCAGTACGATCCTCCATTTATGAAAGATGATTAATGATTAGTGAATATTTCAACTCTACTTTGTGACCAAATCTTGGAATATTTAAAAATATTTTGTTACTTTATGTCATTAGGGCAGCCTTAATTAATTTTTAGGACTTTCTGGTACACTGCTTCGGATGTGATAACGAGTAGCATAGTCCCTGACTACGGCTCGAATCCCGGTCACTGCAAGTGGAATTTCCAAAATAAGAAATCAAACGCCTGTGGTTCGTATTCCACGCATAACTGGAGGCCTCGTGACTACGATCACATTATCAATAGTCACGTAAACCTACAAGCTTGCTTGCTTGCTTTGCTTTGATTTGATTTGCTAAATTGCTTTACCGTTTGATATTTGGTGAGAGCTGTTTTCATCGAAGACTCTAATCATGCAAAAGAGATGCTATGAATATGTTTGTTTTATCGTTATGAAAATCACTCGCCAAATAATACATGTTTTAGAAGGTTTAACTAAGTGTCAGTTCTTTTCCCTACAAGTGCAAGTGAGTTCTAGAAAATATAATGCACCCTAACCCTAGGGAGGATAATAACGAGGAATTCGCAAAATATTACTGATTGGCCCAAGGAACTTTCCGATGCTCCTTTCAGTTGGCATTTTAGGAGGTATAATAGCTCACCATCCAGCATGCCACTCCTAAATTCATCAGTCACTGCGCTGAATGGCTGGTGTTAGAATACTAAACTAACATAACCTCTGTGAGGAGAGGTCAGAGGTCAGCTCTCCATTGCGTCATCACCACACATTTGCATGTAAACTTGGTGAAATGTAGCTCCAACTAAGAAGAAGATTATATGAGTATATACACGCAAAGTGGCTGCCTTGCTACTAACTTCGCGTGCCACATCTACCGCGAACATACAGATGGGCCTGTATTCTGAATCACCATGCTAACGGTGTATCTTTTAGGAAATTCTGACCACCGGAGTAGATGAAGACATTTTAATTAAATTTCATAATTATTGCTGGCTTTAGGGCTATAATTGTGTGGTTGTCGGTCTCTGGTGACATGGGGATAAAACCAAGAAAATATTAGTAGAGGAGAAAGATACGGAGTAATGCCAAATTAAGATACTGATTTACACCCGAGTTAGTTTTTATAGACTAATTACTCTTTAATTCAACTCTCCGTTAAATGTTATGTTGGCATAATTTTTCAAAGGATAGTACATCTAAAACACAATGAAATATTATGTAATTTATTATGATCAAAGAGTAGGGAAACTGAAATATTATAAATTACTAGCTGATGTACCCGTACTTCGCTACGGAATTCTCAGAAAGACTGTCTTTGTGGTTTTCCCAGCTGAAGTCAGCATAGGTCATTACAATGACTCAGTAGGGATGTAGCGATTAAAATCAATGTTGTCATATACAATACTCGATCAAATGAAAAACCGCATATTTTCTCACTGTTAACGAACATACTACGGTGCCAATCTAATAGTCCAAAGTTCCAGTGCTGGAATGACCAGGCTGCAGACAGCCGCGAACACTTATCTGCCATTATTCCGTTAAATGTGCACACTGCTCATTCGATCAATGATTCAGAGTAGGGATTGAAGAGCTGGAATGCTATTATGAACCAGTGTGTTACGTATCAGTAGTATCAGAAAATTTATGAACCAGACGAATGACATGCTAAAGAAGAGAGAGATCTCCTTAGCTACTTTCCGCCAATACTCAGGCAGGCTGTAATACTCGGTACACAGCAGTAATCCCATCTATTGGAGATGAGTGGCAGCTGAAGACACAAAGCACATCACAACAAACAATGGTCAATGTAATGTTATTGTTGATCCATTTTAGAGCTTTCTGTATTGTAGGCTATCACATTTAGTTTTCTTCCGACTCTGTGATATTACGGCATCTTGTAAAATTATTTATATACCGATTCTCATTAAATACTGTCTAACCATTCTCTCGTGACTCGGCGCTGATATGGACTTAACAACAAAAATCCAAATTCATGAATATCTCTTATCAGAGCCGGGACGATAAGAATGTATATGACTTAAATGATCGGAAATTTAAAAGTGATATAGTATTTATCGATAGGGCCACTAATAACATGAATATTTGATAACTAAATTTTAGGTCTTCCCCAAAACTACCATTTTACTCAGTGTGAATCAAATTATTTAAGGTCTAGAATCTAGATTGTAGCAACTTACTCCTCTTCATGTTCAGACAACACACTACATTACCAACCACCACAGAAACACGCAATAGTGATTACACCAGGGTTGGCGTTAAGAAGGGCATCCGGCCGTAAAACATGTCAAAATGCACATGTGCGACACAGTTCGCACCCGCGACCCTACAAGTGTGAGAAAAGCGGTAGAAAAAAGAAGAAGAATTGTAGCGACTTATTCCCCGACTTTACATACTGATTTTCATTCTCTTCAGCCGTTTTCTCGTGATGCGCGTACATACATACAGACAGACAGAAATTACGGAAAAGTTTACAAAAATGCATTTCCTTGTTACTCTGGATACGACCGATACAGAAATACCATTCTTTTTTAAAGTTCTGAGCAATGTACAAACACAACTCTTATTTATATATATGGATATACATTATAACTTACTATAATTTTGTATGTGCTGACCCCGCGGTGTACGGGTAGCGTGCCAGCCTCTTACGCGGAGGTCCCGGGCTCGATTCCTGGCCAGGTCAGGGATTTTTACGTGTATCTGAGAGCTGGTTTGAGGTCAACTCAACCTTCATGATTACAGTTGAAGAGCTATCTGACGGTGAGATAGCGGCTCCGGGCTAGAAAGCCAGGAATAACGGCCGAGAGGATTCGTCGTGCCGACCAAACGACACCTAGTAAGTTACTTTATTTCAAAATCATTGGAATTATTGCTAGATGAACTGAACATTCATTTAGATGTTAGCTTATTAGAAAAAGTACTTCCTCCCCTCCAGCAAATTCAACGCTGAAGAACCTTGGTCAGCTATGTGTTACGTCCAAGAAAGATGCTTATCTACGATTATTCCTTAATCTTTGTCCGATTCAACGTATTCCATTGCTGACTCACGCAGGTAAAATTTTGGAAGAGAGATATTATTATTATTATTATTATTATTATTATTATTATTATTATTATTATTATTATTATTATTATTTGGTGTGGTTCTCAATCAATCGTAATTTTACACCCGAAAATTCACTCCAAAATTAATAATAATATCTCTCTAAAAACTCAAAAAATCCTTTTCCGAGGGTACGCTACTGCAGCGCTGTGGGAGAGCGTTTTGTACGTGGGTGTATGTGTAATTGTACGGGCTGGAAGAAGGAAATGACTATGCCCTTGAGAGAGGTACCATTCCGGCATTTCCATGGTGTGGAAATGGGAAACAACGGAAACCCATTTCGAGGATAGCTGACGAGGGATTCGAACCCACCTGTCTCCGTAGTACAGAGCAAGCAGCCAAAACTGGCAGTGCCTGAACTCTCTGAATTAACCTATTCGGTATACGTTTTGGGTGGTTCTCAAGCAATCGTAATTTGACACCCGAAAATTCACTCCAAAATTAATAATAATATCTCTCTAAAAACTCAAAAGAGTCCGTGACATCTACAACAAGAAATGCATGTCCATACACACAAAATTCAAACATTACAATACGCTGATTAAACCTTAAGTGTTGTATGCAAGTGAAATCTTGGTACTTAATAATAAAGGTGATCTGGAAAACATCTTGGAAGAGGAAAGGAAAATCTTGAGGAAAATTCTGTGCCCAGAGTAAAAAGAAGGGTATAGACTCAAATCACGCAAAGCTACGGAAATACTGTCCAACCTTGCCGCAGACGTCAGGAAACGAAGACTGAAATTCTATGGACACATTCACAGACTATCGTCTTCAAAGCAAACCCAAGATTTTGACATATACTGAAAAACTGAAGAGCGTACCATGAATACAAGATGTTAAAAATGATCTGGAAAAGGCCCAGATAGAACCATCAGAAATACTGGACAGAAACATTTACCGTCACAAGGTAAATAGTTGGATTGTAAAGCCAGAGAATGAGGTCCCTAAAACATCGGAGACTAAGTGGTCAGAAGAAAGGAAACAGGCACACAGTGAAGGAATGAAAGCAATATGGTCTGTTAGAAAGGCGAATCATAAATGTAATGCGTGATCCAACAGGGTCCATACGCAAATAGTAATAATAATAATAATAATAATAATAATAATAATAATAATAATCTGCACTGTTCAGAAAGCTTTCAGTCTGAGTGTATAATCGTGGGAATTAATTTTGGATCCTTGTCCTGTAGTTTATACATGGCATATAAACAAATTTACGGTGGAGAGAAACGGGAAATGATCCATTATGGAATATATAATTTCGTAATGTATCCTCCATTATTACAGTTTCCAATTTTTCAGTCTTAAAATTATCAAAATTACAGCTCTAAAAGTTTCCTTCGTCATGTCATGTCCACTTAGTAGTGTTGCATATCTTTGACGAAGATGCAACTTGAAGTGCTACGGCCTCTTTCTTCTGAAGAGCTTGGTACATACATGATCAACCTCTTGGGTGTGAGGCTTCAGTTTCACGGGCGTTAAGCATCTATAGACCTCAAGAGCATTTGCGTTCCCTGCGTTGAGAATTAACTCGGCCTCTTTTGACACGTTTATTGTAAGCGGGGAATCACATTTCTCCTTTACGTGAGTAGATATGCTCATAGTCCCCCCTCCCTAAGCGTTTTATCCGACAACAAAATAATTCATGTTTTTATTTTTAGTTTTAAAATATATTATAAATATCACTTCATGTCTGTAACATGTTAAGTTTTTAAGATATACTGTAGATATGCTCAGGGATTATGTGTACCAATTTTGCTTGGCAGCTGTGCCCAAACGTACATGCATAATCTCGCTTCTGTAGAATCCTGGAGCTGACGTTGCCATGGTTACGGCAGTTCATTCCTCTATCCGATTCCTAGAGTAGGGGTAGTGTTGTGCCAATATCTCCGTTGGTTTTAGGGCCCGTAGGGCTCACCGAGTTTTGTTCTTTGCGTCAAGCGGCTCAAATTGAGCTTTGTCTCGTCCTTGTACGATAAATCCGATATTTCGCCAATATTAGCCCATTATTTTTATATCTCCCACGTCGGTCCCCCGCTCAAATTGTTTTGAAAATAAAATACAACCCATGTCCCCCAGGGATCATGTATATTTACATTATTAAAATAATTTTTAGAATCGGTCCAGTAGTTTCTGATATTACCCTCCAGATATACACAAACTCACAAAATTCGCAGTCTCTCTTTATTATATTAGTGTAGATTAGTAGGATTGAGTGAACAATTTCATGGCTAGGGCAGATAGACGATCAATCTTACACTACTGTCTAAATTTTACAAGCTCTACCTCTCAACGAACAGTCTCCTATAGATGAAATCATATATTCTGGAACGTCAGAAGCGTGTACAATGCAATTTTAATGAATATTCTTCCTGGCGAACCGTAGAGGCTGGGGTCCAACGGGGGGCGGGCTTCAGGACCTCTTTTCTTTTTTATTTATATCAACGATATCAATTCATTAGTTCACAGTTTCAGAAACCACTTGTACGTGGAGATGTACGATCATAGTTGAATTGTGAACCCGAAAGACTCCCTGAAGGAATAGAAACTTCCAACGGAGATTTAAAAGAAATCTGTAACTGGATAGATAGACCTGCATGGACTTGGACTAAATGACGTAAAATCTCAAATAATTGAAATTTGACACCCGAAAATTCACTCCAGAATTAATAACAATGTCCCTCTTCGAAAATTATAATTGTGTGCGTCACCAAGTGAATACCTTGAATCGGTCTAACAATCTAGGGATAATCCTAGATGGCATCTTTCTTGGACGCAACACATTTAGAGTATTTCCAGAAACAGCTCAAAATTCGATACGCAGATTCCGGAAGATTTTTTTCTCGTGTGTTGAAAAAGCGGCTTTTCTGTTCATTAGAATTACCTCATTTTAACTATTGTAATATAGTTTACAATGACCTGATTGCTACTCTTGCTGATAAATTACAACGTACTCAAAACGCTTATGTGGGTACGAAGGCGACCCTCGGTACTATGACGACCATGCCACCTAGGTCTACGATGAAATTGGTTGGCTAATAGTAAAACAAGGCCTAACCATGCCCTATACATTCTTCACCAAATTCTCCCTATATCTTCTCGACCTCACATTCATTCTCAGTTTAACTGGTTGTCATCCGTACACAATGTTAGAGCGCGGTCGAAAACAGTAACACTCTTGTCTACGCCATTCCATCGTGCAACACGATACAAACTTCTACCATTTCCACAACACGACTGTGGAATAAGCTGTCTAGCTCCACCAGAGAAGTAAACGCTGCTAGATTCAGGAAACAGTGACAGTTGAATTTCCTGAATTGTAAGTTCTTAGCAGTATCGATTCTGAATAATTATCCGATTATGTATTTGTAGCTACTAAGCAGTAAGGATTCAGTTGTATATGTTAATATTTTTGGTGGATATTTTACTACTACGTGATTATCATCATCCTCAGCATCATCGTCCTTCGCTTCATTACTATCGTAATCTTTATTGGTATTCAGTTAAGTTGATAGGTGCAAGTAATATATATATATATATATTTTTTTTTTTTTTTTTTTTTTTTTTACAATTTGCTTTACGTCGCAACGACACAGATAGGTCTTATGGCGACAATGGGATAGGAAAGGCCTAGGAGTGGGAAGGAAGTGGCCGTGGCCTTAATTAAGGCACAGCCCCAGGATTTACCTAGTGTGAAAATGGGAAACCACGGGAAAACATCTTCAGGGCTGGCGACAGTGGGTTCGAACCCAGTATCTCCCGAATGAGAGCTCACAGCTGAGCGCCCCTAACCGCACGACCAACTCGCTCGGTATATTTATTTCTGATTATTATTGCACCTTTCTGTATAGGCCTATACATTGTATCTACTAATCTGGTTAGATGGAAGAGAGGGTCAAATGGCCCTAATCTTGCCGGAAGAAATAAATCTTATCTTAAAATCTGAGTTCAAATCTTAGTCGACCCATATAAACGTTTTACTTTACGAGCTAGTTTGCTTCAACATTGATAGTTGTCTTTTTTCAAATCGAATTCGTTTTAAAGGAATATCCAGCCGAGTCGATAAGGACGGACTATTTACATGAAAGATGTGAATTCTATGCCGGATCTGTAGCTCAAGAAATTAAGAACTGCACGTATTGCTTCAGGAGAGGCACTTAGCCATAGAAATGAGTTGAATTTTGTGGGTAAGTAAAGGGTTAACAGCTATGATCAACTTGGATAGCTGGTACTGGACGATTTTCTCTTCTTCTGCTTCTCATTCTTATCCTCATCCTCCACAGACCTTCATGTCCTGTTCGGAAATGGATGTGTAATGTATTTGTGATGACACTGATGACATAACGTTACGTCGATTGATAACTGTGGCACCATCGCTTGAAAGCCTCCTCTTACTCCATTAATAAGCTCCCGAGACCTGGAATGTGCAGCCATAACAAAGGAGCAGATTGCAGATAAGACCTTAGTAACTCATTTGTATTATTCCTATAACAAGATGTTTCTGTTACTTACAAATAAGAAGTTATTAATGCGCGACTCTATCTTATTGCATGTTGTAGTCTGACTAAGAATGTTATTCTTTTCCTTTTTTTTCAGATGAAACAAGTCAACGTAGGATGTAAAGCCATGTCTGGTTACATAAAACACAAGAGATTTCAATAGATGCTGGCTAGCTGAGATTTAGTTTACAGTTGTTTGTCTTTACCGGAGAACAGTTTTACTATGCATTAATTGGATTGATAGATCATTTCCATGGCTCGGACAGTTAGATGATCAATCTAATACTGTTAAATTCTGGATTCAAATCTTGGTCGACTCATACAAACGTATTTTATAGACCCGAGACCGGATAGATTTGCTCCGGCACCGATAGTTTTAATCTGAAATTTTATTTCAGTGCAGTTCCATGACCACTTCTATTGACCGAATGAACTGGCTACACGGTAGAGGTCGTATTTTTGACAGCTTACATTCGAGAGATAGTGGGTTCGAGTCCCATTGTTGGGAGTCCTGAAGAATGTTTTGCGTAGTTTCTCATTTTCACATCAGACAAAAAATGTTGGGACTAAAAATACGATATTATCTTTCTTTTAATTGCGCAAAATGTGTTAATTATTCATACAACAATTATTAGGAATTTTGTTTCAAAATTACACTCCTGAATATTTCTCAGACGTATAAAACGTTTTGCATAGTTTAAAAATAATATTCTTATGTAGTTTCCATAGCAAAAGCATTTAGGTAGTCAGTAAAATTTTCTCCTCTCCGGTGAGGTTATTTTTGTATATACATGAAGTTTAATAATAATAATAATAATAATAATAATAATAATAATAATCCGGGCTGAGTGGCTCAGACGGTTGAGGCCTTCTGACCCCACCTCGGCAGGTTCGATCCTGGCTCAGTGCTGTGGTATTTGGAGGTGCTCAAATACGCCAGCCTCGTGTCGGTAGATTTTCTGGCACGTAAAAGAACTCCTGCGGGACAAAATGCCGGCATCTCGACGTCTCAGAAAACTGTAAAAGCAGTTAGTGGGACGTAAAGCAAATATTATTATTATTATTATTATTATTATTATTATTATTATTATTATTATTATTATTATTATTATTTGCTGTACATCCCACTAACTACTTTTACGGTTTTCGGAGATGCCGAGGTACCGAAATTTGGTCCCGCAGGAATTCTTTTACGTGCCAGTAAATATACTGGGACGAGGCTGACTTATTTGAACACCTTCAATACCGCTGGACTGACCGAAGATCACATGAAGTTTCTCTCCTGTTCCTTAACCCATACGAATCTTTCGTAAGTACGTAAACTACGATATTTGATTTGCACAATTACGGTCCCCAGTGCGATATATACCGAAATACAGGAGGAGGAGTCCGGCCCCATGGCTAAATGGTTACCTGCTGATCGTTGGCCACGGGGATCCCAGGTTCGATTCCCGGCAGGGTCGGGAATTTCAACCATACGTGGTTAATTCCGCTGGCACGGGGGCTGGGTGTATGTGTCGTCTTCATCATCATTTCATCCTCATCACGACGCGCAGATTGCCTACGGGTGTCAACTCAAACGACCTGCATCTGGCGAGCCGAACTTGTCCTCGAACCCTCCCGACTCTAAAAGCCATATGCCATTTCATTTACAGGAAGAGGTGCTTTTTCCTGTATTTTGATAGCACTAATTTCTTTCTAGATCAGAGATAGAATTTGTCAAAAATACCATCCATATGATTATACGTTTCTTTTCTCGTGGCCTGGACCTGCTGTCCAGTTAGATTGCCTTTAGATACTGGACTGTTACGTGGTCAGCTTGACAAGATCATCAACCGCATTACCTCATCATTGGCGGATGCACTGCCTTTCATAGATTCATGACTGAGTAAAATTCATTCTATCCCTGAGACCATGATTAAAATCCTTGGACGAGCCGCAAATCGAACCTGGGTCTCTGAATATGAGGCAGACAGGCTATCCCTACACCACGGGGCCTGTAACCCATTTGTCTTTTAGTACTGAAAACTAAAACCTATGGTGAATTCTGATGGACTTGAATACGATAGTTATGAGATTTCTTAGCCCACTGATTTAGAAAATATGCCGTGCCAAAATTAAGAAACGAAAATAGGCACTAATTGAAAATATAACGAATAGTGACGGATAGGAATCTCCGGAATTCCTCAGTGTCCCACTCTTCATTAGTAGGACGTGTCATATGATTATAGACTTCGGCACTCTAATTGTTTTGTCATCTTATGTAGCATACAATGTATTCTGAGGGGGTATTCGAAATACCGGCCTACAGGTGAGAATTCCTGATTGCTCAGGAATAATGGTAGATTATGGACAGGAGACACAAAAAACCATCTCCGTACGGTCATGAAGGCCTTTCGAGGAGTGGAAGGTAAAGGCTTCCACTTTCTGTAACCTCGGCACTAGGTAGGATAGACTGGTTAGCCCTATGCTCGGCCGTCTTCTCCCAGGAATTAACCTGGTACACACTTTTAGAGCAGACCGAGTTAATATCAGGGCCACGTATCGCTACAGAAGTGGAAATCTTGTTTCTTAAAATTTCCGACTTCCTGGCGGGGAATCGATCCCACGTCCTTCAGGGTGAACCAAGCACACCTTTACCGCCTCGGCTGGGCACCCCTATCACAACACAAGCGAACATGAATGACTAGTCTCCTGATGACTTTAAGCCGTCCAGGCTGGAAAATGACAAGAATTGACCATCGGTGGATGTATGGAAAGTATGAGAGAGTGAAAATAACTTATTGTCATGCTTCACCGAGAGAGTCATCCTCAGTATTTGTGAGACCCTGCGTATATGAAGTTGTTTCCTGTTCACCCCGAGTACCGTGCGTCGCCCGAGAAGTAGCCTCGTGCACATTTTCTATGGCCTTAAGTGTACCAGAGATATCGGGTCGGAGAATGTCACTGGCCGGCATCAAGAAAAACGAGAACACGTACAATAAGACTAAGGCAACCAAGTTAAGCATCGCATCGAGGTATCCATTCTCTTGCAGCTATGCTTCACTGCGTTATAACAAGAGGGGCTGTTTTTACTGCATACAAGATTCTAATTTAAAAAATAAAAAGATCGACCTCTCGAAGCCCGTGTGAACCAAATCGAGAACATTTATATCTGTAACAATACTAGAAACTTTTCAAACTGAGCATCATTCGTTCCAAAGACTACACGGGATACCATATTTTGGCTGTGGGTATTGTTTTACGCTTTCAGTTGAAGTGAAGCCTCTTCAGAATTGGATGAAATATACCTTCCTTTATACTCAACCTTGTTTTAGATTATTGCTGACCATTTTTTACCTGTCCTGTGGTACTGAAAAATGATTCAAGTTTGTTAATGAAGTCGTGAGTATGCAGTGCCACTACTTTCACCAGAGGTAGCAAGAACACAGAACAACTGATTAATTTATCTTTGTGTAGTTTGACGTTTAACAGACACATTACGCGGGGAGAGAACTGAACGACTTGTCTAACTGATGTGACATATAAAATAATGATATGCCTTTTATTTCTTCCTCGGTGTCCATCCTAGTTAGCCTTCGGTGTGAACCAGATCGGTTTGTAATATTTTGTTGAACAAGATCGTGCTAGATGTAAGTCTTCAGTGTGTAGATACTTATAGAGCCTGAACATTTATATTACAACGTTTATTATTTTTTATTTTATTTTAAAATGCTATTTGTTCGTGGAGTCGACCTCGAAATACCTTTTGCCACCATATGTTATGAACCTGCGTGTGATTGTAACTGCAGAAGTGTACAGTGTTGAATGTGAGGTAAGGAACGTTGTGGACGACACAAACACCCAGTCTCCAGACCAGGGATAGTAATCATTTACAATTAAAAACCTCTGACCCGGCCAGGAATCGAACCCGAGGCTGCCGGGTGACAGGCGGACGCGTTACCCCCCTACACAGCGGAACCGGACATATTACAATGTTAATCAAGCGTTTCCCAGCCGCTGGTACGCATACCCCTGGGCCATCCAAGAGTACGCGGAAAATAAATAGCAAGTTTGGAAAAGAGGCTGCAGGTGAAATACACAACATTTCGCGTATTTTCTTTTTTGCTACGTCACATCAATGAACAGTAACAGTGACGATGGAATAGGACAGCGCTACGACTGGGAAGGAAGGAAAGGGACACCACGGAAAACCATCTTCAGGGCTGCCGACAGTTAAGTTCAAATCTACCGTACCCCGAAATCAAGCCCACAGCTACGTGACGCTAACCGCGTAGCTAACTCTCTCCGTACATTTCTCATCTTTTGAGCTTGATTTCAAAACTTGAAGTGCATCAGAGCAAACTCAACGATTTACTTAAGGCTTCACTGGCTAGTGATCAGTGTAAACTATTATAGACTTAAATTAAGAATTTATCACCCTGGGCTGAGTGGCTCAGACGGTAGAGTTGGCAGGTTCGATCCCAGCTCTGTCTGGTGTTATAAGTCCACTGGGACAAAATTCCGGCAACTTGGCGACTCTGAAAACCGTAAAAGTAGTCAATGATTCATAAAACAAATAACATTATTAAGAGTAAAATACTTGATCATCAATAATTAATACGAAGCTGTACTTTTTTCTGTGTTACGGATATTGGAAAATTTAGTCTGTATTTTGTGCTTTTAATGTTGTAATTTTCTTTTCCCATCAAGGGATACAGAAGTGTGAAAACGTTGGGAAAAACAGTGCTGAAATGTTTCGTGAAAAGCGCTTCATTGACTTATCTCTTGAGACCCCAACCTCAATTTGAAAGTCTTTTCACGTAAAAACAATGCGTGGTGCAAATAAGAGTGTACAGACAAAATTATAATTTTATTTACACAGATTATATAAAGCAAAATACGTGCACGTGGAAATAAAATGTGTTACTGGGTGATTCCGCCAGTGTTGTAAGAGAAGGACCTGTGTTTCCTATCACACCTTACTGTTGATCGAATATAACAAAGCCTAGTCTGGTTACGTACGGAATACCTTGAAACTCCTTCAAGTAATGGAGATGGTCACAGTTCTGTTTTCTCCACATTCAATGGCCACTGCACAATACGCATGTAACGACTCTTGTGCACGTCCGTGTTCACGATCGTGCAGATCGGCAGCGCCCGTGAGAATCGCCTTTTCGATGCCTGTTATGTTTCTAGGACTGGTTGCATTGTTCAAGCGTATCCGACAGCAACATGAGACTATAATGGGACTTTTGTGCCACATTATTTCAGAATTGATCAAGCATTAGGTAGCAAGTTTTGGGCTGAATGAAGTATAAAACGGGGCATCGTCCATTGAGAACTTAATTTTCCCATGAGTTAAAAGGAAAGTATAGACAATAACAAACGAAGTCAGCATTTTCAACATCGCTGAAGCGTTTCATATCTTATAATTAAACACTAATATTAATAACTGGATTCGTTTGATGTGCTGGGCTGGATAGCTCAGACGGTAGAACCTCGACGTTCTTAGCTAAAGTTGGTGGTTTCGATCTCAGCTAAGTCCGGTGGTATTCGAAGGCATTCGAATGCGTCAGCCTCGTGTCAATATATTTACTGGCATGGCAAGTAAAATAACTCCTGCTGGACAAAATTCCGGTACTTTAGCGCCTTCGAAAGCCATAAAAGTAGTTAGTGGGACGTGAAACCATTAACATTTTAAAATTATTGTTTAATGTCCCTCCGATCACTACAGATTGAATGGAATTAAAAATCTCTCGTTACCAGTAATATAAAATATATCTTTATCAACTACTAGCTCAGTTAACGTTGTGATGTTGCTTTACTGAGAAATGTTTTCGACCCGTCTATGACAGATTCTATCTTCAGTTTAGTTTCTTACTGGGGTGGTACATCTCTCTCCAGTCTCAGCGGTACCTATCCAATGAAATGTACTAATAAACTAATCTAATACTATTTCTGTCTGCAGGATTCAATATTTTGTAAAAATGTGAATATTTGAGTTTGCGGTTTTTTTACAATATATTCCTATTACTGTTATACAATGTAATGATTAATGAAGGAAAGGAAGGCTAAATTCTTGGAGTGATTCATTAGGTAGAGTTATTTCAGAATACCAGCTTGTATTAACGGTGAAACATAATATGATACGCCAATAATACCACAATATATTATCTAAACAGTCGTAGAACAGGAGACAGAGGCCGACCCAATAACAAAAAACGGGAGACAACGCATCCTAAAGGTGAATCTCAGCACACAAAGCAGAGATATGAAATTTATGTTACATAAAATTAAATGTACCACAATGGTATGTGATCCGAGAATAGGAAAATGGTGCAGAGGACGATCGAAACAAATTTGGTCCCAAGAATTCAAGGAAGTAATTGGTATACGGTGGACTGGGATAGTAAGAAATGCTCTTGGGACTCGAAATAAACTTTCAACGTATATTCACTAAGCACATATGGGTTTAAGTTCATTGGAACAAGGACAAAGGGATATGTAAATATTTGTATCTGTAAATAAATACGAGCTAAACTTCGCGGGAAAAGAAAAACACACTGCGACTAGCTCACAATGTAAGTTCCTCCGAGCTACCCCTACCGGATGGTAGGATTCTCTTAGCCTTTTGAGAATATTTGACCTTCTCTATTGTCTGTTGTTGAAAGGCGTATCCAACAATCTCACAGATAAAAATTTTAATAAAAGACTGAATGTTTTGCAATAAGTGCATCCAGTGGTAGATAGACTAAACGCAAAGTTCGTAAATTACAAACATAATTATCCCTCCTATGTTTCATTCTTTAGAGGAATGGCAATACAGTAGCTAGATTTACGAGTGCGTTTGGTTTTGTGTCTTTAAAGGGAAAACAGACGCGCATTATAAATTTGTATGCAAATAATGCACTTTGAAACAGATTCTTTTAAGTGCTGGAGGCAAGTGTTAGAATTATATAAGTAAGATAATGATGTAGAAATGCAAGGGTTCACTTTCCCATTAATTACAGGAAATGTTTAGAACATGGCGACGTCTCTTACCACTGGTCCATCGGAGAGAGAGACTATCGACGGCGCGTTTACACACCTATGGTTAGAAATCATTGGAGTACGAAAACAGCACGAAAACTTCTTATTAGGCAGCACTCTCAGAATATCTTGAGGCAGAGGAGAAGGGCAGCAAGAACACGTGTGGCTTTCTCCAGTAGTTACTGGTACGAGAAACGAACCCTTACCGGCTTTACGCACCGGTGAGTCTGCCAATGGGGACAAGATGAGAAGGCAAATCTCAGGCATCCGACAAGCGTGTAGTCGTGATCTCTTCTGGTTCAGAGGCATCCGTGGCGCAAATAGAAAATATTTACCAAAAGGAAATCAACTGTTGCTGATAGAGACTGCAATTGGAAAAAAAGTATCAGTGCCCAGCCTTGATTGGAACATTCTTCTAGAAAAATAAAAGAAAAAGAAAGCAATATTATCTGATCGTCATGGTGAAAATAACATTTACATTCATTTTTCAACCTAGTGCCTCTTGTATACGCCGGCAAAGTGTGCTATCTACGCGAGTAATTACTAATTCCACATATCGTGTAATCCATATCTTAACTAGTCGTATATTATTTTAACTTCTACTATTGCTACTATTACTATGTCATAGATATTATAGTTCTGTACCTAGTAGCTATAAAGTGTACACTTGCCAATGAAGATGATCGCTCGACAAATTAAATATGTAACTACACGTAACTCCTTTCCTCATTTCTTCAACTTCTGGAGCGGCACATAGCCCTGAGGTTCATTCATCCTGCACCAAAAATGAGTACCAGGTTGATTCCGGGCATACGTTTAACCATTCTGTCCTACTTAATACCGAGATTACGATTTTTGGATGCTTTAACCTTTCACTCCTCCAAGGCCTTTATGCCTGTATGGAGATGGCATTGCCCTGTTTTCCTTCGCTTTCCTATTTGTGGTTGAGAATTCTTCAGTAACGACGGATGAGCACAACTTTTACCCTAATGAAAAGAATTTTAGATTGAATATGCATTGTCACCATTCTAAATATGTTATTAGTAATTACATTGTATTAGAAAGGGAATTGGAAAGGGAGTCGCAGTGCAAGGAGAGGAAATCAAAACCCCGAGATTTGCCGATGATATTTTTATTTTATCTGAGACTTCAGAAGATCTGAAGAAGTTTCTGAATGGTATGGACGGAGTCTTGGGTGAGGAGTACAAGAAGAAAATAATAAGTGCAAAACAAAAGTAATGGAGTGCAGTCGTACGAAGTCAGGTGATGTAGGAAATATTATTATTAGTCTTAAAGGAAGGGGAAGGATATTGTTACTTGGGTAGTACAGTAACTGACGATGGCAGAAGTAAGGAGGACATAAAATGCAGGCTAGCACAAGCAAGGAAGGCGTTTTTTTTAAACAAAAGATATTTGCTCACTTCGAATACTGATATAGGAATTATAAAAATGTGTTTGACCGGGCGAGTTGGCCGTGCGTGTAGAGGCGCGCGGCTGTGAGCTTGCACCCGGAGATAGTAGGTTCGAATCCCACTATCGGCAGCCCTGAAAATGGTTTTCCGTGGTTTCCCATTTTCACACCAGGCAAATGCTGGGGCTGTACCTTAATTAAGGCCACGGCCGCTTCCTTCCAACTCCTAGGCCTTTCCTATCCCATCGTCGCCATAAGACCTATCTGTGTCGGTGCGACGTAAAGCCCCTAGCAAATAAAAATGTGTTTGAAGACTTTAATTTGGAGCGTGGCATTGTACGGAAGTGAAACATGGACGATAACTAGCTCAGAAAGAAAGAGAATAGAAGCTTTTGAAATGTGGTGTTACAGAAGAATGCTGAAGGTGAGATGGATAGATCGAATCACGAATGAAGAGACACTAAATCGAATTGGTGAGAGGAGATCGTTGTGGCTAAATTTGACGAGAAGAAGAGATAGAATGACAGGACACATCTTAAGATACCCAGGAGTTGTGCAGTTGGTTTTTAAGGCAAGTGTATGGGGTAAAAACCGTAGGGGTAGACCAAGGTGTGAATATGACAAGCAGATTAAAGCAGGTGTAGAATGTAGCAGTTATGTAGAAATGAACAGGTTAGCATAGGATTGGATGCATGGACAGCTGCATCAAACCAGTCTATGGACTGATGACTCAAACAACAACAACAACAACAACAACAACAACATATTGTATTAGACATTAGCTAGTGACCAAAATTCCATTGCTTCTGAAAGACTGTCCAAATTTTCGTTCAAACTTTTGGGAATAGAATACAGCTGTAGTACCTGTAGAAGACAGGACTACCGGAACACAGAAAAATAACACGGATACCTCGTTTGCGTATGGTAACAGCGTTAAGACTTTCTCGCGATTCTTATCACGAACTTGAAGTTTCAGAGGGTACACTTCTACATTGATATTCTATTCTATAATTTTGATATGTTTAAATTTATTATTTTATTACGTATTGTTTTCTGAGAATAAGTCAGGTACGATAACATCAATTAGCACACCTTAATAATAGTTATTTACCGAATGCATGATTATCAATCACCACCTGTCTCCTTATATGGCAGAATCTCATAGCTCGTTGAACATTCTTGTTTCATTAAGATTTCGTGAAAATTCATTTCCGGTGACATATATTGGGACTTGTGCTTGACAAGACTTTCCTAGAATCATGTATTATACAAAATTGCTGATGTGAGAGTCAAGTACCGGTTTGCAGAGTAGCCATCTGGTTTCTGCGGTCAGCCGCTAGTACTGTACTGTAAGTCATTTCATTACGTGTGCTTGGTACGAGCACGATCTCGTGGAATTCATCTGTGCAGCTCTGATTTTTATAATCTGTGCTTACAGTATGTACAGAAGAAGGGTCGTTCTTAAAGCAAGATTGAATTACTTTGATTTTCACAGACAGTCGTCTTCTTCCTCCACCACTTTTCCCCACACTCTGGTCGGAGGAATTAACTGGAATTGACTAAAATACCCGGCGCGGCCAGGAATCTAACCCAGGTTCCTCTGAACCGAAGGCCTCAGCCGAGGAACCGGACTTGATTTATTCAGCACATGCTAATAATATAGTGAAAAAACATTATGCGTGATTAATAAATTACTTTTTCTTTTAAATTTAATTCAATGAAGCCTGTCAATGATCTTTCGAGCAGTAATCTATCTTTGATAGCAGTAGTCACGAGTTCGAATATCACTCGTGTGTCGGTACTTACCGTGGTGATTTTATTCGCCTCATTAAACAAATATTGAAAGATGTTTCAATCAAATATGGCTTAGCCTAAACTTTTGGTGCTCTTTGAATTGCACATTGATTTTAATGAAAATGGCTATGATTATTTTCCTCACTGTGTGTGAACTTTTAGATAAATACTCACGAGTAGTATATCAACAATATAAATAATCATCGTGTTTGCATAATTCGAAAGCCCATAGCAAGAAACGAAGTTAAACTAAGTTTGACGTTGATTATTACTTACAAGAGTCCTGTTTATGTTTCAGTATATGTACAATTTTTTGGTGTTGAAAAATTAACAGTTTTGGAAATACATGAACGTCCGCCTCTGTGGTGTAGTGGTTAGTGTGGTTAGCTGCCATCCCCGGAGGCCCGGGTTCGATTCCCGGCTCTGCCACGAAATTTGAAAAGTGGTACGAGGGCTGGAACGTGTTCCACTCAGCCTCGGGAGGTCAAATGAGTAGAGGTGGGTTCAATTCCCACCTCAGCCATCGTGGAAGTGGTTTTCCGTGGTTTCCCACTTCTCCTCCAGGCAAATGCCGGGATGGTACCTAACTTAAGGCCACGGCCACTTCCTTCCCTCTTCCTTGTCTATCCCTTCCAATCTTCCCAAGGCCCTTGTTCAGCATAGCAGGTGAGGCCGCCTGAGCGAGGTACTGGTCATCCTCCCCAGTTGTATCCCCGACCCAGGGTCTGAAGCTCCATGACACTGCCCTTGAAGCGGTAGAGGTGGGATCCCTCGCTGAGTACGAGGGAAAAACCGACCCTGGAGGGTAAACAGATAAAGAAGATGAAGAAAATACATGAACAATTTCTTACGAGCCCCATCTAAAGTATCCATCTCATCATGAACTAAAGGCTACGTCGCTACAACCCTTTCTTTCCAATTCGCTACCCCTTTCTACAGTTCTTCATAAATTCTTGAAACCCATCCTGCTTTTTGCGTCATCTATGTCGTTCTTTCTGTCTCTTCCTTTCTTCTCCAGGATATTTCCTTCAATTATCTATTCCTCCGTCTAGGACTAGACTATTGTGATAATTTGAAGCTCCGTTTTCGGTCCAGTATGACTTCTAGCCTATTTATATACCAACTTTCATATGAATTACTCCTGTAGATACTTTCATGGACAAATACGAAACCGAAGTTGAAATTTGTAACCATACATCATCCGAGATAAAAGAAAACGGTGAATTATCCCAAAATTCGAAGTACACAAATAGAAGAAAAATCATACATGGACGTTAATTGTTGCAGTATAGTATGCTCTGTTTCCACGGAACGTTTGTCATATTTCTTTTTTTCACTCACTTGTCTTGATGCTCGGTATGTGGAGTTCGATGAACATTCAATCTGTGACAGTTCTCCTACAACAGAAAAAAATCTATTGAACATTTAAAAAGTTTAATTGAAGTCCTGCCACTTTACCGAAAGTTAAACCGCCAAATTCTAATTAGTTGTAGGTTTTTGCCTAATTCAATCCAAGATGTGTCAACTGCGGCACATCGTTTCTCCGACATTTCAAAGTCTTGCTTTCCAGGAAGCCAAGTCACTATTGTAGACTCTTTAATTACACGTGTTTCAAGAATCACTCATTACTTGAGCATTGTAAAGCGCTGCAAGAAGTACCATGACGAGGAAGTGAAAGCAGAAAAAAAGCAATTGTTTAAGAAACACAAAGATTGTTGTCTTGTCTCCGCACAGAATGGCTCTAATTTACTTTCCACCTTGTATTTAATTACTTTGAATTAATTAACCAAACTATCCGAGACCAATATATGGTTTTATGCTTTTCGAGGCGTAAAATTTAAATGATAGAGGATGATATAATTATAACATGTGAAGGAGGTGCTAATAAAATGATATTAGCATTGCTCGTTTCTTCAGGAATTACTTCTGAAGTAGATAAGATAGTCATAGAAAACGAATACTTCGTCCGTAGTGCACTTTTTATGAGTACAACGGGCTCCATAGTGTAACAAATAGGTTCGAACGGAAATGAATCCATCGAATAAGTTGGCCACGTGGTTCGAGACCCGTGACTATAGGCTTGCACTCGGAGAAGGTGGGTTCGAACCCCACTGTCGACAGCCCTGAAGATGGTTTTCCGTGGTTTCCCATTTTCATACCAGGGACATAGTGGGGGTATACATTAATTAATGCCATGATCGCTTCTTTACCAGTCCTAGTCCTTTCCTATCCCATCGACACCATAAGGCCTGTTTGTGCGACGTAAAACAAATTGCAAAATAATAATAATAACGCCCATTTTCATAGTTCGCGATACCGTCAGAATCGACTTTCGTTAATGCAGATGCCATACAGAAAAGTGGATCATTGTATCGGTGAATGTAACATTCAGTGCTATGCTCGTAATAGATATTTGCCAAGTAATAACACTAGTCTAATATTTAGAAATATGCTTAAAATTCAGTAACATTCAGTCTAAGATTTTGAATATGCAGTAAATAAAAGCAGTTCAACGACATGAACCTGTAAATAAAAACAATCTGTGTTTCAAAAATTGAATGAAGTACAGCCTCGGTAATTGGAGCTAATTAGGGCTCATACTACTTTTGATTATTTGTTTAAACTCGGTTTGGACGGAAATACGAACAAATCAAAGAATAATGCGTGAATAAATTCTTGACGAGTGCAGAAAAATTAAACGATAGTACATATCTGTGTTAGATTAAAAGGAACAGAAATAAATTTTAAAGAAATTGTATTTTGTTCTAGAGTGAGAGAGCATTGAGAAAAACAAAACAAGCACCACAGTTTTAAGTGCATTTCTGTATTGTGATCATAGCTAAAGGATCCACTATTGCATGGAATCCGAACCACATGAACGTGATTTTTTCATTTAAAAAATCCAGAGTTAAAAATGCAACTTATAAATGCGAAAAACGTAGGCTATGTGTGGGAAGCGTATAAACAGGGGTTTGCTGTATTTTGTTAAGTTTAATTACATGGAACCTCGAATTACCAGGCTTCTGCTATAGTTACTAAGGAGGAACCCATTCGACTTCGAAGTCGAGGATGCACAGTATCATCGATATCGTTGAAAGCGCCGCATAACGTCCACCTCGAATTCAGAATAATTATTATTTGCTTATGGAAAACCGTTTTCACAGAAAAACGATGGCAACTCTCTTTCGATGGGGCGAAAATCATCTGGCTGTGATGGGAAGATGGTGTATAGGAGATAGGCACTACCTGTTTACAAAAGTGTCAGCGTAAGGGTTCGCAAAATTATGAACGTAGGTTTTTTAAGCCTTAACTGGAGCACTACAATTTTCATGTTATACGTAACGTGAGGGTTCTCTGTCCCCTCACAAAAAATAAAGTTTTAAGGGGAGAGGCGATGATTTTATTTATAGGTAATGCTCAGTACAAAAATGTAATTAAATTGAAGTGAAAATTCGTGTGAAAATATTGTGCCATATGCCAGTTTTGTTAGATTTTTTTGTTCAGTCTAAGCAATGCTTACACTATTTTATTGTATTGATTATAGACTTAAGGCACTTTTCGCAAGAAATGTACATTTTCCTCTCTTTACTGTATGGACAAGTATAGCATCTGCTCCTCGTGCACTAATGGAGTCACAGGGTCTCTGACGGTGGATTTGGCATGGAATAGATGAACAGGTACATCACTTCACAGTAAAACGCAATCAGTCACAGGGTCTCTTACGGTGGATTTGCCATGGAATAGAGGGACAGGTATATCACCTCAAAGTAAAACGCAATCACTCACAGGGTCCCTTACGGTGGATTTGCCATGGAATAGATGAATAGGTACATCACTTCACTGTAAAACGCAATCAGTCACAGGATCTCTTACGGTGGATTTACCATGGAATAAAGGGACAGGTATATCACTTCACAGTAAAACGCAATCAGTCACAGGGTCTCTTACGGTGGATTTGTCATGGAATAGAGGGACAGGTATATCACTTCACAGTAAAACGCAATCAGTCACAGGGTCTCTTACGGTGGATTTATCATGGAATAGAGGGACAGGTATATCACTTCACAGTAAAACGCAATCAGTCACAGGGTCTCGTACGGTGGATTTACCATGGAGTAGAGGGACAGGTATATCACTTCACAGTAAAACGCAATCAGTCACAGGGTCCCTTACGGTGGATTTGCCGACAGGTATATCACTTCACAGTAAAACGCAGTCAGTCACAGGGTCCCTTACGGTGGATTTACCATGGAGTAGAGGGACAGGTATATCACTTCACAGTAAAACGCAATCAGTCACAGGGTCCCTTACGGTGGATTTGCCGACAGGTATATCACTTCACAGTAAAACGCAGTCAGTCACAGGGTCCCTTACGGTGGATTTGCCATGGACTAGAGCGACAGGTATATCACTTCACAGTAAAACGCAGTCAGTCACAGGGTCCCTTACGGTGGATTTGTCATGGAATAGAGGGACAGGTATATCACTTCACAGTAAAACGCAGTCAGTCACAGGGTCCCTTACGGTGGATTTGCCATGGACTAGAGCGACAGGTATATCACTTCACAGTAAAACGGAATCAGTCACAGGGTCTCTTACGGTGGATTTGTCATGGAATAGAGGGACAGGTATATCACTTCACAGTAAAACGCAGTCAGTCACAGGGTCCCTTACGGTGGATTTGCCATGGACTAGAGCGACAGGTATATCACTTCACAGTAAAACGCAATCAGTCACGGGGTCCCTTACGGTGGATTTGCCATGGACTAGAGCGACAGGTATGTCTCTTCACAGTAAAACGCAATCAGTCACGTTCAACGTGTCCATCCTGATACCTTCGTTGTTAAGATGACCTGCATTTTAATGTTCGTAGTGCTTAAAAACTCCGGTCTATTAAATATTAAACAGATGCTTACAGCCCTTGTAAGGCAGACCCTCCGTGAGGGTGGGCGGCATCTGCCATGTGTAGGTAACTGCGTGTTATTGTGGTGGAGGATAGTGTTATGTGTGGTTTGTGAGTTGCAGGGATGTTCGAGACAGCACAAATACCCAGTCCCCGAGCCATTGGAATTAACCAATGAAGGTTAAAATCCCCGAATCGGCCGTGAATCGAACCCGGCACCCTCTGAACCGAAGGGCTTATACAACAGCTACGGGAAGTGATTCTTTACGTTACAAGTAAGAATTTCGAAAAAAGTAACGTAAACTTATCACTTTAGTGGATTTTGTGTAGAATATTTGATTTCATACTATGACGTAATTGCCCTCTTTGCGTACTCGAAAGAGTACGGACAATGATATTTTACCGTAGGCCTACTGTAATTACTTTCCAAACTCGCGTATTAGAAATCGTCTCTGGTTGAGCTCCGCTTCACACTCATGTAAAAACGGATAGTCGGAGTAGTATTTCATCATAAATATTAAATATGTCACGGACAAAGAAAAATGCAGTTCGTAACTGGTAATTTAAAAAAAATATTTATCGTAAGATGATATTGGAGAGCTGTACTACGTCCTGCTTACTAGATTTATGAACTCTGAAGGTCGTGAACGTATGTGTCCCTCTGGTATACTGAGTGATAACTAGGGTCCGGATTTGAAAAAAACGGCATATGCGCATATGCAAATGCATATTTTGAACGTTAGTGAATATTTTGAGCGTTACTGCATATGCAGACACATTTTTCTCTCATGTGCGATCGATTATCTAACATTTGTGAACGAAATGAAAAATCTAATGAACTCTGTGTGCTGTACACCTCTTGGCAACATGAGAAGCCTTCCCTGATCAAGGAAAAAGCTTTTAGTGTCGCAATACAAGCAGGTAGCCAGATGAAATGTCGTATGGCTTTTAGTGCCGGGATATCCCAGGACGGGTTCGGCTCGCCAGGTGCAGGTCTTCCTATTTGACTCCCGTAGGCGACCTGCCCGTCGTGATGAAGATGAAATGAGGATGAAGACAACACATACACCCAATCCCCGTGCCGTAGGAATCAACCAATTAAGGTTAAAATCTCCGACCCGGCCGGGAATCAAACCCGGGACCTCCTGAACCGAAGGCCAGTACGCTGACCGTTCAGCCAACGAGTCGGACAGGTAGACCGATAATGACGCTTTTCACAATAGCTCTTTCCTTCTTTCTGACATTCCTCTTTCCTTCTCTTTACAGTAACCTCCCGAGGTTTGATTAAAAAAGTTTGTTCATCTGTTAACTTGCTGTTCGTCTACTGCAGTGTTTCACCTGATTAAACTGTAAAAATGCCTAAAGATTTTGCCAGAAGAATGTTCCAAGCAGTCAGTGCCAGTGTTCAAGTATTACCCACTTACGTCCGTGGACGTAGAACGATCATTTTCAGAGCATAAATTAACTCTGGCCGACAATAGAAAGTGATTGACTCCTGAGAACATTGAAAAACTGTTGAAACCTACTGACATGCATTTTTGCAAGGATTTATACATGTTTATCGATTAAACATTGAGTTAAAATTAAGTAATGCGTCTGGTAAGTGTATTTTGTTTTATTTTTAGTGCATATTTTCGTGCATATTTACAACATTTTTAGTGCATATGAATCCGTGCCCTAGTGATAACTGAGAAAGCTGGTCCGGCAGTGAGCTATGTTGTTGATTTTTTGGTAGATTACCAAAATAGCATGGGAGTTGCTACCTCTTCCTCAGCAGCCGATTGACGAATAGGGAAATGAAAGGCTGTGGCCATATTGAAAAGTGCAATTATTTGGGAGGCTATTGTGCTGGAAAACGATTGAAACTTGATAAGCGGTGTTTAGCGCCTTCTAACCAATTAGTGGCGCGGAGCGTACCCAGTAATTTGGTGGAGTATTGTTACACTGCGGGAGCATTAGCTTGGCTGGAGATGCGATCTGGAGCGCTGAGTTGCGATAACACGGCATGTGCTCGTGTTCTTGCTGATGTTGTTGGCTTTAGAACTTGATGAGAGCAATGAAGGGTTGTTACGTGATAGCATTTTGCCCTGAAAATTATAAGCTTTCTTATTTTCTAAGCTTGTACTGTTGGTAGTAGATGAAGACTTTTATGAGGTGGACTGAAGAGTTGCAGGAACTTCCGATCTGTATCAGATGACATCGCTCGGTAATCCCAGGTTTTATAGCTAACAGTACCCAGAATATACGGCCATGTTAGCCTCAGATCTTCACGGTATAACCTCGTTAAATGACTAGAGTGCAGACTTTTAGTTAATATACTGTACACGATGAATATTACAATCATCGGTCTATTTTTTAAAGCATATTATATTATTTCTTCTTCTTTCCCAGTTACCTGTGGTCGGCAATTTGTACGGATTCGGCCAGGTTTTACGGCCGGATGCCTTTATTGATGCCAACCTTATATGCTGGAATGTAATCCCTATTTCGTGTTTAAGTGGTGGTTTGTAGTATGATGTGATATGTGATGAAGATATGAAGTTCAGTCCCTTGAATCTAGAAATAATTTAGGATTATTTTTAAATGCAAACGTTAAATGCATGTCAGGTGTATTTTGAGGAGCATCCTGCCTCTCTTTCTTTAATTTTTAATGACAGGTCGCCACCTATATTCTCGCTCACTCACTCAGGTAAAAATTCTGTGGAGTTGGGACCCTTCTGGCATTTGCTTACAGTTGGTATGGAAAATTATATGAAAAACACTTCCGAAAGGCTAAAAATGACATATTAATCATTTTATCTTCTTAAACCTGTTTCCGATGAATAAGTACTCCACTTTACACCTTTCGACCATTCTGAAATTTTAAGGGAGAGCTAGAAAATAAAATCTACACTAAATGGAAGGGAAGTCATCAAGACATTGGTTCAACGATCTTTCCCGAGAGGACCAGAATTTAAATGTGGAGACATAGGATAGTAAACAAATGAATTTATTTCGTGTTATTTTTAATTGGAAAAGATACAAAACATTTAGAACCAAATCTCCCTCCAATTAAGAATGTAAATTAGACTAAATAGTGTTAAGACCGTTGACACATAGTCCGGTTCCTTAGCTGAATAGTCAGCATAGTCGCCTTCGGTGCAGAGGGCCTCGGGTTCGATTCCCGGCTGGGTCGGAGATTTTAACTTTAAGTGGTTATTTCCCTCTGGCTCGAGGACTGGGAGTTTGTACTGTCCCTAACATCCCCTCAACTCAAGACACTATCCTCAACACAACAATACGCAGTTAGCCACACGCGGTATTTGCCGCCCACCCACGTCGGAGGGTCTGCTTTATAAGGGCCACACCAGGCTGGCAATAGGCACAAGAAATATTATTATTATTATTATTATTATTATTATTATTATTATTATTATTATTATTATTCTTTCTTCATAACGCCCGTTTACAGAGCGCGTCGGAACTTGTTAGCTTGATGATGGTTTTCCTTTCTTCTTCTTCTCCTCCCAAAATATCTTCATTAACTCGCTATGCTGTTTCGTGCGTTCTTCCGTCCATTGTTTCCCTGTGGTTCTTTTAGTCTTTTCCGCGAACGTCTGCTTTGCAACCAGAGTTCCAAAAGCCTTACGATCCCTGATTTTATCTTCTGTGATGTTTATTTCTTTTAAGTCCTGTTTTATTTCCTCTAACCAGCTGATTTTGACCTTCTTTAAATTAATTACACCAAGCAGGTTTTTTGCATATCTAGTGTCGTCCATCTACAGATGTGGCCATAGAATTTCAATCATCTCCTGTGTACGGTATCGGTGAACTTGTCGATTTCTTTGTATAAAAATCTACAGTTTTTCTTCTGATCCATATACCGTTTACATGAACGGGGCCATATATTTTCCTACGAATTTTTCGTTCTTGTTTTTCAATGTCATCAATTTTAGAGTGATCTCCTAGAGATGTGGTTTCTGAGGCATACAAAGCTTCCTAAAGAACAACAGTCTTGTAATGCCGAAGTTTTGCATTTCGTGACATCACTCTTTTATTGTAGTGATTCCATGTTATTCGGTATGCTTTCGGGAATTTGGCGGCTCTTTCTAAATTAGCTTTCCTGTCCAATCTGGATAATACGGTGATATTTGAAGGAAGGGACCTGTGTGATTATTCCATAATTTGTATGTAGTGGGGATCTTTGGATATTCTGGTGTCCATTAGCCATGATATGAGTCTCCTCATACCATATTTGGAGGCCTCTCCTTGATGCTATCTCATGTGTTTATACCTTCAATTTCTTTCCCCCATTCCCTGATGACTTTGTCTAACACTACAGTAAGTTACAAAGGATCGTAGAGAGGCCATCTCCTTGTCGAATTCCCGTATTCACTTCAAAAGGCACTGATTGTTCACCTAGGAACTTCACTTGAGCTGTTGTGTCTATGAGAGTCTGGCGGATTAATTCTGTGGTCTTCTTGTCCACACTTAGCTCTCCTAGGATGTCCACAACAGTGGATGTGTCGATGGAGTCGTACGCCTTCTTAAAGTCCACGAAGGTAACAAATGTGGTGGTACTGCGACGTGTCCTTAATATCGTCTTCAGACTCCAAATTTACTCACAACATGATCTCCCTTTTCTGAAGCCTGCTTGGTATTCACCAATCAAATGATCTGTTTGTTGTTCAACTCTATTTAATAGCTCTTTAGATAGAATCTTGGATATAACTGGTAAAAGGGGTATGCCTCTGTAGTTGTTGGGGTATGCTCGATCGCCTTTCTTATGTAACGGATGGATAATGGCATTTTTCCAGTCCTTCGGAATCATCATGTTCTCCCATATTTCTGTTAAGAATGTATGAATTCTTGTGATGAGATCATCTCCTCCTATTTTCAAAATCTATGCAGTTATGCCATCGTTCCCAGGAGATTTATTATTCTTGAGCGATTGAATTATATCTTTTATTTCTTCAGTTGTTGGGGTCTGTGAGTCTGGGATGGTGGAGACTTTTCAAAGTGTAGTCTTTCAATTGGGGGGTCGCAGTTCAGTAGATTGTGGAAATACTCAGCCAGTATCCTGCAGTTCTCTTTACTGTTTGTCTCTAGTGATTCGTTAGGTCAATGAAAACTTAATTTTGGTGGTTTTTACCCTGGTAAGTCCTCACAGAATGTCTTGTAGAAATTCCGAGTGTTGTGTTTCTGGAAATCATGTTCTATCTCTGCGAGTCTGCTTTTCTCGTATGTACGTTTTTCGCGGTGGATTGTTTATGAGGTCAGTTTTTGAGTCTCCGGGAAATTCTCCCATCTGTTGACAGTTCGGTGTCCATTCCATTGATTCCATGCTTTGATTCTGTCATTGATAGCTTCATCACAGGTTGTGCTCCACCATCTGTGTTTACGTTTCTGGGTGGCTGTCCCAATTTCATTGCTGATGACTGTAATGGGTTGCGAATGTCTGGCCACACCTTAGGATCTTGATCGTGTATGTCACGTACGAAAACGTCAGCGTTCTTCCTCAGGAAGTCCGGATCGACTCTTGGAAATCGGTTGCCTTTAGGTCTGGGTCTGTTTGGTTGGAACCTAACCTTGATATGCGTAAGGTAGTGATTCGAATCGACAACTTCCTTCGTACTTTAACGTTGTGAATCTCAAGCACTTTCTTTACGGAAATAGTAACATGGTCAATTTGGAATTCCCCTAGTAATGGGTTAGGTGATCTCCAAGTTTTTGTTTTATGTAAAGGTCTCATAAAGTGCGTGGACTTGAGTCTCAGCATGAATGATGTACAAAAGCTTAGTCCGCCGTTGTGCAGAATGAAGTCCTACGATTGATCTGTATTTCTTCTCTCTGCCAACCTGTGCATTGAAATTCCCTAATAAGATTTTAAGGTGATATTTAGGGATCTTGCTAGTAGTTTCTTCAAGCAATTCCCAAAAGGCATATGCTTTGTTGCTTGATTTCACTGTAAGCACTGAGATTCTTTCACATGGTGATGTAAAGTCGATAACTGAATCTAAGATGGTTTTCCTTACTGCAAAGGCCGTCCCGAGTATTGATAAATTCCCTTTGATATTTATTGCTGGTTTACCCTTAAATATCCTGTGAAGTTTTCAGAGTCAACGTGGTTCTCATCTTGGAATGTGGTTTCTTGGATGGCTGGGATTTGAATATCAAATTTCTTCAGGGCGTCAGTCAGTTGTTTAACCTTTCCAGTTTTCAACAGGGTGTTGATGTTAATAGTACCAAGGAAGTTCCTTTTTTGGGGGCGAAGAGATTTTGAGAAGCTCCGATCCTTCTCTTAAGCATGATGTTCCCGGTCCCCCAGAATCCGACGATCGGGAAAAAGCGGACGTGCGTCCGGGGCCTGGGGTAGTTGCATTGGTAGCGTGTGTTCCCTCATGCCAGGGCTTCAAGTTGAACATACATCTAGCGGTGATCTTTTGGGAAAGATTACGAAATACAACTCGATTGTTGAGATCGAGAGTTGCCTCGAGATGTTCGTGGCTGTGGGTATGCATTTCCTCCGAACCCAAAATGTTATGGTTTTCCCGCCAACACTCAGGTGGCTGATTGCAGTGGTTTCCCACTGGGCGATGGGGTCGACATATCCCTACGCCTTTATTAT
This sequence comes from Anabrus simplex, assembly GCF_040414725.1. NCBI lineage: Eukaryota > Metazoa > Arthropoda > Insecta > Orthoptera > Tettigoniidae > Anabrus > Anabrus simplex. The sequence continues at coordinate 1,293,689,800 of NC_090265.1, forward strand.
TATTATTATTATTATTATTATTATTATTATTATTATTATTATATTGACGCATATATATGAATGATAATTCTTATAGAAACATTTCATATCGCAGGCCGTTCCTCTACCCCTGATCGACACTAGATTCACACTATACCGGGCGGGTTGGCCGTGTGGTCAGGGGCGTGCGGCTGTGAGCTTGCATCCAGGAGATAGTGGGTTCGAATCCCACTGTCGGCAGCCCTGAAGATGGTTTTCCGTGGTGTCCCATTTTCACACCAGTCTGGAGCTGTACCTTAATTAAGGCCACGGCCGCTTCTTTCCAACTCCTAAGCTTTTCCTGTCCCATCGTCGCCAGAAGACCTATGTGTGTCGGTGCGACGTAAAGCCACTAAACTAGCAAAAAAGAAAAAGATTCACACTAGATTATAACTAGCATATTGAATATAATATAAATTGTGAACTGGTGTATGATACAGAAAAACATTCTTTTTCTGTCGGTTTTCCAATACGTGTGTGGTCGCGGGTGCGAACTGTGTCGCACATGTGAATTTGGCTCTGTTTTTCGGCCGGATGCCCTTTCTGACGCCAATTGCACATGGAGGGTTGTAATCACTATTGCGTGTTATGTGGTGGTTGGTAGTGTAGTATGCTGTCTGAATATGATGAGGAACGTTTTGGGACAAACACAAATCCCAGTCCCCGAGCCAGAAGAATTAATCAGGCGTGATCAAAATTCCCGACCTGGTCGGAAATCGAACCCGTGACCTCTGAACCAAAGGCCTCAGCACTCACCATTCAGCCAAGAAATCGGCCTAAGATATAAAAAAAAAATAGTCATATATTATACGGGTATGCATAACATTTTGCTTAAGGTACACTGTATTTAGAACGTTGATTTTTTTGCTTAGACTATAGGGCCTAGGTTATAGGATGAAACATTCGCCGTATGCTTTGTGCGCATTGTAGAAAACTGGATATCCCTCTGGAACACTGGAACCTACAGATTGTTCTAGACGATTTTGTAATAAGTGCCAAAAAATACTAAGAGGATCTGATAACCTAATGAGTATCATTCTTACCTCTCGGATGCAATTAAATACTTTATTGTTCCTAAGGTTGATGAAATCCTTTTTATCCTAAGTTTAACTATAATAAATGTTTGTCATCATAAAGTAGGCAGCATACGTTTTCCATAATTTGAGTTCCAATTGAATCATAAGTGGGTGTTTTTTCTGTTCTCCTATTGTCCATCTTTCACAATCGTGCAGAAACATGTTCCACACGAAGGTTTTTCACAAAGATATTCCGAGTTTGAATATCCATATGTTTGTTGGCCAGCAGGTACTTTTTTTATCTCGGAAGTCTTTCTTTGCCATTGATGGCCTTTTCCTGACTTCTGGTAGACTCAGGTTGTCGCTCGTGATTAAGGTTTCCCAAGTAGAAATGTTGTTTTATTGTTCAATTTTTCAGGGATGATTTTATTGTCAGTTATAAATGGTTTGCTTGATTTATATACTGTTGTGGTTTTAGTTTTCTTTGCATTAATTTTGAGGTTCCATTTGCCTAATGTTTCTGGCTGTATTGCAATATCATAATCGAATCTTATAGATTGGTCCTAGCTGTTTTCTCTTTCATGTCATAAACTCAGAGACAACAATAAAGTTTGTGTGCAGTTTTAAAGATCATCTGCATTCACGGTCAAATTCTGAGTAAATATCCTTGTGGTGTGTACGGAGATCGAGAGCCGAGGAAAAATTTATTTAAACAGGTTCATAGCTGCCGTGGCTACCTGCAGCCACACCCTGGCCCGAGCGAATACCAGAGCAGAGTACAGAGGTTAGAGGAGCGGTGAACAGGCACGGAGACGTATAATTAGCGTTACGTCGTCATCATCATCAACAACATAATCCTCTTACTCGCCTTGATCACAGACTTGCGATCTTAGTCTCGTACCTACCCTCTTGCCCTTCCATAGTCAGCCACGTATATTTATTATTGTGTAAGAAATATCGAACAGACAATTATAGCAGTCTTCCATGTGGTCGATACAAAGCATCTGAGGGAAAGGCGGTAGTGCACAGTGGTCCGTTTCAAAATACGAAACAATGGGCTTTTAACTCATGACTACCTTGATAAAGAACAAAATATACATATTCTCTTGTTGGCCACTACAGCAGAAACCACAGTATGATACACTGGGTTTGAACCCAGGGGTAGTTGGATATTTGAAGGGCGGAAGGAAGTCCATTTGGCGCTCTTGTCTTACGATGTCAGCACGTAAAAACCTCTGGTGACGCGTTCGCTGTTTATCCGACAAAGTGAATTAAGAACATAGGAATATGTCACACAGTAGTGACTCGGTTTCTCTGTCATCTAGTAGAGTAATCCGCAGTGTCAAAATTGACGCGCATTGTTGCTGAGGCTATATTATTATTATTATTATTATTATTATTATTATTATTATTATTATTATTAAACCCTCCCCCTTGGAACATTTTAGCTCTCCCTTTTATTGACATATAAAGCAATGCAATACACGTTATTAATTGAATTTATTTATTACTTGTTACAATCAAAGTTACATCTGCGACCAGAAAAAAATAGTAGTTGTAATAGGAGGAGCGGGAGGGAGAAGAAGGAAACATAATTAAAATACCGATTATTTCCATCTGAATAATCAGAAAAATTAAACACCCCTCCCTTTACGTAATTCTGAGTACGTCACTGATTATTATAAACATTTACCGAAATAGAAGGCTTTCTGCTCCTAGTTAACCTGGCACCGAGCTCGATAGCTGCAGTCGCGTAAGTGCGGCCAGTATCCACTAATAGGGAGATAGTGGGTTCGAGCCCCACTGTCGGCAGCCCTAAAGATGGTTTTCCGTGGTTTCCCATTTTCACACCAGGCAAATGCCGGGGATGTACCTTAATTAAGACCACGACCGTTTCCTTCCACTTCCTAGCCCTTTCCTATCCCATCGTCGCCAAAGACCTATCTGTGTCGGTGCGACGTAAAGCAAATAGCAGTTAACCTGGCACCATCCAGATTGGACAAGAAGAAATATGAATATAGGAGGCATGCACAAGAAAACAGAAACTATGCCAGGCTCAGCCGGGATCCCATGATCACGATACATATTTAATACACAAAAGGTATATTTGTGCTAAGCGTTGGCAAATATGCACTACAGTAATTTCTTAGCCTGTTGCAGCCCTTGTGAGGCAGACCGTACGACGAGGATGAGCGGCGTGTGCCGTGTATGTGAACTGCGTGTTGTTATAGTGGAGGATAGTGTTGTATATGGTGTGTGAGTTGCAGGGATGTTGGGGACAGCACAAAAACTTAATCCTCGCGCAAGGGAATTAACTAGTAAGGAGTAAGTCCATCGACCAAGCCGGGAATCGAACACGGGGTCCGGAGGAACGAAGGCCAAGACGCTGACCACTCAACCAAGGAGCCGGGCAATCTGTCACTGCCTATCCGAAAAGACCTTTAAGCATGAGAAGTAGTGGAGTTTGGTACAACCTGCATTCAACTTAAACTTTTACACAACGAAAATGAAAGGTAGATTCGGCTGTAAACATGTTTCACTGTACAACGTGATAAGTAATAAAATACATAAAGTTAATTATAGTGGTATAGTTCGTGACATTGCCCCTGTACCCGGCCGCGTAAGATGATAAATGAGCAATAGAAGAGAAACAAGACTGGCACGACACGACACGTATGACCAGACCGGATTCCACCCAGGGGCCTGGGAACTGCCATCCGAACCACCCATGTGGTTTGTTTTGTGAGGGTTCAGGTGACATGAAGGTGGCCTCTGGATCAAGGTCAATGACTGTCGTGCACACAACAAGTATAATGACAGCATAAAAAGCCCGCTGTTTGGACTGATGTTTTTATTGGCAGCTAGACACCTCGATGGTTATCGCAGCATCATATTTCATTGTACGGTCTTGATTGCATTCAAGTCGAGCTACGGAACAACTTGTTCTCAACCATCATCGTCCCGTCTTCTGCAAATTATTCACCGTTCATACATTGTAATCTGAAGTTGGGAGTCCGCTGCTCTTAGATATTGTCACTTATTGATCAGTATAATGTGATAAGAAATTAGCTCACTTTACCGAGGAGTTGGAGCAGAACACTGAAATGTTACTCGTTAGCAAGGTGAAACCTATACAGTAAAATATTTAGAAAAAAATTAGAAGCGTAAGATTTTATGAATTCCTTCTGTTTTCTCAAGGAATTATTTTGTTTTCACGGAAAATAAAAGTTAATTGATGTTGGATAATGAAGTTGTTGATTTTCATCGTTTCGATTGTACAGAATGGCTTGTCAGCTGTAGAGTATGTCATGTATTCTTTGAGGGACAGTTGACATTCGATAGAGAAGTCGAATATTCGTATTTAACTTGGGTACTTTGAGGAAATTAATTGTGTAACTCTTGGCTTCCTAGTATCACATTGCTCTACAAATTAATGTCGTGAACTTGTCACGTAGGAATGTAGCTTCTTCTTTGAAAGCTAGGTATTTACTAATTTACCAATCATTTTACCTCAAGAAATATTTTTTGATGGTTTATTAACATTTGAGGATTAGAAGAAGAGGGATACACCATTATTTCTCCTAATATTACCACGTCTAAGTCCATCAACAGTTGCTTAATATTGCTGTATTATGTTCAGAAACTGACTTTGTCCTTAAAGTGTGTAAGTGTGGTTTGAGTAACACAGGTCTAATTTTAATAGGCGTTGTGATTTTATCCCCAGTCCTTCTCCGTACAACTGTGTTTCTGTGTTTCAATTATCTCACAATTGTATTAGAGTAAAGGTTCTGAAGATTGAAGAAAGGCATTAATACGTACTGGAAATGTTGAAATAATGAACCTCACTGCGTGGAAGATATATATATCAGCAAATTGAGGAAGCAATTCGAAGAGAAATGAAGTACTTCTATATATCAACCCCGAATACAAACATATTCGTCTTTTGTTTTTCAGGAACTAAAACTAATTTAAAATATACCGTTAATGATTTGATATACAAGCATTTTTGGAATGTTATCTGAAATAAGCAGAATTCTGTTACTTTTTTACCATTACAAAATATTGAAACGATCCTATTGTGGCGTTTATCTTACCATATTTAGAACAATCTGTTACAAAATATCTTCTGAATAGTGCAGACATGTTCAGAATAAAATTTAAATAAAATTGTGATTATGATAGAGGACTACTACTTCTACTATTACTACTACTACTACTATAATATTATTTTACATAATCTGCTAGTTTTCATGCCTCAGTCGGGTAATCGACATAAGCAAGACTACTTAAATTATTTCAGGTTAACTGGGTCCTACACTTCCAGTTTAAGACTTTCAAGAAAACACCTATGAACAGACAACAGTGAATAATGAGGGTGGCGGATCCCAACCTCGCTTCATTCTCGTAATTAAATTCAACGAAAAAAAGACCTGCAATTTGCAAGGTGATGCAAGGTCAATGCGATCAGTCCGCTCGGTCGTTTCTAGAGTGGGTCCACCATAGCACCGTCAGACAGCTTTGTAATCGCACCGATCGAGATGGCCGTGCGGTAAAGGTCGCGTAGCTGTGAGCTTACATTCGTGAGATGGTGGGTTTGAATCTCGCCGTCGGCAGCACTGAAGATGGTTTTCCGTGGTTTCCCATTTTCACACCAGGCAAATGCTGGGGCTGTTCCTTAATTAAGACCATGGACGTTTGCATACCAATCTGTGCATCTCCGAAAATACAGTATGTTAGCGTGACGTTAAACCAGTAGCAAAATAAATTGTAATCAGGTAAAAATCCCTGACCTGGTCGGGAATCGGATCCGGGGCTTCCGGGTGAGAGGCAGGCACGCTACCCCTAGATCGCAATTACCTTCAAACAAGAACCCATTTTGTCATTGAATCTTATCGCAGGCTAATCATTAATATAAACATATTTTAATATCTGTTATGCCTTTATCTTGATATTGTAATTCATAAAACGATCAAATGTCTTCATTGACACTCGATCAAATCTGAGTTTACGAAGCATGTGCATAACTATATTCCTCTTCACATCGCCAATTTACTGGACAGATAACACCATAATTAGGGGCTTGATAAAGGTTTGCACTATCCATCCGGAAAGACTTGGGTTCGATTCCCTGTCAAGAAGTCAAAAATTGTAGGAGCGAGGTTTCCACTTCTAGAGATGCACACGACTCTCAGATTCGCTCAGCCTTTGTCAGAAGTGTGTACTAGATCTAATCACTCAGTCCGCTTTTGCGCGAGATTACGAATAATGGAAGCCTTTACCTTCTACTCCTCCAAGGGGCTTTATTGCGTGTACAGGATGACTTTATGTAAATCTATAATTAAGTTCACTGTGTTAAAACGTCTATGCTTCCTACTTTCCGAATAAGAATAATCCTTTGTTTACCAAAGAGGGATCCATGTTGATCTTCATAAACTCCCCGCCGACGTGTTTGCTTCTTGTCAAGAGGTCACGTAACCTTGCAGAGCAGACAGACTCCGTATAAAGAAAAATGTGCCTCAAGCATGGGTGGTGTTGACAACCGGGAATATGCTGGAGCAATTGGCTCGATATTGGAGGTACATCTTCCTGATTTATTGACGTGCTGCGCGAATTCCTCATCCTCAGTGGGGTGGTGAGCGACCCTAAGGTCAGCGCATGCATACGTCATGTTGCTTCCACCTGACCAGCCGATCGCTCGATCGGTCATGCCTCGCCCATTACAATGTACTACACTGTTTGGCCCCACCCGGTCCGGTCTTCTCTTTCTTGTTTGAGTTGGGGTTGTGCTGTTCAATTGTGCCGAACCACTTGTTCATGCCCTCTGGATCCAATCTGGTTCCAATATTGATAGTTTAAAGCTCTCCAACCTAGAATTTATGCATATCCCTCATCATTGATCGCTACTAAGATAAAAACAGATGGCTTGAAGACTTGAAATATTCTGCCAGCAAGCTTTTCAGATCCTTTTGCTACCTGATAGAAATGGTCTCGATAACCTTCACTCTAATGCATGCTGCGTTGTCTGCCAAAATATTATTCTGCATGTGAATTTATCTCGCAGTTGATCAGCTCAGGAATTCATATTCTCTTTTTATCTCTCTCTCTTTCTTAAACTGAGAAAAGTAGAGCACATTCTGCCGTAAGTTGGTATTTCTTTCTAGTTGTTGGCGTAAAATCCTTATATTCTTATTGGAGAAAATTGTTTGCAGGAAATTCTGTAACAGAGACTGTAATTTCGGTGTAGGCCTACATCAGTTTTGTTGAATGTATGCTAATTGTGGTTTAATATATCTTTATCAATTCTGTTTTCGGCAGTAATATGCTAAGAATGCAGTGGTGCCAACTATTACGGATTTCACCTCACGATTACGGAATTACGGTCAAAGGGGAAATTATTACGGAAAAGCTGACATAATCAGGAAAAATAATTTTCAACGAAAAAAGAAGGAAAAAGGCTCGAAACTATTGAGCCTTTCTCCTAAATCGTCCTCATTTCAATGCTTGTGAGTTGACAATGATACTTATTCGATCGTGACTTCCTTTTGCTACCCATAAGCGTTGTAAAATTCATTGTGAATGAAGGAGCTCAAGCGCTGCTCTTCTCCACTGTAAATCCTTCAATAATGTTGTATTTGCTATGGTAAGTGCACTGACAGTTGACAGAAAGATTGAGAAAGAAGTGAGGCCTACATTAAGAGCATCTGCACTGGAATCTCTTATGGTTCAGAAGTCGAAAATTTCATCGGAGTGGAAAGGATGCTTCCAGAAAACATACACTGAAAACCTGCTTCTGCGTGAGAAACAAGCTACAAGGAATATTTTATTACAGAACTAACAGGTTGTGTGCAAATGTTATTGTGTAATATGATATACTTTCGAATATATTGCTAGAGGGAAGGGCATAACGGGTGTCATTATCAAGAAGGGAGGAGCATGCTTTTGATTTGACTCGAAATTTTTCTCGGGGTGGCGGAGGGCGATTATTGATATTCCACTTCAAAGGTTGGCACCTCTGAGAATGCCTATTTGTTTCTTACTGTCCAATATGCAAAGAAATAGAGAGTGCTAGGGGTAATAATGTTGTATTAAATTTAAAATGTAATTCCCTATTCTGTACATATTAAAAAAAAATTGCTTTATATTCCCCTAACTACTTTTTACGGTTTTTGGGGTGTACGTGTTTTCGTTGTGGGACATGTTATGAGGCAAGGAACAGCAAAGATTATGAGAGACATAATGATCAGTCAAGGAAATTTGATGCATGTTGCGTCATTTTATTTCCGTAACATCAATCTCTACCTTGAGCGACAATCCATATACATAAATTAAGCCTTTTTCATTTAAATTCATTTTAACTTTATTTTATTTTATTATATTATTTATTATATTAAATGTTGTATATGGCTTCTAAATATTGGTTATTAGACTATAATATCCAGCCATTTCCGGTGACATATTCAGAAATAACCTCTTAAATCTTTTCTTGAGGTAGTTTCCAACTTTAGGCTCATTAACAATCATTTAAACAATCAGTCTTGATCTGCTACGTGGACGACAGCCCTAAATGCATATTAGGGATTGATTGATTAATTAATTAATTAATTAATTAATTGGCTGTTAATGAACCTAATATGTTAGAAATGGCTTCAAGACGAGATGTAAGACGTTGTGTCTGAATTTGTCACTCTGTATTCCTTGATATTATAACAGCTAATATTTCGAAGCCGCGAACTACATTTATCGTTAGTAAAATATTTTACACATGTTTCTATTTCGTGTTCGTGACCTCTTTATCAAGTTAAATGGAATATGAGTGGGGTGCGCACAACCTTTAGCGAAGAAGATCACTACTATTTATACCCATACGTACCTTACATGAAATTATATATTTTATCCTTTTATTCGAAGTAGTAAAAGTAGCGGAACGGTTATGTTGCCTACCGAATATGGGAACCAGTATTAGTGCTCTTAATACAACGACAAAAATATTGAACGTACAGAATAGATGTTGTTATTATTATTATTATTGTAACGTTTGTGATGATTTGAATAAATGTTATGGACTGTGTGAGTAAAACGGTACTATATTGCAAGGCTTCGGGTTTTCACGTAGATGTGAGAAGTAACCGTCTTAATCTGGTGTCAAGAAAGAGCATTTCCCTTGAAACTGCTTTGCACCGCACATCATAACAGAGTATCTTTAATCCAACTTAAAATATTTTGGTGTTGATCAAGTATATAATCATTGGACTCCAGTGACATCCTGAATTGCCATAGTTCGATTACATTATATTAGTGAATGTTTGAGTTTTACAATTATAAGAATCATAAGTACTACGAAAGTATCGCAGTATATTTGAGACATCTCGGTGGCTAGTGAAGTTCATCAATAGCTGGAACAGGCTGCAGAATAATTAACATCAAAATAAATTTCTCAAAACAAATGTAATGATTTTTAAAAAGAAGTCTACAAGAAGCACTGTTTTGGATGAGAAAAGCAAGACACAATCCAAGCACAAGAGAAATTTTCGGAAATTCCTTGAGTATAGCATTTAAGGTAGGGTATGGAACATATGTCTTCTGAGAGCTGGTCATAGTAATCGATAGTCGTATTAAAAGATTGATTGAATGAAGGAAAAGGAGAAGTAGGACTGCCGGAAACGGAAGTACGTGAAGTCAATAATTCATCACTTCTGTATACGACCCTTTGTCCATAACATTGGCGTTTGAACACAATGAGCTGCATCCCGTCAGTGTACACCTAACCATCATGCATTACGATCGGACATTGTCTACAACTCTCATATTTTCATCATCTCTCAGAGGTAAATATTACCTGCTGGTTGTCCTTATCTCTTTTTACAGATGCCTACGACAGTGCCAAGTGAACATCATTTACGAAGTGAAATACCACGCATGGAAAGAATATACAGCGTAGCGCCGTCAAACTGACGCTTTGATGAACTAAGAAACGAAATCCTGTGAACAAAATGGTCACGTGATATTTACGTTTTTACCAAGTTTCGCAACTGGAGTGCTGTATAGTCTAAAATTCTATACGGTATAAAAGAAAATACTGCTGAATTCCGTGAAATAAATTCGTGTTGTAGTATGCCCTCGATTTAAAACTGTTGTCTTGTTTTGATTGTTACTACTGAATCTTTAATCCGAAAGAATAATCACAGTTCAGTTAAATACAGAAGACAAGATGATTTACAAAATGCAATATTAAATATTTCGTTGGTAATTTTTAAACTTTTACATATTACACACGATAGTTTTGATGGTGGACGCTGACAAAATGTATTTAAATTGCTTAACTGAATGAGTCATACAGAACTCCTTTCATTCTCTGCTAATAATTCTGTGAGTGCATCATTGGCTCAGGATTCAGATACATGTAAAGACACTCAAATAAAGAATAAGTATATGTTCCTCGTGAGGAAAGTAACGGGAAACTACCTCACTCCTCATTTCCTTAGTACGCCTCTTCAGTGATGTCTAGGCCATCTATGACAGGTGATGGCAGAGCTGTTGAGGATCCCACCAGCGGCATCGCTGGCGGACTGAACATACATACATACATACATACATACATACATACATACATACATACATACATACATACATATGTTCCTCGCATTTAGTATTTTATCAGACTTAATTATTATCAAAATATAATTCACCTCCAATGTTGATTCCAATCCCGTGGATGCCAAACATTATATCTACAGGTTCAGTTGTTTGATAAAACTGTACCTGCGAGGGACTTATACAGTAGCATGCGCTCTTCTTTTTAGCGACTGTACGTGTAGGACTATACTTTTATCATAGCATACTTTTGGGAAAAAATAAGATATTAACAAACGTAATCTTGCGTTTTCTGTTAAAAGTTAGCAAGAACTCTTACTTGAGAAGCCAATACTGCTGAAATATTTTATTGAAGGATTCATCAGTAATATTAAGCATTGATCAGGCTCGTGGTCTATAATGACGGTTTACGAAACTATTGATTCCGTAATCATAGCTATGATACCTCCTCTTTTACGTGGAATGTGACTTTCCAATTAGAAAATACCGCATGCATTGGCCAAAATTCGAATCGTGGGCGCTTTTTGTGAGAAGTCTGAGAAGTCAGTGATATTATTACGCCACTCCATTATTACTCCCTTTATGTATGTATGTGTGTATGTATGTAATTTTTTGTAAAACTGCAGTGGGATATTTTAAATTATTTTCTATAACGTTTGTTGGATTTCCTATAAGATTACCTCTAATTATTGTTACACTTATTGTAAGGCAGTTTTAACGCTCGTGTAGGCTACTTTTGTTCTTTTTTTCAATAAATTCCCATTTGTATCCTTCTTGTGTTTCGTTATCATAGAATTTCTTGCTTTAGTATAGTTTGTTTTAATTTAATTAGTTGTTACAATTATTGTTACTATTATTCTGTACTTATTTATTCAACGTCAGGAATTTACGAAATAATTGTATTTTTGAAATGTAACTAAAGCAAAAGACTTGCCTGCACACATGAGGATATCGATAAGAATTTATGAAAACGTGTGTTTCGGATAACTGTAGTAGAATTAAAACTGTCATATTTTATGATTAAATCCCAGAATGTGTTAGAAACATAAGGAAGCTGATATTATCTTCCTGGTGTAAGTCAGTAAGGTTTTAGGGACTGATTTCAGGTGCGCCGGTGTAAGGATAACAAAAATGAAATGTTGTTTATTAACTTAATAACAGCACATCTCCGAAGAACTTTCAAAGATGAAGATGCGATGTGTTTTCAGAAACACTCAATAGGTTGGATTAAAAATAATCGCCTCTTAATTAGGGAGAGGTAGCGAAGGTAGTCAGGGAATGGTACGATTAGCATGAACAGCTATAATAAGGTGGGTGGAACAATGAAGCCCGTTACTGTTCCACTTCACCTACTTTCACGGCTCTTGTAAATCAGTGCCCTGGCATTGTCCACCAGAAGTTTAATAATACTATACACTTATTTGGTCATTGATTAAGCAAGAGAGATCGGTGGAAGGAATGGAATTGTAACAAGGGAAGGGCTGATCTTCATTTTTAAACCTGATTCATCTCACTACTTTTGACAATGCTCTCGAGACTGTCCATACTGGAGAGGGTAATATTAAATATGACGGTAAAAATAATCTTTCGTTAAGACTTATTGAGCCCAACTATTCGCCTTAATATGAGTGAGTAGCATATCGTTAATACCCAGGATAATAGAATGGCAGAATTCTGGGCGAGTTAGCTAGAAGAAAAAAAGGGAACAAGGGTATTTTATCATAAGTCATTCATCTACTATTTGTTCTGCAGTAAAGGAAACACGACGCATTAATTTGTGAGCGTGTGGCCATAACTTTAAATCGTAGGCATCATTTTCTGGTCAGTAACACCGAAATATTTTTAAATAATAATAATAATAATAATAATAATAATAGTATTCCGTCCTACTACTTACTTTAACAATTTTCGGAGACGCTGAGATGCGAGAAATGTTATCCCGGAGGAGCACTTTTACCTGCCGGTATATCTACCGACATGAAATTGGCTTATTTTAGCACCTTCAAATACCACTGGACTGAGCCAGGATCATGGCGAATCCTGTTTCTTTACATCAGACGACAAGTATGAAAATTTTCGGTTTTATCACTAACTGCATGTTGATACGTATCACGTGATGAAAATTAGAATGTCAGGGTTACGATCGAGTATGATATAGCAATAGAAATAACATTGTAAATGGTGTGGGATAGAGTGAGCATCGAATTTTAATACAGTAAGGGGTAGGAGGCGTCCATGAGAGGAGATACGAACTACCACCAATACCGTAAGTTCAGACTTGCGGAAAATGAGTCACAGGCACTTCTGATCGTTTAAAACAGTATTCCCGAGACTTGTAATAATGATATATAACGTATCCGTTCGGCTGCGTGCCTGACTGGTTAGCGAGTTGGCCTTTGGTCCAAGAAGTCATGGGTTCGATTCCCGGCCGGGTTGGGGATTTTAATCTCCACTAGTTAATTCCTCTGCTCGGGTTCTGGGTGTTCGTGGCCTTCAACATTAGATGTCATCTTAGGTAAGGCTCCATTCTCACAGACGACGCGGAGAACGCCCTGTGCGTGAACTCTCAAAGACCTCCACCAGACCTCTCCGGAGGTCATACGCCATAATCATATCTAAGGTAACTGGCCTAATAATTCATCGGAAGAGAATTGTTAATATTACTGGTTTTACGTCCCAGTAGCTACTGTTCGGTTTTCAGAGACTCCAATACAACAGCAATTTTGTTCCATAGTTCACTGGTGTGGTGTACCTGAGCATTATTAACCATTGTCGTTGTAACGTCTGGCACACTTTGTTTCACTGCATACTCCGTTTGGTCATTGTAACCTCTGGCACACTTAATTTCACTAGATACTCCGTTTGTATTTTCAGATATCCTAGGGAGAAAATATTACATTACCTTCATGGAATATTTTTATTTGTTACATTCGATACATGCGTTCCATTTCACTAGACTCAGCACGTAGACGTTCTTACGCCTAGAACTTGCGGTCGCATCGGATCCACAGTCTACGAGATTTTTTTAAGAAGTAAATTTCACATTAATTCCTATAGGATTGCTTGTATTGATGTTGTTATGTCGCTTGTAAGTAACTTTTAATTTTTATATATTTCGTTATTATGTTATTCCTTGATTTGATATCATTCCTTATAATATAATGCTTCTATGTAATTGCTAGTTGTAAACTTTTTGCTTGTATACAGTTTACCGCAATGTGCTTTTCTTTCAATTTCTCTGCCATATTACTTTAAGCAAACAGTGTCTCCGCAATATTTCCTAATTGTAATGTATTTGTTAATAATAGACTAATAAGAATAATGATAATGGTAAGGTTTTGTTTTACATATCTTGACGATTGGTCTTAGGTAATTTTCTGATGTCATATTTTAACAATATTATTATATTACGACAATTGCTATTCATTGAAATAAAACTACATAACACGCAATGAAATGCACAAATTCGTAGCTCCCGTCTGTTTTATGGAAATTATATTATCCTAGTATTATACATTGAGAAGTCTTCGATCAAAAAATGTCTTGGAAGGAAATCACGTCCTTACGTTGTCTCAATGTAGATTAAATGCATATCATACATAGCACTGGAATGTTTACAAAGCCAATGAAACTTAATTTAAAATATCACATTGAACTAATATCACTATATATAATATATAGTAACAACGAAGACATACTATCCAAGGAAAATTGCCCCTAAGTTCTTATAGCATATTGTCTTTGTTACAATATTTCGACGGTGCGCAAACAATTCCTCGTATCCCACAATGCTCTTCCAATCTACTGTATTATCCTCTTTAAGACTGGTCACACCTCCCAGCCACACATAGATATGCAGTACATCAGAACAATGTTCGTTGAGTTCATTTTCCTGTGCGAAGGTGTAAAGGAAAATGAACCTTAAATGCATTATACTTTAGAAATGCGTAAATACTTCGTGAAGATATACATTTCGGCAGTACGGTACATAAGGTTCATTTTCCTTTACACAGTGGCGTAGTAAAATGAACACAAGGAACATTGTTATGATGGACTGCATATCGATGTGTGGCTGGGTGGTGTGGCAGTTTTGAGGAATATAATGGATAGGAAGAGCATTGTGGAATACGAGGTATTTCATTACTCGCGCACCGTCGATTTGCCTCTGTTTCTTTAATGTATTCTGAATTTGAAGTAACAAATTTTCGGTTTGATTCAAATGTTGATGAGCCATCTGTGATTCAACAGTACTTTAGCAGTTCGGGATGGTTCTTCTAAAGAACGGTCGTTCAAAGAAAGAATGAGCGTGTGGTAGGCCTACTGGATAACTTCTTCGTATGTAGAAACAGTTAAATCTATATAAGTTATATAATATTTGTTGTTGGTATCTTCTTGGGAAGTGAATTATATTTTGATAATAATGAAAATTCGGATAAAATGTTAAATGCGTAGGAACATACAATACCACGCGCTCATTTCCTTTTTTAGCGAATATTCAATTACCATTAAGCATTTTAATTCCAGTTTCTGTCTTGCATAAGGTATTAAATGAGACTCCAGGAAAGTATATTAAATGGGAGCGCAGAGCATTAGGTTTTACCCAGGTTCTTATACGAGGGTACAACATACCGAAGAGAATGAGCGTATTACGCGGCATAGCGCAAGTAAGGAAGAGCGTCCTAACGAAGATTAATTGTTTTAGTTGTTTTCTTGCGCAGCGAGTTGCATTCTGATCGTACCAGTATGCATTACACTATTGTGCATTTTGAATACTTGTCGCATCATTACTCTAAGCTATTCTTGAAGGAAAATAATGGAAGTGTTTCATCAGCCTATTCTATTTACTGTGTTTTATCTGTTGTGTTATTTAATATTATATTACTTGGTGCTAATGAGCTCTATCTTTTTTCTTTACAGGTGGGTTGCAACTTGATGGAATCAGTATGTCGGATAATAACAGTACAGTATGTGTAAGTACTGGTTACATGTGGATAATATCATAAGATTAACTATTACCTACTGTAAGTTGTAATTTTATCGTGTGTAAGAGGTACTTTAATTTCCTCATTTGTGAGCGTAGCTGAAGCACTGCGTTGGGGATGAATATGAGTTTATTCGTAAATTTGTTATGTATAATTTCTCATTGCTTAAAATTTTATGTTCGTAATAATTCACACTTACGGGGCTATTTTTCAAGATATACCTTCCTGTCATATTATTGCACAGTTTCAGAGGTGAATACTTCTTCAAAATACAGACATATGAAATGTACCACATTATTTCACTAAAATCATGTGTGCAGCGAATGAATTTGGAGACCTTCCGATTATTGACAACGCAACGGCAGAAGTCTTTGTTACATTAATTTTAAAGTCGGTTAGTATAATGTGTAGGCCTAAATCGGTTAGTTTTATTATAATCACTTTTCTTACTTACTTGAAAACACTCGATTATTTACATCATGTTTTTTTTTCTTCTTCTAGTGTCGTCTCTATACGGGAGTATTTTTTGTTTTGCGTTTTCCGTATCGTAGATGTCGAATCACTGCCGGAGGTGACTTGCCTAAGATAATCTCCTCCACTCAAGTCCACTTTCCCCTTCTGTCTTACCCTCTGTGATCAGTTTTATCAGGTTGCATTTGACATTTCGGAATATGTGAACGAAATAGGCGGCTTTCTTACGTTTTGTGAGAATTAAGAATTCGCATGACTTATCAGCACCACGAAGTACCTTTATGTTGGTGGCATGGTCTTCCCATGGGATGTTGAACATTCTACGATGCATCCAGTCCTCCAATCGGTTCATTGACGAAATCTTTACTGCCCGTCTTTCGACACCATGAAGCAGCAACGGTAACATTTCACGACACACCATTGAGTTTCGAATCAGAGGTCACGGTTACAAGTACAAGATATTTTAATCTCAGTTCTGGTTTTCATTTCTATATTCAGTCTCCATTCTTGTGTTAGCTAGACCGCTAGTTACTTGAAATGTGACACCCTTTCAGGGTTGACAACAACAGTATATTACATTTTAACGCTGTCATGATTCTATTTTGTACTGGTGCTTTCCAGGCGAACTTTCATCGTACGATAAAAAATTCATTATGATCCGTATTGGCAGTAATTACAATTGGTAGGTGGACCCATTTTACCTGCCAATTGAGACGAAGTTCAGCTACGAATTTGTTGGTTAATGTAATTTGAAAATACAGAATTAAGTTCCATATTCTGTCGCTTCAGAAATATATACCGTATACAGAATATCTGTGTTAATTGAAGTTTTTCTTGCGTTAGAAGGACATTTATTGGTAAGCTCATCAAACGACTTCACGCTACCAATTTTTCTTTCTTGGGGTTACCTTAAAGATCTTTCGTAATCGGCCAAGAATAATTGAACTGGGTGGCATAATGGCTTAACGTACGCTAGGCAGTTCTTCCCTTATTTACAAATAATATCCGGCTTGCTCTGTTTGTCGAGTCAGAAAGTATTAATTCAATACTCCTCCATGAAAGTCGTGGTCTATCTTTTAACATCGCAGCCCGCTAACCAGTTGTTCCATACAGCACAATGGCACACTGTAGCAGCTTAAGGCAGTCCCGCCAATCAGCCAGTCAGGAATAATGTGGCTGACTGTTTCAAGAAAACCATTACGTAGGAGCTTTTGTTATTTTGTGTATTTAATTTTAAAATTTTGGTTCGATGTTTATTTCACTAGGGCACATATATTCACTACAGTGATAGTTTTAAGGGTCTGAGTAATAATAATTCCTATGACAAATGGTTTGTTAAAACCAAGAAGGATCTGTAAGAAGTGAACATCATGGATCAAGACATCCACAACAGAACCACTTTCAGAAATAAGATACACCCACTTGAGCCATAAACGGCGAACAAGAAGAAACAACATTGGACGGCTGAAAAGAAAGAAGCTGTAATCAAGAGAATGAAGGAACACTGGCGCCAAAGAAAACTGAAATCATGAAGAGTTATTTACTTGGTCCATAGTTGGCCAACATCGATTATGAATTAATAATAATAATAAAAATAAAAATAAATCAATATTCTAAAGGCTAATGCCTTGTCGATGCAACCACTCTTTTCTTTCATTGGCTGTTCGTTTCTGTTCCATGTATATGACACAACCTAACCTCTTCTTGATGTCGTCCAAATAATTCATCCTAGGTCTTCCTCTGCCTTTCATTCCCAGCACATTCCCTTCAAGTATGTTAGTGATGAAAGTATTGTGTCTGATGACATGTCCAATAAATTTTAATTTCCTGTTTTCCATTTCGTTTAAAAATCTTCTCTCTTCTTTAACTTCCCTTAAGACTTTCAGGTTGGTTTTTCTTTCCGTCCAGCTCGTTCTGGTAATTTTCCGCCAATAATAATAATAATAATAATAATAATAATAATAATAATAATAATAGCGTGCGGCCTCCGGTGAGGCCTGGTGCAGGTCTTGTTCTAGTAGACGGCCTATAGCGACCTGTATGTTTGAGAGGGTGGGACTCTAAGGTGATTTCTAATGAAGAATACGGCCCACACACCCAGCGCCTGAGCCAGACGAATTAACCAATTAAGGTTAAAATCCCCGACCCGGCCGGGAATCGAACCCGGGACCGTCTGGGCCAAAGACCAGAACGCTGACAATTTAACCATGGAGCCGGACTCAGTAATAATGATTCGTTGTTAAAAAATAAGTAGACGGGATATTATTTAAGTGTAACCACAACGGCAGGGTAATATATCATTGATAACGAGTCTGTTGTCACAAAGTACAAGAAGAGGATGAAAGTAATAATAACTCGATAATGTTTATTTAAGAGAGCCTCCGTGGCTCAGACGGCAGCGCGTCGGCCTCTCACCGCTGGATATCGTGGTTCAAATCCAGCGCCTCGGCCTCTCACCGCTGGATACCGTGGTTCAAATCCCGGTCACTCCCTGTGAGATTTGTGCTGGACAAAGCGGAGGCGGGACAGGTTTTTCTCCTGGTACTCCGGTTTTCCCTGTCAAGTTTCATTCCAGCAACACTCTCCGTTATCATTTCATAGCATTAATCAGTCATTAAGAATCACCTTGAGAGCGGCGACCCCCTTGTACTAATAGCCTATATCTGTTTCATTCATTACATCCCTGAGCCGGTCAAAAACTGGAAAACAGGTTGTAGGTGTTTCAATGTTTATGTAAGTCTACTTCACTTTCCAAACGTGTTACTATATTCATTATATTCATTTGATGGTAGCTGTATGGAATAACGACTTACGGAAAAGATTGCACGGTCTTGATAAGAAAGGGATTTTGTATAATCTAGATTAACCAAATAATACGTAAAAAAATTATAATTATTCAAGGTGCTGGCTTGTTGTTTAAAGGGGCCTAACAACTGAGGTCATCAGCCCTTCTTTAGGGTGCTGTCCAATAGTTCTTGTGCAAGGTTATTTATAATTCAGATACCTATTTCATATCCTTTGATACCGATAACTGATGGCCACGCTGAATGAATGTCAAGATGCAGCAAGTGGGCCTAACCTTAGAGGATGGTGACATTCTACTGACCATTGCAAATTATTCGTGGAACATATGCAATCATCCTTATTTTCTATATTTTGTTTTGTAATCCTGAAGACGTTAGATGGAATCGGAGGTAAACTGCTTCGGAGCAAGAATGCGGTTCATTCGATTCCGAGAATTTCATGACAGATTCTGACATTTCTTCTTCCCAGCTTGTGTATATTTGAATTGTTCCGAGTCACGAATGTAGACGGAACATCTCCCTATGACCTTAACTGTACTTCACTTTCATCAGCGGATGTGTAGTGTTGCGTGTTGCGGAAAATTAATTGAGACTGATAAAACCAAAACGTGTTGTATACTGTATAATAACAACCGTGAGGAAAACGAGAGCTACCTGTATTTTTTTTTCCACTTATCCGCTTTCCATATGGAAGTAAATAATTGGTAGGTAACGTAAACAAGCTCTTTTTACTGGCTAACAAGTCTGTCATGGACACTCATCTTCTCGATAAAATTTGACTCTATCTTAAATTGATTTTAGTTTATTCCCCGGTGCGCATGAACTTCTTGTTACTCGTAATTGCATGCCAGAAATATACTTCAATTCCAATTAACTAATGAAATTAGGCAGGTGGTTAACCAAGTGTTTACATAGAAATGTGCGTCCTCAAAATAATACCATTTGCAGAGAGAACGAAATTTTGGGTTTCATAAATTCCTGTTTATGTCAATATACAGAAATGGTACCTTAGATATTATTATAGCGATGAATTACAGATAAGTTTATGTTCCTTACGGAAATCAGATCTCTCCTCTGCGACTCATATTTGATGTTCACTTGACTGAACTGAAGATATTCACTTTCAATGTTTATAATCACTCATTCGGTGTTTCTAAGAATATGGCTAGTTGTCTTCATCATTTTATTTTCTGGTTCCCAGTGTATGGGACCCTCACCAGGATTACCTGATTCAAGAATTGGAAAAAATCCAAAGAAAAGCAGCTCGATTTGTTCTGGGCGATTTCCGACAAAAGAGTAGCGTTACAAAAATGTTGCAAAGTTTGGGTTGGGAAGAATTGAGAGAAAGAAGAAGAGCTCCTCGACTAAGTGGTATGTTCCGAGCTGTCAGCGGAGAGATGGCGTGGAATGATATTAGTAGACGAATAAGTTTGAGTGGCGTTTATAAAAGTAGGAAAGATCACAATATGAAGATAAAGTTGGAATTCAAGAGGACAAACTGGGGCAAATATTCATTTATAGGAAGGGGAGTTAGGGATTGGAATAACTTACCAAGGGAGACGTTCAATAAATTTCCAATTTCTTTGAAATCATTTAGGAAAACAACAGATAGGGAATCTGCCACCTGGGCGACTGCCCTAAATGCAGATCAGTATTGATTGATTGATTGATTGATTGATTGATTGATTGATTGATTGATTGATTGATTGATTGATTGATTGATTGATTGATTGGGAGTTTCCGTTGTACGTGGATTTGGCCCAGCTGTATTGCCGGATGCCCTTTTTTTCTTACTTTGCTTTACGTCGCCCCGACACAGATAGGTCTTACGGCAACGCTGGGAAAGGGAAGACCTAGGAGTGGGAAGGAAGCGACCGTGGATTTAATTAAGGTGTAGCCCCAGCATTTGCCTGATGTGAAAATGGGAAACCACGGAAAACCATTTTCAGCGCTGCCGACAATGTGGTTCGAACCCACTATCTTCCGGACACAAACTCACAGCTGCGCGGCCCTAAGCGCACAGCCAACTTGCGATGTCCTTTCTGACGCCAATCCAAAGTATTCACTGCAGTATTCACTGTTGTATGTTCCTCTGGTGATATTTTTCTGTGCAGATGAAGATGTGTGTAAGTCGAACTCAGGCACCCAGTTCTCACGGTAGAGGTATTAGCCATACGCGGCTAAAATCCACGACGCAATCGGAAATCGAACTCGAGTCCTTCTGAACTGAGAGCTGCTGTGCAGACTATTCATGCAAGGAGCAGAACAATCGCTATAATAACTATGATAGAAAAATTGCTGTAATATCAAAAATGAATTCGATTTTCTAAAGTAATGCAAAGCTATTCATTGCTGTATACTCGCGTCTTATTCATGTCTTTCAATATTATTGTTATTGTCATCATCAGATCAACAACATAAAAGTTGTTGGACATGTTTAGCGCAGTCTGCTGGCTTTGAATCGAGAGGTCCGAATCCCGATGGGCCGTGGCTTGGAATTTTCACCTGAAAAGTCAAAGGGGTTCTGGCTTTAAAACTCCGGGCAAGAATCAAAATATGCCAGGATGGCTCCAGTGGCCCCAAAAAGAATTGTAATGAAGTGGAAGAATTTTATCAAGAACATAAAAGACCAGACCAAACCGTATGGCACAACAGCCCCGAAGGCGATGGCCTACCAAGCGACCGCTGCTCAGCCCGAAGGCCTGCAGATTACGTGGTGTCGTGTGGTCAGCACGACGGATCCTCTCGGCCGTTATTCTTGGCTTTCTAGACCGGGATCACGAACATAAAACTTACTTTATTACATCACTAGCATTTGTACCCGTTCAACGCACGGGCATTTACAGTGGATTACATGTTTCCTTCAGGAATTTATGTGAAGTAACATGGCTCTATTCACACCTTTAATGCGACATGTTAAATTGATATTTTCCTGCGACAGCCCGGACCAGTAACAACCTGAACAAATTCGAGAGAGAATGAGAACGATTTCCGAATTTATTGTACGGTACAGTTCCTGGTCCGAAGTTGTGAGAAATTCTCCGTGATTCTCAGGTTGCATATTGTATCTCTGACCACTTGCGTGGCGCTCTGACGTTGATCATACCTCTCCTAATATCTGCTCTACCGAAAAGAGTAAAATGGCTCTTGAGTTTTTCCCGTTACCCACCTTGAAGTGACATGAACGACATGCTCCACGGGCCTTGGAGTAAAAATCTAATTTTTCTTAACCATCTGCGTTATTATCCGTCGTACAATAAATACGTACATGGCATAAAGGAACGGGAATACCATATTATTAAACGTCTGTTATATACAGTCTTTTGAAAGACGTAATGTCAATGAAAATATTTGAGAATGATCTTGCTATAAATAACAACTCTGTGTGGTTACCATGACATCATATGCACCTGATAACACAATCCGCAGTGAGTAGATTCCAAATAAATAACTTGGTGAAATAAGGCTACCAGTTTTCCACTTTTAGAAACAGACAGACAGACACCAAAGGAAAGGTTTTACCTCATGTTTATTCTGTGTTCAGGTACATTAGGAGGGGTTTATTTTCAAGCCGAGTAAAATATTAAGTTATGCATCCACTGATTTCCTCTTGTTATGGATCCTTCAAATAACTGTAGGTGTGCGAGGGTGTCCGCCACTGGCTGCAGAGCATGACGTTCGTAGAAAATAGTATTTTTCTCCGTCATTTGAAGAGATATAATGTACATAACAAAAATTACTTAAAATGAAGGGGCGTTTCACATATAGTCAACAGATATAACAAATAATGAATAGCGTAAGTGGAAATTGAAAAGAAACCTCTTCTTGTCTTCCGATGAACCCCCAGTCTATGTAGTGATTTTTAAATGATATGCATATCGAAACGTGCTCCTGGAAGATTGGACTCTAAATATGAAGTCTGGTCGAGATATAATCAATAGTATAAAATAAATTTGAAAAAAGTCGTCCTTGGTCTTCCTGTAAACCCCCAGTCTATTCAGTGATTGTTAAAAGATATGCATATAGGAACATGCTCCTGAACGAGTAGACTCTAAATATGAAGTTCGGTCGACATATAATCAATAGTGTAAGATTAAATTGAAAAAAACTATTCTAATCTTCCTAGAAAAAAGTCCTATTGAGTGATTTTTAAATGAGATGCATGTCGAAACCTAATCCTGGATTAGTAGACTCTAAATATGAAGGTTGGTTGAGATCTATTCAGCCGTTTACCCGTGATGATGAAATAAACAGACACGAAAGCTAAAAACTAATGATTTGATCTTGCGTTCATCTAAAACGGATAAATACATGAAAATTTGGCGAAATAATTAACATTACAGACAGCGGATCCCCTAGAATTATTTTTATAAGATTACGCACTTTCTTTATACTCGTATTCCTAGGACTTGCGTATCTCCAGTGCACTAGGTGCAGTGTTCCCTCTGTGCTGGGTATTGGCCGCCGAAATAACTGAAGCGTACTCCTTGTTGCCTGATTGTAGGCAAGTTCATACTCTTTTGAATCTCTCAATCTCTGTTTCATCAAGATATCGGTACATCTCCTTTCAGCTGATCTCAGCCTACCCGGTAACTTACTACTTTTATTGTGCTAGTGGTAAACTACCTCCTACTGTCATCAGTTCCCTGATCGAGTGAGGGAGAGATGTTCTTTTGACTGCCACAATTATATAATTGTCTTCCTAGTTGAAATTGACTGTTTATTTTGGTTTCAAAAGAGGACCTTTCTTTTCGACAGTTTTGAATGTGACAACCAAATTCAAAGTAATTCATTGATACTTTTAGGACTTCACTTTCAAAGTATATTGATGTTATAAAGCGAATGTGGAAGCTGAGTGACATTATCTTTAGATTCTCATCAAGCCGATCGTGGTTTAAATCCCGGTTATCAAATGATTTTCGAAATGAAAGGTCGTTTCCATATCTTTCGAATTCCACGTAAAATGGAACTGACCTGAGTTCTTCTACGTATAACTTTTGTGGCTACTTTCCTTTCCGATAACCCACTTTCACTATCGCGGATCATTTGTACGCGATCTTGGAGAGATAACACGCTTCTCGCATTCTTAGACATCTCTACCGTCACAGCACGTCACAAGAAGTGAATTGTTGCGACACACAGCCTCTTCTCCCTGCTTTTAAAACTATTCCGGACAGTTTATTTAAACTTCCAACAAAAATCTTTCTTAATTTTATTGGAAGTTGAATTACTGAGTTTATTATGTAGGCCCAGCTCGGTCGATTACTCAGGCAGATATGGATTGCAGAGGTTAACTTTCGTAACAAATAAGAGTTAGAGAATGTCTTTTAGCTCTTCAAGAACTTTAAGTACTTGCCAGTCTCATGAATATTACACTCCTCCAAATTTTATTCAGGAGTGGTTCTACGGAAGAGGTTAGACAAAGAAAATGTCCGGTCGGTGGCCGGGGAGAGGAGTGGTATTTAAATAGAGGTACAAAATGCATTATCCGTACGCGATTTTAACTCAGTTCTTTTAAGAAACGGTCTTTAAGTGGGGGTGCTCTGTCAGACAGGTTTAACTGTAATTTTGTGTATCACAGTATCAAAGTCACTAAGCATCTCATAGCGTTGAAAAGATCATTGAATGGATATCCTTGAGCATATTTCACCTGCAGTAGGCTAATCGGCCCCTTTCCACAACATGTTGCAGGTTCCCAATCGTCCCATACAGTGGCGTTTTAAATCATTAGAACCGAGGTTTTTGGAGACACCGAGTAACGGGAATTTTATCCCGCAGGAGTTGTTTTACTTTCTAGTAAATCTACTGCCGTATTTGAGCACCTTCAAGTACCACTGGACTGAGCCAGAATCGAACCCACCTATTACTCTGTAACCACTAGGTAGCATAGGTAGTACTTGAGTTATATCGTTCGGATTGCGGAATGCCTTTGAGCACTGCTGGCCTTTGAACTGGGAGAGCACACCTGTCTTGAGCAGGTCACTTTATTGCAAGCCTTTTATAGTGCCAATATAAGAAGAAGGCGCTACCAGTAGAACCTGTCGTTCTTCTTCACAGCATTCACGTCGACCTGCCGCTGTAGCAACATGATTAAGAGCTTCGTCCGCACGATTTTCTAAGCTTGGTAAATTATGACATCTAGTGCGTATGTGATAAATAATAATAATAATAATAATAATAATAATAATAATAATAATAATAATAATAATAATAATAATAATAATAATCGTATGGCCTCAGCTACCGTGTGCAGACATTTCAATTTGACGCCACCTGGCTGTCTGCTCGTCAATTTCGACGTTCCGTTTTACTCTAAGCCCACTAGATGGCAGACCGAGTAAACCGAAACTCTCTTGGGCGTCTATGGCTGAGATTTAATGAATTTTGTCGGGTAAACACCAAATGTGTCACCAGAGTTCTTTTACATGCCGACATCGTACGACATGGAGTGTCGAATGGACTTTTTTCCGCCCTTCAAAAATCCGACTACCTCTGCCGGGCTTGAACCCGCTATCTTGAGATCCGGAGGCCGACACTCTACCACTGATCCACAGGGGCAGCTATGTGATACATGACTCGAGTTAACAGAATACTTTCTCGAAAGAAACCCGAACGATTAAATTGCGCGGTTCGGGCCGTGTAACTGTTTGCTTACATTTAGGAGATGGTGATTTCGAACTCCGCTGTCGACACCTCTGCAGATTGTTTTCCATGGTTTCCCATTTTCACACTAGGCAAACACTGGGAATACACCTTAATCAAAAACGCGGTTGCTTTCCTCTCAGTCTTAGCCCTGCCCGATCGCCGTAAAACATGTCTCAGTCGATGCGACGTAAAACCATTAGAAAAATAAGAAAACATACACTTAACCGAAACTAGGAAACCATGGCCTTAATTCAGGTACCAAAATGATCGATATAAAACAATTGATTTTAAGAATAGCATCTTCCTCTTTTCTTCTTTTGCTACAGTTTTTCCCCACACCTGTGGGGTCGCGGGTGCGAACTGTGTCGCACATGTGGATTTGGCCCTGTCTTCCGGCCAGATGCCCTTCCTGACGCCAACCCTATATGGAGTGATGTAATCACTATTGCGTGTTTCTGTAGTGGTTGGTAGTGTGGTATGTTGTCTGAATATGATGAGGAGAGTGTTGGGACGGACACAAACGCCCAGTCCCCGAGCCAGAAGAATTAATCAGAAGCGATTAAAATCCCCGACCTGGTCGGGAATCGAATCCGGGACCCCCTGAACCAAAGGCCAGTACGCTGACCATTCAGCCAAAGAGTCGGACGATTTACAGATTTACTGGCACGTAAAGAAGCTTCTGCGGGACCAAATTCCGGCACCTCAGCGTCTCCGAAAACCTTAAAAGCCGTTAGAGTGGGACGTAAAGCCAATAACTAAAAAAAAGGATCATTAAGCTCGTTGAAATCGATTGGACGTTGGGTCTGACCTCTCCTTGTAAAAACTATAAGGAGCTGCTGCACTGGAGACTCGGATAAGTTTCAGTCTGTTGGAAACTGTAACCTATTTTCAATATCTTCAAGCACCCAATTCATTATAGCTTTGGTGATTAGATATCTTTATAGAAATATTTCTTCTGACAACTCTAAAAAGTCGTTTTTCCTTAGTATGGGTCGTACTTTGCCTTATTCAGTTTATAGTCTTCATATAGCAGTGAAGCTTCAAACTTAGGTCTTCTACATGCCTCCATTTTGAAATTTTAGCAGCTGTTAAGAGGTTTAACACAGGACTGCTGTCATGTTAATTTAACATAAGTATTAACAATTTGTTAGAATTAACAATTCTTGATGAGACGGCCATTTTGTTAAATTATGTTTTAAGTCTCCTTAACAGCAGTGTTAACACTTAACATTCGTCGAAGAAACTGGACCTCGGAATCGGAAGAGGAAAAGAAGAAAGCGAGAAGCCTGACAAAAGAGGAAGCAACGTCGGACCCACTTAGAGGTATCGAGGGTACTAATTTCACGGTCTCAAGTTGATCGTCCCTTGGGAACATACCTTCTTATTAAGTTCTTACAATTAGCAAGACATGTATTCCGTTCTTCTTGATAGTAATAATGTTATCGGTTTTAGATTCCAGTAAATATTTCTACGGTTTTTGGAGACACTAAGGTGTTGAAATTTTGTTCCGCATGAGTTCTTTTACGTGCCAGTAAATCTGAGGCTGACGTATTTCAGCACCTTCAAATTGCACACTATGAATTTCATTCCGTATTGACGGTTTGTCGTTTACATCAAATTAAATGTTAAAAAATCCTCCTATTCAATACATCGTAATATATTACATACTGTATATAAAGATGGTAACTTATACCTTCAAATAACACCGGATTGAGCTGGTTTCGAACCCGCCAACTACAACTCTCTCTGCTGTCTGCTCTACTCAGCCTGGATATATTTTTCTTCATCTTCTTTCTTTTTTCTATCTTTCTTTCCTAGCACTATGAAGTTTGAAATATAAGACACATCCTGATTCTATTTCTCGATAACTATTAATTTTTTGAACGAAATCACCTCATGAAAGGATGAACTTTTTTCAAATTCACGGCAAAATTACTATCAATCAAGGATGTGATTGTGACCTCGGTCTTGCCGCACATGAAGTAATCGTAACTGTTCAGACAAGAAGCTCGTCAGAATGAAGCAATATAGGAAGATTCCCGCCCTCGTCTGCCCGTTCTGCACGATGGTCGCTTAGCATGCGATCAGAGCAAGTTAACCTTTCAATACACAGTAAACCACTTGCGAAAAAGGTCGTTTATGAAATTCTTGATGAAACTCAATAACGACGTAATATACTGCCTACCTTGAACCACTTATCGTCGTCGTCATCATCATCATCGTCATTCAGAAATTTTCAGATTTCACTGGCGTTCAGTGACAGGCGGAATTGATAATGATTAATGTCAGATAATTTTATTGATGTTGCTTCCTGCTAATTACTTTTACAGTTTTCGAAGAAGCCAAGGTGCAGGAATTTTGTCCTGCAGGAGTTCTTTAACGTGCTGCTAAATCTACCGACACGAGCAACTTCAAATACCGCCCAGCTGAATCGGGATTGAATACGTCAACTTGGGCTCAGAAATCCGGTGCTTGTATTCGTCTGAACCACTCAGCCTGAAGATCGGTGGAATTACTACCCAAATCGAATCAAACACTTCTGATCTTCCATTTTCCTCGTATAGTATAATTGACCTTTAAATCCTTGGCTGTCAGTTCATTTACTGTATTTATTCATTTTTTTTTATACATCGAGTTGAGCCTCTATGGACTGCGTGGTAACAACCAACTTCATTTCAGTGTCTAGGTCTTGTTCTTGTTCCGGCTTTGACTTCCTGCCAGTATCTTCTGAGCCCAGCGACGAGTGCCTGTTTATGCTCATCAGACAAAGGTCCTTTCCGTCTTCTGGAAGTTGATGCCATTTGGAAACCTTGATAGTTGTTCACCAATCTTCTGAATGTGCTCCTGTCATGAATTTATTATTATTATTATTATTATTATTATTATTATTATTATTATTATTATTATTATTATTAGGTGTTTTCTTGTCTTTAAATATTGTCATAGTTTTCCTTGTTTTCCTTGTATTAATTTTGAGGTTCCATTTGCCTCTGCTGGTCAACAAACATATAAATATTCAAACTCGGAAGGCCTTTCCAAAAGCCTTTGTATGGAGTGTGCTTCTGTATTGTTGCGAAAGCTGGACATTAGGTATGCAAGAAAAGAAAAAGAACGAGAGGCAGTTGAAATGTGGATCTGGAAAAGAATGCAGAGGATAAGTTGGACTGAAATGAAGAGCAATACCGAAGTCCTTAGAGAGATAAGAGAAGAACGGAATCTGATAACTGAAATTGAAAAACGGAAAATAAAATGTATTGGTCACATTCTGCAGCATGAGGAGTTCCTTTGTAATATCATTGAAGGAAGAATTGCTGGAAAAAGAGGAAGAGGACGACCCAGAGTATCTTACTTCAAGAACCTGCTTCTGAGGATGAAGTGCAAGACCTACGTTGAGTTGAAAAGACTGTCTCAAGATAGACAACTGTGGCTGCAGCGACAAAGCTTAGCCTTTAGAATATGATGATGATGATGATTATTATTATTATTATTATTATTATTATTATTATTATTATTATTCGTTTTAGCCTTAACTTTCTGACTACTTTCGCCTACTTTTCTTCTTTACTGGCTCCCATCTTCTCTCCTTCAAACTTTTGAACTCCTAGATTTGATAAATATTCTTCTTCTCCTTCTTAATCTGCTTACCCTCCAGGGTTGTTTTTTCCCTCGTAATCAGCGAGGGATCCCACCTCTACCTCCTCAACGTCAGTGTTCTCGAGCGTGAGACTTTGGGCCGGGGGATACAACTGGGGGAGGACCAGTACCTCGCCCAGGCGGCCTCACCTGCTATGTTGAACAGGGGCCTGGGGGGATGGGAATATTGGAACGGATAGACAGAGAAGAGGGAAGGAAGCGGCCGTGGCCTTAAGGTATCATTCCGGCATTTTCCTGGGGAAGAAGTGGGGAAACCACGGGAAACCACTTGGAGGATGACTGAGGGGGGAATCAAACCCACGAGTACTCAGTTGAACTTCCGAGGCTGAGTGGACCCCGTTCGAGCCGTCGAACCATTTTTCAAATCTCGTGGCAGAGCCGGGAATCGAAACCGGACCTCCGGGGGTGGCAGCTAATCACGCTAACCACTACGCCACAGAGGTGGACTTTGATAAATCTATCCGCTAAATCGTCTCCTTTCACTCCAGTCTTGGGAAAATTAATTCACAGTTCCCCTTATGTTCTGTCTCCCGTTGTCTGAAGAACTTGAAGGATTCGTTTCGTCAGCCGGTTCCTCTCCATCCTCATTAAGTGTCCATAGTACTGACTTCCTATTTTCTTCATCAGTTCAACCACTCTTTCTATCTTCCGGTTCAATTATAAGTAGGAAAGCCCCGCGGTGTAGAAGGCAACGCCTGTCACTCGGCGGCCCCGGGTTCGATTTCCGGTCGGGTCAGGGGTTTTAAATTGTAATGTGACGTCCTTAATCTTCCTTTCCTCACACACAACATTCCACACTATCGCCATTCCAATTACACGCAGGTTCATACAATAAGATGCCAGTAGGGGCAAAAGATCCACATGGGTCGACGCCCCGAACAAATAGCATTTAAAATAAAAAATGAAAATAAAAAAAGGAAAGTTCGCAATATGAAGATAAAGTTTTAATTCATGAGGACAATTTGGGTCAAATATTCGTTTATAGGAAGAGGAGCTAGGGGTTATAAATTTACCAAGAAAGATGTTCGATACATTTCCAACTTGATTGATTGATTGATTGATTGATTGATTGATTGATTGATTGATTGATTGATTGATTGATTGGTTGGTTGGTTGGTTGGTTGGTTGGTTGGTTGGTTGGTTGGTTGGTTGGTTGGTTGGTTGATCTTTTCCAGGCATAGGCCTATCTAATGTTTTTTCTGCATAGGAGTATTATTCACTTAATTCTTTTGTTGAGGAAGTTTGTGGAAGGGTGCGTAGTGAAAGAGCCTCTTATCCTTGGCTGACAAATTGCCGTGGTAAATCCGCATCGTGCTCTCCAGGTGAGGGAGGACTTACCGAAGTGCAACATTCTAAGAACGTAGAAGCTACTCTGGTGCACCTTTCCCTCTGTCCCTTTACTCGGAAGGGTACAATTTTCTGCAATACTTCTCAATTTTCAGTTGCCTTTGGGATTTATTATACCATATTCCGAACATGGTATTGTTATCGTGTTCTTTCAAAGAAAGTGCGCCCCATCGTTTATGACATAATAACTTGTTGTGACAACAACGTAGGCTCTTCTAGTACTTTATGATACTGGGTTCTTCTTCAGATTTCGCAGCTTTTATGATACTGGATTCTTCCTCAGCTTTCGCAGCTTTGAAATGAAACGCCGTTACGAGTGCAGCAAATTTCACCACACTAAAGAGTGCCCTGCCGCCAAAGCAAAATGAAGAGCAGGTAGAGAACACACTCAGAAAGGTTCCAGGTGAGGTCAACGACACTGCCCAACAATACTGAACCATTTATACCTCTAAGTGCGTTATATAACCCTGAGTGTATATTTTTAACCTGCCGTGAACAGCCATTTTAATTTGATGTCATTTAGTCTGCTGGTGCGGCATTTTTATGATTTAATATATTATTATTATTATTATTAAAAACACTATCCATACGTCAGTTGACGAATGTGGTCGACATATTCTTAAGGACTTACGAGAACCAGTTGAGAAGGAAGTGCAAGACTATCTACGATGCGTATTTTAAATGTTCTTGGGAGATAGCTGGAAGTACAGAGCTATCGGACTTCGATACGGCATGGTTGTGGATTGCCGCCCCAGTGGGCTGCCTAACAGGGTAATTGCAGTGAAGTTAAAAACAGGCCCATATCAACAGTAGCATTCGTTCTGCGTAAGTGGAAGGTGGATGGACATTGTGCAGCAAGAAGAGTATATCTTCCCATTGGAATACTGTGCATAGAGGCCCGCTAACTAGGATATTTCGGAAGAGCAGTGGTACATAATCCGTACATTATATCATGGAAGGCAGTATAGCTCGGTGATTCAAGTAGTGTTTGGACCGTCATAACTGGACACTGCAGCAGTGGAAATCTATTCTGTGAAGTAATAAACCGAGATTCACATTATTTTGGTCCGATGGGCTTGGATGGGAGTGGCGTCTGCACGGGGAGCGGGCACTCACCCTTTCTTAACACTAATCAGAAGGGAAAAAAGAAAGAGAACGGCCACGAAGGCCGTATAAATTAAAGACTCCCTAGGCTTCGCAAACCTAATACCGTCGGGATCAGAAAAGAACGAGAGTGGGTTGACTAAGCGAAGTTGGACAGGAAAGGAAACCTGTCGCATATCTGCTTTATTTTTACCTGTAACCTGCGGTGATATTAAAGGTGTACATTTTATCATGTATTTATGGACACAGTAGAGCGAATGGCTACTGTAGGTGTTAGAAGAAGGTGAAGGTATTCTGCATGTCAACAGCTAGCTCATGTTTCGTACGTAGCGCGAATCGAACAAGGCTGTCTCCGGCTAGCAAATGAAGCACGTTTGAATATGCATTCTCTCAATAAGTACTTGCCTGATTTTCAAATAATCACAGCGCTGAATTGATGATATATGTAAGTCTAGGTACGGAAAACAGCGTAGTTTTATTTGAAAAATAAACTTAGTGTCGTTATCTGAGCAGATACTGACACCCTGGAAAAATATTTCAAGTTCAATTATGATCCCCTTGGTAACATTACTGAAAGTGAAAAGAGAACTTCGATATCTTGAACGGTTTTCGAGTTATTTGAGGTGGACATGTTAGCTGAATAACCGTGTATATAAGAAAACGTAAAGTCCAGTAATACTGCCTTGTGGAAGACCCACCCTCCACCTCTTAATCATTACAGGATCAGATAATGCTTCGCCTACTGCAATTATCTGAGTTCGATTTTCCAGTATTTAGTCACATTCATTCACTCTTACGTCTAGTCCAATAGCCTTCATTTTCATTAGTTATCCCCCATGATGATCCCAATCAAAGCCTTGGGTAGGTCAGTAGGGATAGAGTCCATTTGACCTCCTCAATTATGAATATTTTCTATATTTTGCTGGAATCCTCTGAGTTGAACCTCACTGGAATAACCTTTCCTAAACAAGAATTGCCTCTTTGAAACGAGAAATAATGTTTTCCCATAGGTTACATATAATACATGTATACTAAAAACACATTAACTGCAGAAAAATCTTAATGAAAATGTCTTGTTAATATCACTAATGTTCATTGTTATGAGATGCATAAGTGAATTATCCTGTGATCTGCCTTAGGTCAGAAGGCTCTCGTAAGTGTCTTATGTAATTCCTAAATGGATCCATGATGTTCTGTTAGCATGCGTCTCTTATGAAGTATGAAGTGAGCAACAGAGCTTGGTCGTTGAAGGATGTTCCCCTTATATGATCATCCTTTCAATTACCTCTTAGAAGTGATCGGTGAGGCTGGGTGTGGTTTATGCCAGAGTAGCTTCCGGTACACTGTAGCTTCCAGCAGCCCAGTGAATGAATTAAAACTGCTAACTGATTGAAAGAACTTTTGCACTGGGCAGCATCCTGCATGGAAATTGTTTTTGTTCATAACCGGTGTGGAGAGATGAACCCATGGGGACCTCGAAGATCAGCTTATAAGAATTACCTGTTTCCGGGCCGCAGGGGAAGTAGAGTCGTTTTATACGCTTTGTAGCCATTTGCTCCTTCACGATCAGCTTCTAGACCGATGTAGTTAACTGGTTGCAGGAAACTTAGTCCAACTGTCTGTATATTTAAACTCGTACCACGATGTACCACCTTTGATAAGCAATAGCATTACTCATAGTAATAAGGAAACTTGTTTCCATTTGTTATTGTTCAGAGTCCTCTTAATAATATTATTGTTTCTATGCCCCCACTAACTAGTTGTAAGGTTTTCATACACGCCGAGGTGAAAGAATTCTGTCCCACAGGAATTCTTTTACGTATTGACACGAGTAGTTATGAGTTAAGTGCCTTTACACACGAAAGTGTTAAAATTCGGAATCCAGTATTGCCGTTTGCGCAGCGGACAGTCCTCAGTCAGTGATTTTCTACTTCACTGATTTCCGAATTGTTCGAACTAAGAAAACAGGCCAACGAAAGCCGTCAGTACGTACGTTTGGGTAGTTTCATGCTTCTGCTGTGGCCATTCACCCCTTCTACTCAAATATGTTCCAGCAGTTTTGATTGATATAAGAGTGCTTATCTGTGGTACATTCAAGGACCCTCTTGCATAGCTAGACTAACAGCACTTCGGCTGTCCTTCGGGGAGTCGGAGGCTTGGGGAGGGGGAGATATATCTGCATTATTGTTAATAATAATAATAATAATAATAATAATAATAACAATAACAGCGTATGGCCTCCGGAGAGGCGCGGTGCAGGTCTTTCGAGAAGACGCCTTGTGTGTTTGTCTAGGTGAAATTCTAATGTTTCATACGCTACAAATACCCAGCCTCCGAACCAGAGAAGTTAACCAATTAAAGTTAAAATCCCCGACTCGACCAGGAATCGAATTCGGAACCCCTTAGACCAAAGACCAGCATGCTAAACATTTAGCTATGGATCTGGACTATCCACGTATTGAAGACAGAAAACTGAACGTTTTACAGGTTGTTCCGCATAATTTGGAGTAAATTGTTATTTTCATATTTTGTGCTTAGTTTATAATTTTTCACTGAATAGAATTTGTTACACAGATCGTGAACAAATAAAGGTGTTGTAAAACTGGCATTTTAAACAGCGCATAGTAAACTATTCAATAACTTCGGTAAGTTCATTTGAATACTTTCAGTAGGTTTTAAGAAGATGTTCCTTTAACAGGAAAATGTTTAAATTACGGAAAACGAATTCGAAAGTTGCATAAAGTCACGCCCACGCCTGAAAAATTCGTTTGAGATACTTGGAACGATATTTTTCTGTAAAATGGTTTAAATTTAAACTGAAAGTCTGAATTATATTTCTCATCTAAAAACCAAAAACAATTGGTCTATAAATTTAGTAAATAGGCCTAACACTCTCCGGCTACCCTTAAAATCCATAGGAGTTCCAAGAACGTTAGAGACACAGCCGTATCATATTCGTCACCAGGCAATATCATCTGCTATCTTGCAGCGTGGAAGATGAATTGACTCTTTTACTGCATGCGATTCTTATTCTGTATGGACAGCTCACTTCTCATCTTTTTGCTCGGGTTAAGTATGTACACCACTTCTTTCCTGTCGTAATTTGTTACTTTTGTTTGTGCCAAAGGCGAAATTTTATACTTCTGAATAGAGATGCTGCATTTTGGAACGCGTACCCTTTTCAACCCCTACAGTCAGGTCTGACAGAAAGGCACAGTTAATAAGCAGGTTAGGGTTACGGTTGAGGATGTTTGAAATGAGCTCCAGTTTTGATTTGATTGATAGGCCACGCGTGTAGGACAACACGCACGCGCTTCGTGTAGCTAAATACAAGAAACCGCAAGGAGAAGGAAGAGGGAATATTTTTGATGGCGTGTAATTTTTTATGTGATGTTGGTGTGTGTGATGTCCTGGAGGTGAACACTGCCCTGTACTTAGCCTGCTCTATAAGGAATCATCGTGCCATTCGCAAGTGTTTCGCTTGTTAACAACAGCTTCACACCCCAAAGGCCTGCTGCATACTTGACATACTACACAACTATAAATTACGGTCTCCCCCTGGTGTAGGAAACGACACCCACGCTTAGTGATGTTAACATGTGTTCTCACCTCTGACCATAATTTCTTCTTTTACTCCTACTATCATTAGGAACTAGGTATGATAGCTTAGTGGTATTAACCTCCAGATCCAGAAGTTGCAATCCATGTACTTCGGAAATCCATCAAGTTCACATCTTAGCGTCAGTCATCTAAAAATGTTTATCTTTGGAGACGAAGACGACGTTGTTATCCATAGCCACAACCACATCCTTCCTACAAGTAATTGTTTGCATTGCCCGGTTACCGTAAACATCTGATTTTGTTATCGCTGACTGTTCATCTCCCCCAGTTGTATCTTGAAACTACAGTACTTAGAAAGTATAAGTCAATTTGGTACAATATCCCATAAGGAGTGTTTTTTCTTTATTTTCTTCCCAGCTTTTTTCTCAGCTTACTGGTGTCAGAACCTGATGTAAATTTTGGCCCTTACTGACTCAACCCTATGTGGAGGGATGAATTCACTATTATGTGCTTTTGTGGTGGTTGGTAGTGTGAACACTATGTAGATGGGAGAAGTGTGTAGCCTACTACCCAATCCCAGAGCTAGATAAATTAAACGTACGCAGTTAAAATACCAGGTCCGATTGGGAATCGAATCGGGGGATCTCTGAACCGAAACCAGACCAGTACGGTGACCATTTAGCCAAGGACAGGAAAGTTATGTGCGACACATATGTTAAATAATAATAATAATAATAATAATAATAATAATAATATCCAGCCCCTTGCCTAAATGGTCAGCGGAGAGGTCTTCGGTTCAGAGGGCTGCAGGCTCTATTCCCGGCCGGGTCGGTGATTTTAAGCTTCAATGGATAATTACTTTGGCTCGGGGTCTAAGTGTTTTACTGACCCCACCAATCTTGCAGCTTACACACCACACAAACTATCCTCCACTACAATAACACGCTATTTCCTACATACGGCAAATGCCGTCCACCCTCGTCGGAGTGTCTGGCTTACAAGGACTGCACCAGACTATAAATATCCGCGCGAAATGTGTAGTAGTAGTAGTAATAATAATA
Source organism: Anabrus simplex (assembly GCF_040414725.1). Classification (NCBI taxonomy): domain Eukaryota; kingdom Metazoa; phylum Arthropoda; class Insecta; order Orthoptera; family Tettigoniidae; genus Anabrus; species Anabrus simplex. Next base: position 1,293,726,054 of record NC_090265.1, read on the forward strand.
ATAATAATAATAATAATAATAATAATAATAATATACCGGGCGAGTTGGCCGTGCGGTTAGGGCCGCGCAGCTCTGAACTTGCATCCGGGAGATAGTGGGTTCGAACCCCAGTGTCGGCAGCCCTGAAGATGGTTCTCCGTGGTTTCCCATTTCCATACCAAGCAAATGCTAGGACTGTACCTTAATTAAGACCACGGCCGCTTCCTTCCTACTCCTAGCCCATTCCTGTCCCATCGTCGCCGTAAGACTTATCTGTGTCGGTGCGACGTAAAGCAACTAGCAAAAAGCAAAAAAAGTTTTGAAGTCATATTTATTGTCATATTTTAATACTTTTTAGGTCATTAATCCTGACATCCGCCTGTTGCCATTTCTTGATGGATACAGTATTTTTGTATCCGTCTCTTGGCACAGGCCAGAGCAAAGTGTAGCTTCCACCGAAGTCCCAGTCTCATTCATGGCTGTGACAATATGGAAGCTGCTGGGGTATGAGTGGTGCTGAGTAATGACATTTGGGACACAAATAGTGTCCGAGTGTTATGAAAGGTGTTGCTCATAGGATCAGTCGTGCTGCAGTGGCACCTTCTGGTCCAGTGAGGAAAGCAATGGCAAACTACCTCACTCCTCATCTTGCCTAGTACGCCTCATTTGGGCTCTGCTATTGGTTTTTGCAGTTTCCCTATAACTGCATAGCCTTTGGTGGTGCTATTTGAGGATCCAACCAGCCTCTGGGCTGATGATCTAACAGACAGACAGAATGCGTACATATTTCTAACATTTTTAGGTCATAAACATCCGGGCCTTACTCATGATTAATGCACCATATAAAGTTGTAGAAAATAAGTTCAAACATGAAAATACAGCGTATCCGGACCCATGTCCACATAACATGTTTCTCCTTCTACGTGTGAGGAGTATGTCCTGAAAATTTGGTCGTACCCTGTAGAGTTAGTAATGGTGAATGATTTTCAAGTCATTGTGTTTTATTTGTTTGAAATAAATACCACAACTATAATTCTGGTCTGAAGTGGCCTTCACCTTCAAGAGGTGATAGTCCATTTGCTCGCCAACAAACGAGTTGGTTAAAAGAAATTGGTCTGGATGTCTGAGTCATTAATAAACATATCTTATAAACAAATACAGACTGGTAGGTCGATGATTAGAATGGATATAAATCACATGGGCAGATGAATATTAATGGAACGTGAAGAAAGATGTCTTCAGCCTCTAGGCGGCGCAAGTGGACAAGCTGGTCCAAATGCAAGCTGCGAAGCTCCAGAAGCAGTCAGCGAGTTAACCGAACTGACGTTCAAGGAGACACAGGAAGGTAGACTCGAACAGGGTGAACATTTCTGGACAGGCTTAGAAAACAGCACAACCACTGAAAAATTGGCAAAACTCTGAAATTAAACTTGTTCTTTCTGGAAACACAGAAAATATTGGCATTTTAACAGTGTTCTGATTTCAAAATATTATGCTATTATACAAATCTGTTAGAATGTTTTATATTCAATACATTTACCATCCAAGGAGCGTAATAAGCTCAGTGACTTAGCTGTTGGCATCCCATCCGAAAGGCTGAAGTTCGATTCCTGGTCGATCCTGAGTTGAGATTTTCACCTGAAAATCACGTGCTGTCAGGAAGGCTATCCGACCTTGAACCAACAGCCAACATCAAAATGATCCTGAGTGGTTCCAGCGAGCTCAGATATACCTGAGATAAGCTGAAGAAAATATTTAGTTACCCCTCATGTCGTTACTGGGAAGAGCCAGTCGTTTCAGCGCAATGGAATGAATCAAGACGCCGCAGGTGTGGTATTTCACAAATGAAACATACTGTGAACTTACTCCAGTGAAGCAGTTTCTAGAGAGGTAACATACATGACCATGCGGTTAGGGTCGCGCAGCTGTGAGCTTGCACTCGGGAAATAGTGGGTTCGAACACCACTGTCAGCAGCCCTGAAAATCGTATTCCGTGGTTTCTCATTTTCACACCAGGCAAATGCTGGAGTTGTACCTTAATTAAGGCCATGGTGGCTTCCTTCCCACTCCAATCCCTTTCCTATCCCATCGTCGCTATCTCACCCAGCGAAATTATAAAAAAAGAAAAAAAGGACGGAGCTTGAAATAGGCTATTTATAGAATATATATGAAGGGGTATGAAGATTGCTTTCTGAATAACCCACGGTCTTGGACACAATAATTTAGGACACGAATCACACGACCCCTGGCACTCGTTCTTTCACTTGTGTACAATACACAAATATAGTAATGCAACCATTCGAGCGCCGGTGCATGCTCAGTTGGTGGGCACAAGAGTCCACCATAGTAAACACCCGACTGCATTCGGAGTGACTTTCCAAACCGAAGAATTTGTCTGATAAAAAATGAACAATTTTATTCAAATTATAGTACTTCTTCAGGCTTACCTTATCTTTCATGGGTTATGTGCCATAAAAAACAATTGATGAATAAAAAATAAATAATTAAGTATATAAAATAAACCTTATTAAACACTGAAGAAATTTCCAAATGCAAATAAAGATAATGACCAACATTGCGATAGACTCAGTGCTGGACTATTTTACATCGCACTGACAGCGATCGGTTTCCGATGACGGGATAGGAGAGAATTAGGATAAAGGACGAAGCGACCGTGGCATTAATTAAGGCGCAGCCCCGTCACCTTCCTCAATCATCACGCCCTACGTCACTGTTTACACCGCTGTCTTCCACCTCAGTTTCCTCCACCTTCACATATTCGAGAACACTAATTTCACTTTCAAAAATCAGTCAACAAATCAGCGTCAATATCGCCACTGACACACAACCGTCCGTAAATATCATCAGGTTCCATGCCGCGTCTGGTGGACGCCATGTAGATAACAAATATAAACATATAACAGCGACGAACTACAGTGTCACCGAAGGAAAAGCAACTCGGTTAAAAAAATTAACAGTAGATGGCAGCACGCTACAGAGAAATGTCCAGATTAAATAATACGTAAACGTCGACGCCATTTTCGCTCCAACATACGAAATATAAGTTATAAGTTCTGTCGGATAGGTCTGACATAGGACCGGAACGGAAAATTAACGATGTCAGATTGAGTCCAAAATTGGACCCCAAAGCGTTAGTGGTTGCTTCGTGGAATTGGAAACCTCTGCATCTCTGTCTGTTAGGTCATCAGCCCAGAGGCCGGTTGGCTCCTTCAAATAGCACCACCAAAGGCTATGCATTTATAGGGAAAACCGCAAAAACCAATGGCAGAGCCCAAATGGGGCGTACTAGGCCATTGGTTTCCTCACTGGACCAGAAGGTGCTACTGCAGCACGACTGATCCTATGAGCAACATCTTTCATAACACTCAGACACTAGTTTTGTCCCAAATGTCATTACTCAGCACCATCCATACCCCACCAGCTTCCATATTGTCACAGCCATGGATGAGCCGGGGACTTCGGTGGAAGCTACACTTTTCTCAGGTGTGTGCTAAGAGACGGATACAAAAATACTGCATCCATCAAGAAATGGCAACAGGCGGAACCTCTGCATAATATTTGCAAATTTCAGAATTCAAATATAACTTACAACAAGTAAACTACACACATTGTGACTTCCCCACTCGGAGAATAATCATCAAATGAGAAATGCAACCATTCAAGCTAAGGGCGCCAATCTTTAAGTTGAAGACTTAAAAATAAAATTTATAATCAAGCTTGGACGGACTCTTATCACAGGGGTGGGGTGATAGTGCACTAATCATTAAGCAGGAGAATTAAAAATCAAAAGGCTAATTAAGGCAGATTGATTAAGGTAAACTAGAAAAATACTATTTATTAGATTTAATATAAATGACGACGGTTTAACGAGAACTGAATTAAAATGGAAAATGAATTTAATAAAAAATTGAATGACTCTACTTCGCGAAAACTTGCAATATCTTTAACTCGCTTGCTCACCATTTAGTCTTGTTCTGCTGGTCCTTGGAAGGCTTCCCTCCTTGTAGCTGGAACATCATCGGTCGTCTTTGATATCTCTTCATCTGCAGCGAAGTACCATTCCTGCCTTGCAAATTGCACCCACCACTAATTGGAAGATGACTTCAAAACTAACACTCCCTATTATGCTTTATCCCGTATATTGGAGATAAGCCCTAAGTCATAGTTAGCAGAACCACCTTGGGTTATTTGGAGAGGATACTCAATTAAGAATCCTTCCAACTTTACTGAAAATGTTCTCTGAAGTTTCATTTCTATCTAGATTAAAACTATCTATTGACTTAGACTGGTTCAAACCGGTCTTATAGCCGTGCTGTACGTATTTCCTAATAAGAGTGGCTATACACCCCTCATTCAGAATTTCTAAGTATCGAGACGAAGAATCAAGTAGAAAATCAAGTAGAAGCTGTAGAATAACTCGTAGAATAATGTAGAGAGCGAATAAGAATGAATAAGTGATGCCACGAGCTCCAACACGTCCTTTTATAACCTTCTCTGGCGCTAATTACAGGTCGCTACACGTGGTCCAATCAGATGACATGTCTCTCCCCACTCCAGATATTAGAGTTGACGGGTCTTAACTCTGATATTAACTGTTCTTCTATTGGTCCATTCACTCATTATCCATGGCAACATGACGCTCCTTTGAAAATATAGGCGTTGTCCAGTTTGAATAATTCTGGTCGAAATACGGTAGCTTACGTTGGGACGCGTGAACACGTGCTCGCTTTCCCAGAACTTGATGTCTAAATTTGTCCTTCCTCCTTCCTCGGTGATGTTGCAAGATAGAGGAAATCTACTGCAAGTTAATTTTAAACCAATGTCGCAAGAATCCAAGTGAATATTAGAATATTCAGCCCTCGTTTACAAGTCGTAGTTACAAAGTAATGAAATGATAGTGAGCAAATGATTAAACATGAATTATAATACAATTACATACCAAAATAAATATCATGACGTTAAATTCCTGAATTAATTACACATAATAAAATTAATATAATTACACTGTAACGTCTGGAACGTTACAACATTTGGACAAATTTACTTTTGTATCATGAAATCGCCCAACACAGTTTGGCATTAATACTCATATCCGTATAATTGAATACGAATTTCTTAATTTTTCTGAGACATTCTGTATCTGTCAACTGATTGCGATGTGTTGGCTACACGGCACAGTTGTCATGTTGAGATTTAAACTATGACTATTCTTTTGTCTCGCAGATTAGAATTTTATAGCATATTTTGCATGTTTAAACTCTCAAAGTAAATATACGAGTAGACTGCACTTGGCATACATTATAATACTGTATTTTATATTTATCTTTGACCAGCAACGAGAGGTTAAATAATATCAAAAGACTCCTTGTTAGAGCGTTATTTGACAGCAAACTTGCAAATTCATGGACAATTGTTAGAGAAGTACCTAAATATTTACTCTCCGAGAGTGCATGTGCTCTGTGCATGAGAAGGCGGCGAAGTTAAAAGAAGTAATTCAGCCTATATCATGCTATTCTGGGGTGCAACGGAGCAGAAGGACAGGCGATGTTGACAAAGAGCATGGGTTCCTTCTTCTTCAGCTTCAGCTACAACGATTTGTCATTCCAGAGAAGGAAGATGCACTTACATTCTACTTCTGGAGTGGTTTGGGTGGGGTTATTATGAAAGCTCATATTAGTGAATATGAGAATGTGAACTTGCAGTTGTATTTACTGACTGAAACACGTTTTGTAGGCCTACTACCCAGCTTATCAAATGATTCCGAAACTGCTTGTGGTTCCCTTCGAGTACATTCATTTCCAGACGTAGATTTTAGTGACAGTGCTGTTGGTGTGTGGCCATTCTAGCTGCTTATAAGAGGCTTGCAAGTTGATTTACATCGCACCGACACAGATAGGTATTACGCCGACGATGGGACAGGAAAGCGCTGGGAGTGGGAAGGAAGCGACCGTGACCTTAATTAAGGTACAGCCCCAACATTTGCCTGCTGTGTAAATGGGAAACCACGGAAAACCATATTCAGGGTTGCCGACAGTGGGGGTTTAAACCCACTGTCTCCCGAATACTGGGTACTGGCCGCATTTAAGCGACTGCAACTATCGAGCTCGGTTAAAAGAGGCTTGGAACGTGTAGAACATGTATACCTCTGATGTCTGTGCTAACAACCAGGGGTAGGATGTTGATGAGATGTCATATTTTTTTTTTTTTTTTTTTTTTGCTAGTTGTTTTACGTTGCATCGACACAGATAGGTCTTACGGCGGCGATGGAACAGGAAAGGGCTAGGAGTGGGAAGGAAGCGCCCGTGGCCTTAATTAAGGTACAGCTCCAGCATTTGCCTGGTGTGAAAATGGGAAACCACGGAAAACCATTTTCAGGCCTGCCGACAGTGGGATTCGAACCTACTATCTCCCGAATACTGGATACTGGCCGCACTTAAGCGACTGCAGCTATCGAGCTCGGTCATATTTTAATTAGTTTACAACAGGCATTGCTAACTTGTGCAGAAATCCTGATCATAGTTCCCACTTTGTAGAAATGCTAATTTATTAGGTCATTTTTTGTCATTTTTTCCATTTTTGTATTTTTAGGTTATTATCTAAAATTATAGATTATTATCTGGTCATTTTATGGAATTTATTAGACTAATATTTATACTTTTTGAGTCGTTTTCTTACATGTTTGAAGATTTTGAAGCATATGCGCGTGTGGTATTGGATCTTATCGCAACTTTAAATATTTGATTACTTTCTTCTTCAGATGTTCGCGACTTGCCGGAACATATAACAGAAAATATATTATTGAAAAAAACTGAATTTGCAGTATTAAACAATGGGCTGAAATGTTAACCAGTATTTATGTGCATCTTCATCAAAGCATGAAATTAGATTAGGCATCCATTAAATTTATGTTAGTATAGAAAGTCGCAGTCTGTTTGTATGTTAAAATTATGCCAACAACAGAAATATAGGCTATATCAACTCGGTTAGTAAATTGATTGTAACCATTTCATTTAAAATGTACATGCCATTTTTAAGAGTTTTTAGATCATTTTACTGGAATTTATCCATAATATTATAAATCATTTTTGAAACATTTTTAGGTCATCAAAATCCTGGTCTTGCTAATAATTGAATCTGTAATTGTTCAATGCGTTAATTGTTGATGATGATGATGATGATGCTTGTTGTTTTAAGGGGCCTAACATCTAGGTCATCGGCCCCTGATGGTACGAAATGAGACGAAATGCAATGACAAAATAAAAATCCAAAATCTTCCACTGACCAGACTTCAAAGCGTGAGGACGAAAAATGAACGGATGGATATGAAGTTAAAACAATCAGTGGAGCAGACCCGCAATGCCTCAGTCTCAGAAACTGATGGAAAACAATAGTAATACTGACCAAGAGACTGCTTCTAGAGCTCAATACTGAACTGATGATGCTTGCAAGCTAATGGGGTCCAAAGTATAGGTCATCGGCCTCTCATAATGGTAATTATCGCTTGGAAAGTAGAACCATGGTATTTTACATGGTGCGGTACTAATCAAAAGTATCGTAGACTCCCGGTATTCCACACATTATGGTACTATTCACAGGCAGTGAAATTCGCACATATAATACAGACCTATGGTGTTTCACACATAGCGGCACCGTTTACAGGCAACGCGAACCTATGGTTTTCTTCACATAAGTGTACTAACCACAGGGACTCGTACTATCCCGTGGTGTTCCTTATATAGTGGGTACTAATCATAGGCAAGCCTGAACACTGGTGTCGCTCTTATAGTGCTATAATCACAGGTACCGTAAAAGCCTGACCGCACGGTGCTCGTGATTGCTACTAATCAAAAACCTATTTGCTACCTAACATTGTGGTACTACGCGCAAGTAACAGCGACCCATGGTGTTCCCCGCGTGCTGGTACTAATCACATGTAGTTTCATGGTTTTAACCCAATCATCAATTGGTCGCCCCTTTTAGTCGCCTCTTACGACAGCCAGGGGATACCGTGGGTGTATTTTTCGCCTACGTCCCCCACCAACAGGGGGTTGTGTGTTTGGTCCGCGAGAGGTATTTTATTTCCCTTAAGTCCGCCGGCAAGCCAGTTAGGACCCCCCTATCCGCCACCTGGGACGCGCCACGTGGGAGTATCACCTCTCCCCCTGCTTCGCCAGCGTAGTAGGTTCGTGGCATTATTTGTTATTAATTGGAGTGTACCCAATTCCAGCAAACAAGCTGATGTAAATGATCGTTGATTTCGCGATCACAACCACGGGACCGTGGTGAGAAACCAGCGAAAGCGTCATTCGGCTATCATTCTCCCACATCCTGTTCCAAAACCTTGTATCTAACTGATATGGGGGATCTCTAAACCTCAGAAAATCACCTTCTCTGAAGAGTTGAAACAGTAATATATACTTGCGCATGAACAATATTTCACTATCAATCCTTGGAACGGTTTTACTTTGCGTTGTCTCGTTCGCGAGTGTGAACAATCAAGACATATACAAATTAAGTACAAACCAACCAAAATCTAATCTCTGGCACAATCCTTTTAAGGGTCTTGGGTGCCAAAACTTTTACTACCCAGTCAGATGTCCTACAGACATTGCAATGTTACATGGTAACCGCAGCCACTTCTTAGGCATATTGCGCGGATTTCTCGACCCGACCCGCTGTTTGTCATATCAGACAGCTCCTCAATCGACCTCTCGAGGTCTAAGATAACCAGTGGCGGATGAGAAGCAGACACACTACGGCACTGGCATATTAGTACCACTGGTTTATACATTTTCTTGGGCAATTAAAATGTATTCAAGTGTGAATGTCCATTTTCAGGCCTATGTGTTTACTTTAGACAGTGTTATTGTTGTAATGTTGACAAAGTATATTAAAATCTAGCCTACCGGGCGAGTTGGCCGTGCGGTTAGGGGCGCGCTGCTGTGAGCTTGCATCCGGGAGATAGAGGGTTCAAACCCCACTGTCGGCAGCCCGGAAGATGGTTTTCCGTGGTTTCCCATTTTCACACCAGGCAAATGCTGGGTCTGTACCTTAATTTAGGCCGCGGCCGCTTCCTTCTCACTCCTAGGCCTTTCCTATCCCGTCGTCGCCATAGGACCTATCTGTGTCGGTACGACGTAAAACAAATAGAAAAAATCTAGCCTACTATTCTACTCCTTAATAATCTAATTATTAAGATGTCTTAATACGGCATAACACCTTGGAAGAAGAAACGACTTTGGGGAGTTCAATGAGACTGTCATCGAACTTACCAGCTCGACAGTTTATTGCGGACCAGACGAGTGGCTGCGTGGTTTAGGTCACATAGGCGTTAGTTTGGGTTCGTGAAATAATGGGTTCGAACCCCATTGTCGGTAGCCCTGAAGATGTTCTTGGTTTCCCATTTTTACACCAGGCAAATGCTGGGGCAATACCTTAATTAAGGCCACGATCGCTTCCTTCCCACGCCTAGCTCTTTCCTATCCCATCGTCGCTGTAAGACCTATCTGTACCAGTGCGACGTAAAACAAATTATGAAAGTTTGTTGCATACTAAACTGACAACCATTACAGAACTGCAATGGACGATTCCATTCCACAGATCAAAAGCAAAGTCCTTGGCACAAGTGCCACGACTTCTCGGCTCTGCTATACACTGTACCTTATTTCTTGCCAGACTGTACCTCCCGTTTATCAAACATCAGGGAAAACCACTGGAGGGAAGTCTCTCTCTCTCTCTCTCTCTCTCTCTCTCTCTCTCTCTCCCTAAATTCGCGCCTACATAGCGGATTGCATGTTCTCTGACGGAACGTTTCTGCATTAAGTGAAGGCTTCCCGTATAATATATTGAACCGGCTATGTTTTTATGTTTTCTGATCCTGCGGCCTACTAATTAAAGAACTAGCTCGTAGTGATGGTTTGACCTGTCGCTGCCCCGGGCCAGGACATCGTCAGACGACAAGAATTCTGCATCCTCCCTACCTCCCTCTCTCTATCTCTTCCCTCGCCGCCAATTAAGTACAAGCGTAACAGAAAAAAGTAATACCACCGATTTATACTCATTTAGCGATGTATCGATAAATTTGATTAACTCTTTCCAACAAAATGAACATGTTTTATCTACAGATGTTCAAATATTGGCTAAGTGGTCAATGTCCTAGTCTTCGGTCCTGAGGACTCCAGACTCAATTCTCGTCCGGGTAGCGGGATTTTAATTTTAAACGATTAACTTCCTGGCTCGGGGACCGGGTATTTGTGCCGTCTCCAACATTTCTGCAACTCGCACACTACGGTATCCTCCACCGAACGGACACGCAGTTTTCCATGCGCGGCAGATGACGCCTACCCTCGTCGGTGGGCATACCTTAAAAGAGTTGCACCAGGCTAGCAATAGCCAAACTTTTATTATTATTATTATTATTATTATTATTATTATTATTATTATTATTATTATTATTTATTATTATTATTATTATTATTATTATTATTATTATTATTATTATTATTATTATTATTATTATCTACAGATTGATGAACCGTTCTCCCTACCAGGCCGCTTTTTGCACAATAATTTTTCGTCAGTTAATGCTGTTGATGATAATGGCTAATGATGGCAAGAGTACAAGAAAAAATATAACTGGGCTCGATTACAGTTATTTGAGAAATATTTTACACAATTACAATTACTTTACAGAACGCCATCTTTAAGTAAATCACTTTTTTTTTTCGCTTGCGGCTGGAGGAATACAAACGTTTGCAAGGAAAATATATTACTCCATTCGTATGTGTTTTCTTTTTAAACATAGATACATTAAGTAGTAGCTGTTATCATGAGGTGAGACTAAACATGACACCTTGGAACTATCGAAATGATCCTTTGTCATTATTGTAAATTTAGTTAGTGACATGTAGCGTTTCAAAGGTTTTACAATTTCTTTTGCAAATGAATTAATTGGTTCTTAAAATTCTCATCACTAATCCTTGACCTCTTGGGAAGGTACATCTTTGCATTTATTGAAAATACGCCCTGCAGGGGCACTTGAAGTAATAACTGTGTTTAATTTTAAATATGTAATTAAAGTAGGTTCGGTGTCTTTGAAAGTACTGGAGAGGTAAGAAATTACCTCATCCAGAACTGGTGAACCTCCTGGTTCTGCTGTAGTAGAACTGAAAAAAGTTATCTTCTTCGTCATTTATTTTTATCCCGTTTCGTGCGATGTACATCAGTTACTAGAATGTAACAATTATAATTATATTTCAAGAAGTAAATTACAAGTAATAATTACATGTTGTAATAAGTAACGATTGCAAACAAAAATGACTAAGAATATAATCTATACGAATAATTCAATTACTTTTACTCAATTACTTCACAACTCTGGTAATGGATATTGTTGATTTGTAGGGAACAAGAGTGCATTTATCATCCCCTATTAATACGAATCGTAGGTGAAAAAGGAGAAATTTCACTCTTTTGAATAGATATTTTGCTATTATTTTTACGTAACACTAACAGATACGGTATTCGACGACTATGAGATAACAAAAGGAGCTAGGTCTTGTAACAGAGCGACTATAGCCGTAATTAAGCTACAGCCTGATGTTAAAATTGGAAACCACATAAAGTCATCTTCAGGCCTGGAGGTGAACCCAGGCATCGAACCATACATCAAAGCTAAGCCTTGAAAGAATTCAATTTCTGCTAAAGAGACGAAAGAAACAAAAGAAGTAGAAATTAAGACTGTTTGTCTGTATTCAAACTCCAACGTTAATCATACAAAACGAGCAGTCCATAAAATTATATAAGAACTGTCTTTTATTCCTGATCGACTCTCAAGGCTCATACGCACAGGAATACACATACTATTGCAATTCTTTTTTTAACACTCTACTAAATCTTTCTGCATAATTCTCAGCAGTAAAGTGGGAATTTTGGAGTTATTTAAGTAATGACATTGCAAATCATGAATTTATTTCTAGTTGACTCATTTAAACGCCCTCAAACACCACCGACTTCAGCCAAGGTTGTACGTGTTATCTTCAAAACAGTAGGACAACTAATCGACTGCGCAATTGAGATCATCAGCAAGTGAAACTGATGGCGACTTTGTTCAAAATAAAAATTATAGAAACATAAGTAGTCTTCTCACTGTCCCAGGTAGTAAATGTAGGTCTCTCGAAGCTATGAGTTCAAAACTATGATTTAAATGAATATGCATTTGTATTCTCAAGGTTTCTGTTCCTGCTCGTGGTTTAACATCGCACGAGTTTAGACAGGTTTCTTTGGCGACGATGAAAAGAAACGAGCTAGGACTGGGAGAGAAGTGAACATAGCCTTAATTAAGACACACGCCGGGCTGAGTGGCTCAGACGGTTGAGGCGCTGGCCTTCTGACCCCAACTTGGCAGGTTCGATCCTGGTTCAGTCCGGTGATATTTGAAGGTGCTCAAATACGTCAGCCTCGTGTCGGTAAGTAAAAGAACTCCAGCGGGACTAAATTCCGGCACCTCGGCGTCTCCGAAGACCGAAAAAGTAGTTTGTGGGACGTAAAGCAAATAGCATTATTATTTATTATTAATTAAGACACAGTCCCAATATTTGTCTGGTATGAAGATGGTAAACCACGGGAAACCATATCCAGGGTTTGCCGGTATTGAATTTCGAACCCAGCACCTCCCGAATGCAAGTTAATAACTATACGGCCCGAACCAAACAGCCAACTCGCTCGATAGTCACGAAATTGTCCACCCTTTCATCAGAGAATTTGTTTTTACTCCAATCCACATTTTCTACTCAATTTGAAATATCGTACATCCATATGATCCCTTATTTTATATTCCTGAACAGTCCTTTAAAGACATATTATTCTTCACGTTAATACTCTGACACCACTGGTCTAGATCGATTTTCTGTTATCTGGTTGCAGTCGGCTGTAGCCGTGAGGTGGTTTGTAACCTCGCCCTTCATGTGTGCCAGCAAACAAGTGGTCGGGCGGGCTGGCGCTTGTCAACAGGTGGCTTAAGAACAATATAGCTTATGGGCGGGCGTTCAGCGCTCGGGGCACGAACTCAGGTCTTTGGCCTGTCTGCTGATATGTTACTTGACCACATGAAGTAGCAATGCCCTTTCTATCGCATCAGATCTCTTGATAAGGTTCTATCCTTCTGCACTCCGACATTTACATACAGCTTCGAAAACCTGCAGAACTTATGAATTAGCAGACCACCGTAGCAGTGCGTGTTGGATCAAATACTGCAGAGGAGCAGGAAGCCAAAGTTGAATGATTTGTACCCATTAGCATACAAAACTGAATGGTATGTGCATATTATTATTATCCGACTCCTTGGCTGAATGTTCAACGTTGAGGCCTTAGGTTTGGAGGCCGAATGGGCGATTTTAATCCCCTGTGATTAATACTTGTGGCTCGGGGACTAGATGTTTGATTTGTCCCAACACTCTCCTCTGCATATTCAAACAACACACCACACTAACAACCACCACAGAAACATGCATAGTGAGTACATAGGGTTGACGTCAGGAAGGGCATCCGGCCGTAAAATAAAGTCAAATCCACATGTGCGACACAGTTCGCACCTGCGACCCCACAGGCATGATAAAAGCGGTAGAATTATTTATTTCGAGTCTGCTTTACGTCGCACCAACATAGACTGGTTTTATGGCGACGATGGGATAGGAAATGGCTAGGAGCGGGAAGGAAGCGACCGTGGCCTTAATTAAGGTACAGCCTCAGCATTTATCTGGTGCGAAAATGAGAAACCACGGAAAACCATCTTCATGGGCTGCCGGCAGTGGGGTTCGAACCCACTATCATCCGAATGCAAACTAATAGCTACGTGATCCAAACCGCACAGCCACTTGCTTTATTATTATTATTATTATTATTATTATTATTATTATTATTATTATTATTATTATTATCTAATATTTATGTATTTTATTTTTTACAAAAATGTATGCAATTTAAGGGTGGAAGAAGCAGAAAAAGCGAGCTCCACTCACATTTTAATGTCTCGATCTGATTCTCCACGCCAGCGACGGACAACTGGCGGCCCGCGACTCCAGTTTGTTTGACCAGCCAGCAATATTGTCTCAGATTGCAGTAGCAGTTAGCTATGACGGCTGTGGCAGACGAAAATACTCGGAACTGAGTGACTTTTCACGAAGAATTGCTTCTGTATTTGGGAACAGATATGTGACTGCTCATTCTGATCAGTGAAAGCAATAACACCTATACAACGAACAAACTTACTCATGACCACTTTCAGTGTCTCCTGCAGATATCGTCATCATTACTAGAAGTTGATATTAATAAACTTGTGAATTCACGTGAGCGACCACAGTGTTCCTACTAGCTTCATGTGTGGAACGACTATTGTGTTAAGAATAACAGTTTTTACTTTTGTACTGAATGCTATGTGTGTATAACAATTTGAAACGCCATTTTAAATTAATCAATCACTACTCATTTTATGAATTATTCATTTCGTACTCGTGTGCTTTAAAATTATAATAATGGCGTATGGCCCCCGGAGAGGCATGGTGCAGGTCTTTTTCTCGTAGACGGCCTATTAGGCGACTTGCATGTCTGTGAAGATGAGGGCCCTACCTTGGATGATTTCTAATGCTGAATACGCCACACGCACCCAGCCCCCGCGCCGTTGGAATTAACCAATCAAGGTTAAAATCTCCACCGGGCCAGGAATCGAACCCCGTACCCTCTCGACCGAAGGCTAGCACGCTAACCATTTACCAATGGAGCCAGACGTGTGCTGTAATAATAACTAACGTATGTAAACTGTAACTTTTTACCGATTCATATGCAATATTAATATACTCGTATGTGCCATCGATGGTTAAGAAGCTAGCCCCATTTACACTTTTAATGTCTCCATCTAATTATCTACACAGTGAGTAGGAATTTAAGAGTGATTGAATGCGACTGACCCGTACTAGCACGATAATAAACTTTGTTAATGCGAACTTTCCAGCATTCTGACATCTCAGGAACAGACAGCAGTGAAAGAAAATTAAATACACATCACAGATCACTGAATGTTCCTATAATCAGTTCTTTCATTTAATAACAACTTTTATTCCTAGTACGGCTGAATACTTGTTCGCATTGGAGGCAGTGAACTGGTCATCAGTTAGAATTTAAAAGCCTTATTATTTACGAGTTTCAACTACTTTAGTCAGCATATCGCGCCATGGTGTCCTAGCTGCCAGGGGCTGCTTGGTAGCCTCGTAAACAAACCGCGGGACCACTCATCTGGGTGCGTATAAAACTTTATAGCCACGAGTCGGCCAACATCCGTACAACTCACACTACTCTGATGATGTCCTCTGATTGCATCTTGTAGATGAACAGGTCGCGGCAGTTATTAGCACACTCCTTTGCGATATTCGATTATTTATGAAGTGATTAATGTGCCAATCAGAGAAGCCTGAACCGGTAGTATGAATAAAATTGCATAAGTAATATTAATATGGATAATATTACTTATAAGGGAGCCTCCGTGGCTCAGACGGCAGCGCGTCAGCCTCTCACCGCTGGATACCGTGGTTCAAATCCCGGACACTCCATATGAGATTTGTGCTGGACAAAGCGGAGGCGGGACAGGCTTTTCTCCGAGTACTCCGGTTTTCCCTGCCATCTTTCATTCCAGCAACACTCTCCATTCTCATTTCATAGCATCTATCAGTCATTAACAAATCACTTTGGGAGTGGCGACCCCATCGTACTAATAGCCTATATCTGCTTCATTAATTCCATCCCTGACCCGGTCAATGACTGGAAAACAGGTTTTCATTTTCAATATTACTTATAAGTGGTAGTTAGCTCGTTGATCTCACAACTGACGAAATCTCCTGCCTATTTTTTTTAAAGGTCTAGTCATTTGTTCACTGAAGCTCATAAATTACATCAGTAGGCCCTAATATAGAATATGGATAATATTGGTTATATGAAATGGTCCACGAAATAAAGCACGTGCACGCCTGCAAAATTCTAGAAGCATATTACAGTGCTAAAGAGGCATATCCAATCAACTCGGAATTGAACAACAATCTTAAAGCTCAAACTGACACAGCAAAATCCCAACAGTTATTTAATGAAATTTGTAATAGATACTCATCATATAGTGCAGTTTATACTGATGGATCAAAATTCAATGAGAGATATGGTTGTGCAGTGAAATATAAAGACTATAGTAAGCTATACAGATTGCCAGGTCTTTTCATAATTTTTACAAGTGAACTGTATGCTCTTAAACAGGCCATGATTCATATTTCTAAAGCAAGCTACAATAACTCATTCATAATATTCTCTGATTCCAAAAGTGCATTAACTTCAATACAAAATCCATCAACAACACACCTCCTTGTTAAAGAAATTCAAATGCTGTACCACAAGATCAAGATTGCAGGAAAAAAATGTTATTTTTATGTGGATACCATCTCACAGAGGAATACCAGGCAACGAATCAGCTGATCAAGCAGCAAAAGAGGCTACTAGCCTTCCAAACAACGACTGTCAAATTGCCACGCCACATTCTGATATCATCGTTTATATCAAAATCAAAGTACACGAACAATGGAAAATGAACTGGCTTAAAACTTCCACTAGCAACCTCCAAAAAATTAAAATGATATCTACGAGAACATATCATCTCCAAAACCTCACCAAACATGAACAAGTCTTAATCTCCCGACTAAGGATAGGACACACGAAGATCACCCCCAACTATCTCCTAGAAAAGAAACAACCTCCCACCTGCAGTAAATGTAACTGCTCTCTCACTGTCAAGCATATCATCTCAGAATGTCAACTGTATGACCTGTATGACCATTGGCGCCAACACCACAACATACCTAAGGAAATGGAACTGACACTGGCTTCTCCAGCACTGAGTCATCAAGTCATCAACTTCCTCAAGGACACTGGCTTGCACTCCAAAATCTAATTATATTATACTTATTTATTTTCTCCTTTACATTTTTATAATTACAATATTATTATTATTATTATTATTATTATTATTATTATTATTATTATTATTATTATTATTATTATTATTATTATTACTATTATTCTGTAATCATATGTAAGACTCGCGATAAGACCTAGGAGTTAAAGCGACTATAAACAACCCTAATTTTTAAAAAAATAAACAGGCATACTAAACCATATGGAAAATAATGCAGGGTAACTTGTATCTCGTCTTCTGTGTATACACTACTGTATACAGTACACTCAATACGCTGGCCGCGCACGCTTACAGAATTCTAGAAGCATATGAGAGTACTAAAGAGGCTTATTAAACCATATGGTAAATAATGTAGTGTAACCTGTAATTTCTCGTCTTCTGTGTATACACTACTATATACACTGCACTCAGTACGCTGGTCAGTTTGGAAGTAATGCAATTTCTATCCCTCGACATTTGAACTCAATTGAGATGATTTTTATTCTGTAAATAATAATAATAATAATAATAATAATAATAATAATAATAATAATAATAATAATGTTGATCCCATAAACTACTTTTAAGTTTTCGAATACTTTGAGAAGTTCGAATTTTGTCCCTCAGGAGTTCATTTACTTACCGGAAAATCCACCGACACGATGCTGATGTGTCTGAGCTCATTTAAAACCACCAGACTGTGCCGGGTTAGAACACACCCATCTTGGGAGTCTTAACATATACTGTTTGCTATTACTAGTAAAAATATGTGTCTGCATATTTCTCATGAATTGAAGAGGTTGTTAAATTTGCAAATAGAGAACAGGAATGTTATTGGAGAATAAACTTGGAAACTTGATAAGAATGCTGACGAAATCTCCTTCCTATATTGAAAAAATGTATAGTCATATGTTTACTGGAGCTAGTAAATTACATCAGTATTATTAAATATGGATAATATTATTTGAAGTGGTAGTTAGCCCCTTGTTCTCTCAATTTAAAGATTTTCCTAGAAGAAAGACTGGAGTAGTAGCCTCCGTGACTCAGGTGGCAGCGCGCCGGCCTCTCACCGCTGGGTTCCGTGATTCAAATTCCGGTCACTCCATGTGAGCTTTTTGCTGGGCAAAGCGGAGGCGGGACAGGTTTTCTCCGTGTACTCCCGGATTTCCCTGTCGTATTTCATTCCAGACACACTGTCCAATATCATTCCATTTCATCTGTCATTCATTAATCATTGTCCCAGAGGAGTGCGACAGGCTTCGCTAGGTGGGGGCTTCATTCACTCCATTCCTCGCCCGGTCGAAAAACTGGAAACAGGCTGTGGATTTTCATTCATTTTCAAGGCCTGGAGTGATACATCGAGCGGCAATTTTTCTGTGTTCTTGCCAACGCAGTTTTAGTTTAATAGAGGTCTTACGAACTTGGTTAGGATAATATCACCAACAGTTTGCTGTCTTGAAAGTTGTAGAGTTACAGAAGTAGGTTTGTTGTTATACGTATAGCACGTTGTTGCGTGTGAGGATGTTTTTCCAGGTTCAGATGGCTTGATATGTTGAAGAACCGATAATATTATGAGTGTAGATGTACGTTCCTATTTCCTTTATTAAAAGAAAGAGTAGAAGCGCGAAAGCTAGGGAAATGAATATCTATTTGTCATCCCGTACAATGCAAGAAAAGAAATGAATGCAAATAAGATGTCCAGGAGAAATAAGTAGAATTAATCACTGGCTCAACCCATGGTCTCGAGGTCGACAATGACGTCCAACGAATTCTGAGCGATTTAAAATATATTCTCATTTTATTCTCTTTTAGAGTTATCACTAACAGCGTTCTTTTATTTCTTTATGTAATTTAGGAAAATAAATAGAGGTAGAGTATACTACCTACCCTAAGCTTTAATCCATTATGATCTAATTTGGTTTTCTAGGGAATATCCTGCGTGGTACATTAAACGCGCAGCCAACCCACTCCTTGAATACTTCATGTTTATCTGTTTACTTTCGTACACTGGTGGGCGGCCGTGTAGCCGAGTGTACCCGTGTCCGCCCCTTCCCCTCCCCCGCCAGTTGGCGCATGATGAAGGGGTTCTCCAGGATAGCCGTAAGGGCAGAAGCCGCGGCGACCGCCTGGACTGGTTTGAGGCACGCGAGGCCCGGCTGGCGTGACTGGGTGTGGCACGCACGCATGGTCCTTGTAATGAGATGCCGAGCGGCCAACGGGGTGTTTTGGTACGTCTTCCCGAGAGGGCAAGGGTGTTTTTTTTTTTCTAGGGGCTTTACGTCGCACCGACACAGATAAGTCTTATGGCGACGATGGGATAGGAAAGGCGTAGGAGTTGGAAGGAAGCGGCCGTGGCCTTAATTAAGGTACAGCCCCAGCATTTGCCTGTGTGAAAATGGGAAACCAGGCAAATGCTGGGGATGTACCTTAATTAAGGCCACGGCCGCTTCATTCCCACTCCTAGCCATTTTTTTTTATCGGAGCGACGTAAAGCAAATTGTAGAAACTAGTAGAAATTGTAGTAAATAATAATAATGAAAATCAAAATCCACAGCCTGTTCCCAGTCATTCGATCGGGTCAGCAAAAGCCCCCATCTAGTGGCGAGGATAGGAATTGTGCCGGCTGCCGAAGCCTGTCGCACTCCTCTGGAGCAATGATTAATGAATGACAGATGAAATTAAATTATATTGGAGAGTGTTGCTGGAATGAAATATGACAGGGAAAACCGGAGTACCCAGAGAAAAACTTCTCCCTCCTCCGCTTTGTCCAGCACAAATCTCACATGGAGTGACCGGGATTTGAACCACGGAATCCAGCAGTGAGAGGCCGGCACGCTGCCGCCTGAGCCATGGAGACTTAAATACCTTATCTTTATTGACCGGATCCGTCGACGTTTGTAATAGACCGCTTCTCTGTTTCGCGCACAGGGCTGAGGACACCCCATTCCAGGCTTCGGTCCAAAATTAAAGTCCTCTGAAGCGCAGAATTCGACACTGGCAGGTGGTCAGTTCACCTCAGGGTTGGTTCAGTCAAGGAATAAGAAAGAAAGCGGTTGCTATGACCGTCCTACCAGATGAAATTAAACCCTGTAGTGATTAACCTGTGTGACAGAGACTTTTGTAATGATAGTCTATGTGTACTTACAGTTTCATTGAGACTAGAAGTGGGAAGGTTACGGACGTAGCCTATATGTTGTAATATCCGATACGGGACTATTGACCACAATGTCTAAATCGCCGATAAGAAACAACAGCAACACTTTCTCAGTGTTCTAAGACTGTCATATGTTAACGTACAACGATAAATGTCATTATGTTGCAGTTTATTTACATTTAAGTGGAGTATAAATTCTTGTTGGAAGACAGTGTACGTTCAGAAGTAGATGAGGTAAGCAATCAAACTACTACAGTAGTTGATTGAAGGACGTGCCGGCGTGCAGCGCGGCGCGTGAGTCAGGTGTTCTGGTCGGGTGTGCCCTCCTCGCCCTCCTCCCCGTGCTCGAGGCCAAGGTCTCAGAAGATACTCCATTCTCTCCGGCTGTTCAAAGGTAGAGCATTTTCCAGCATTTTTCAGCCTCAATGCCTCACTAAAACGCAATATTAACGTGTCTTTGCTGGTGAGACTTGGTGTTTACAGTGTACTATGTCTTCTGGTGTGGACTAGATTTCATTGACCTGTCTCAGTCTCATCCTTGGCTTTGACAATATGAAAGTGACTGAGGTATGAGCGATGCTAGTATTGCCATTCATTATGCAGCCAGTCCCTGTTACAAATGGTGTGTAAATGTCGTTCATAGAGTCGGTTGATGCGTGCGTTTTAGTGTGCTTGGCATATGTAACATCAACTTCCGGCTCGGTGAGGAAAGCAACGGGAAACTACCTCACTCCTTATTTCCCTATTACTCATCCTTCGGTGACGCCTAGGCCGTGGAGCTGTTGAGGATCAAACCAGCCTTCGAGCAGATTACTCAGACCTATCTGTGTCGGCACGACGTAAAGCAAATGAAAAAATGAGCTTATGTTGTTATTTGCTTTACGTCCCACTAACTACTTTTACGGTTTTCGGAGACGCCGAGATGCCGGAATTTAGTCCCGCAGGAGTTCTTTCACGTGCCAGTAAATCTATCGACACGAGGCTGTCGTATTTGAGCGCCTTCAAATACCATCGCACTAAGCCAGGATCGAACCTGCCAAGTTGTCATATCTTGTCCCGAATATTACGAATTTTATACATTCACAAATAAGTAACCGATACGATGTCTCAAATATTAGTTAACGTATTGTCTGTACAGATGCCTGAGATACCTTGTGATAAATTACTATTCCCAAAAATTTGTTACGACTATCCTGCAAAAGTATCAGATTCTTTCTTTGAAAGGTCTTACATTTATAAATGTGTCACAAATCCTATAACTCACAACGCCAACTAAGCCTTACTACGTTGTATATTTATTTTCATATATCCTTGGCTTTGACTATATGAAAGTGACTGAGGTATGAGCGATGCTAGTAATGCCATTCCTTCTGCAGCCAGTCCCTGATATGAATGGTGTGAAAATGTTGCTCATAGGGTCGGTTGGTGCATGCATTTCAGTGGGCTTGGCAGACTGATATGTAATAGCAACTTCTGGCTCCGTGAGGAAAGCAACGGGAAACTACCTCACTCCTCATTTCCCTAGTACGCCTCTTCAGTGATGCCTAGGCCATCTATGACAGCTGATGGCAGAGCTGTTGAGGATCCAACCAGCCTTAGGGCTGAAGACTAAACATACACATACAGTACATTGTGGTGTTTTTTTTTGTGTGTGTGTGAAAGTGGTAAATTTAGTGTATACATCATATTTTAATGTTACCGAGTGGGGTGGCCGTGCGTGCTAACGCGCTGCGTCTATGGAGCCAGGCTCTTCATTTAGGAGACACGTGAGTTCGAACCCCACCGTCGGCTGTACTGTATGTGTAGCCTATGTGTCCATTTTCACTTCCAGACAAATGGCGGGACAGTTCCTCTTCATATACCATAGCCGACTGCTTCCACCTCCTTATCCATTCACCATCATCCATCTCCATTACCTCCAACTTAGTTTGGCGTCAGGTAGGCCATCCGGCCGTAAAAACATGCAATAAAATTCACCTAATCTCATCCCCGACCGCGTATAAAAAGTAATAGGTCTAAGAGGTAGACAAACAAACAACACAGTTATATGAATATGAAACATTTAGGAAACTTCCAATGATAAAGAAAATTTTAAAAACATCACTTTTCGCAACGATATTTGTTCATCCATTTCTTCCTACTTCTCGATTGATTGTTGACAACAGTGAATATGATTTCCACTCTTTCCTTAAATGCAAACCCATTGCACCGAAATCGACTCCATAACCTTCGGCGTACGAGGCGAGTGTTATACCAGCTTTACAACGCAACCGCTCGAGAACAGAATTCAAGATGGCTGCGCGCCCCCAACCGCACGGCCAACTCGCCCGGTACAACTGTAACAACGAAGCTATAACATCAACGCCTCTATCGTTCCACCATGCCGTAAGGCTTTGGTGCGCGAATATATAGCCATGATAAAGGAATAATGAACGTTGATAGTAAACGTCAAATCGAAGCGAGTGCTTATCAGTTAAGGTATGAGTCACCTGGTGGGAGCCGTTCCGAATCAGGTCCTCTCCGTCCCAATGTGTAATGACCTGCCATTACCTGTACATTCAGGTAATTGGATTAGAGTGCTCAGCTGGAACGGGACGGGATTGTAAATTACGGCTTGAGCCACACCACAAAAATTATAGGACTGTAAAAATATCAGATTAAGTCAGTGTCCGAGCTTTAATTATTCAACTCTGCTATCTGCATAACATGCAGCTGATACATGTCTTCGGGAACGATACGGGGATTTATTAATCTCACCAGGAATATATTTTACTTAAGAGCGAATAGGTGTTCTCAGAACACACGGAAGGAATTCGGTTCCAAACTAAGTACCGTACCCTAAGGAACATATAACTCTTAGCGGCATACTGTTCGTCTTCATTTATTATTATTATTATTAATCATGATATATTTCTATGCACAGGAATAAAGGTCAAACAGCAAAGAAAATCGAGACGAGAATCGTTGTTTTGTGAAACAATAGAAAATGTCTGTAGGGGGAAAGAAGCACTTAGAATCAAATATTTTTAAAGTTAATGTAAGATTAAAATAAAAAATAGAGTAAGAATTCATCACAATTGTCAAAGCATTAAACAAAAATAGATTTAGACGGGAAAGATAAATTTATTCTGCATTATAAAAAATATATGACAAAGGAAAATGAGAGAACATAAAACAACCACTAACGTAAATAGTGAAGGGGAATATACATGTTTGTTCTAGAATATACAGGGAGTCCCTCAAGTCCAATGACACTTTTAATAATTTATTATACAAAAACTACAAATGATACGGCTTTCATATAATATATATCATATTAAAGAGGAACTCAAATGGTTTTCTTTTCAGGGTTTTATTTTACAATAACTCTATATGGGTACCACATATAACTCGGCATATGTCTGCACGGTAATCGAACTCTTGCCATACTCTTTGGAGCATGTACGCAGACAGAGTGGTGGCAATTTTTTCAATCCTACGCTTGATTTCTTGAACATTTTGTGGTACAGGTCGTATATACACATATTTTTTTATGTTTCCTCATAGGAAGAAGTCGCGGCGAATTAGATCTGTAGATCAGGGAGGCTATTGGTCGTAAACTTATCATTCCCTGTTCGTCCGATCCAGCGTTGAGGTAGCTCTTTATTCAGAAAATTACGAACGTCGCTATGGTAATGGTAATAGGAAATTGCCGGAATCTTGTTGCATTTGTGGGAACAACCATTGCTGTATCATATTCAGGTACGTATGTCCAGCTACCGAATTCCAGCGCAGAGAAAGCGCGCTCTTCGCCAGAAGTCGCCATCTTTACAAAAACAACTGTGAATGCTGCAACTACAAGCATTGACTGTAAAATTCAAACAAAAACTATTTGAGTTCCTCTTTGATATGTCGTATATGCAAAAGCTGCGTCATTTATAGTTTTGTGTAATAAATTAACACAAGTGTTACCGGAACTGTATATAACACTGTTTAAAGTCTAGGACTTTGTTTAATGCTGTTTGTTCGGGGCGTTGACCCTATACAGATCTTTTTCCCCTACTTGCACCAAGTGATATGAACCTGCGTGTAATTGGAATGGAGGAAGTGTAGAGTGTTGAATGTGAGGAAAGGAACGTTAAGGACGACACAAGCACGCAGTCCCCAGATCAGAGATATTAATCATTTACAATCAGAAACCTCTGATGGGTCAGGGTTTAGAGCCCCGTTAGCCCCCACCGTTAATCTGGCCCTGCTTCTATAAGTATTTTTGGGTTTCATAAAGGCATTTCTTACTGTGAGTTTATTCCGTATAACCAGATGATCAGTCCTGCGGAGTTTGAGAAATTACAACATATTCAACAGGTTTTTTTTTTGCATTGCTTGAATTACATTATTTTTTAAACTGGAATGATTCACGGGGAAGAATATCCGACAGACTGTTAGCCAACTCGCAGGTTTTCAACAGGAACAACTGCGACAGGCTGTGAGTCCACTCGGTTTTGGTGAAGGTAAAAACGCGGTTTCCGGTTGGCCACTGTTACAATCAAAGCTGTAATCACGCCGCGAATACTAAGATTATGGAGATGACAGCGGCTTCAGTGACATTTCCGGTCTTTTCTTTCCCCTTGAGCAGTCAAATCACGAATCATGAGGAGTCAGCGAGATAAAAAGAAAAGGGAGATACTGGATGCTGTACGGTACACAGTCGCATAGTTTGACGGGGAGAGAACCAGAATACCAAATTAAACACACTGTCTCTGCTAGACGCCTGCTGCAGTTCAACTAATGTACAAAGAGTTTGTAGTAACGGGTTTCTTTGACTTATTGCAGTAATCCACTTACATTGCCGTGTGCGATAAAACGTGCAGAATAAAAGAACCACGAAGTCAAAGGTTAATGGTTCGATTCCAGTCACGACTTTGAATACTACCCAAATGTGATATTTCCGCTATATTTTTCTATCTCCATTGAACAATTCTGAGAATTAATGCCCCTCAAATCCTTGAATATTATTATATTAGTCTCTATTAATAATGTAGATACCACAATGATAGTCATAAGCAGGGCCCGGATTTTTATGACCTAAAAATGTTTTAAAACCTATAAAATGACTGCAAATGTCCCATAAATTGAACCGAAAGCTTAAAAAAGACCTAAAAATTTGAATGACATAATTTCATTACACAAAAAATGCAACGTCATTGTATCTTGAAATTATTTTAATAGGTACCTAATATAATTTAATTATCATTTGACAAATACGAATTATTTGCACACAAATACTGGTTATTATTTCAGTCTACTGTTTGGCACTACAAGTTTCTGTGTTATTTTCTTCAAAGAAATGAAGAACAAAAAAGAGATGATTTCGCTGTTACGTACTCGAATGTTTTACCGGATTAGAAATAATAAGAAAAATGTGCACTTAAAATACATGACAGGCTATACAGGCTTACCTCACTCCGCGTTACAGTAGATGACTTGTGACCATTCGTAGATTCTCACAGGAAAAAGAACGGCGATTGTCGACCAGCACGTTTTTGTACTCTGAAAAGCTCCTTTCAACGTCTACGGATGTTATTGGAGCATACTTGAAGTGCACTAAATCACTGGATGTGATCTTCTTCAATGCCAATAATGCTGGAATCTTCATCCGCCAAAATCCGAGAGATGGAGCACAAAACATTAAAACCCGAGTTCTTGTCAAGAACACGTTTCAGTTTGTCTGACACTGCCACACCAGAATCACCACGAATGCATTTTAATTCGTCTGTAGCTGTTCTGACTAAATTGATCATTTTCTCTAGAGCCACGCCTCTCTCCTGAAGACATGTAATAATTGACGACAAGGAACTGAAATTTGCTTTGATGCACGCTAGTTTTCCCTCCATTTGCGTATCCGAAAACAATTCTTGAGCCATTTGAATTGCCTTGGCATCTTGTACGTCGAAAGAATCTATTACATGCTTCACTGTCTGAAAATGGTCACAATAGTAAATACAAGCGTCGATCCACGTACCCCACCGTGTGATGCAAGGCTGCGGTGGTAATGGAATATCGGGTGCTTGGGATCTGAAAAGTTCCCTGCGTGATGGAGCCTTAATAAATACCTTCTTAGTTAGGCACACAAGCTTGTCAAATTGAGGAAACTTTGATCTGACTTCTTCGGCCATTCTGTGAAGAGCATGTGCTAGGCAGGTTACATGTACCATTTTTAGTAAAATGCTTTGATTGCATTGGCAGCTTTAACCATGTAAGGCGCTGCATCAGTCACAAAGAGCAGAACATCATGATATCTTACACCCAGGCCATAGTAGTCCCATCGATCTATCGAAGAGGTGACATATTGCAGAATGGTTCACAGATTGCAAAACTTCGGTCGTGAGCAAAAACATTTTTCCAGGCCTGTCTACTTCTAACGTACCTACGGTAACATTGGCAATGTACCCTGGTTTCATCGATTGAAACGAATATTTTGTTCCCGCAGACTACTTCTCTGATGTTCCTTATTGTGCCGTCATAACATTGGGGTACATAGTTCTTTCCCAGAGTAGATTTATCCGAATTACAAGACCCGTATACCTGTCAAAGAAATCTCTCAGTTTAATATTGTTCAATTACCAGAGTGGAATGTTCAAATAAACCTAAGCTTCAAAGTCTTTACAAAACACAGAGGATGTACCGCCATCGGATGATGACTGTGAGAGTAACAGTTGAGAAACTTTCGTTTGCTACTATTTTGAACTCCGCGTATGTGCTTCTCTCGACCAGTATGTTGCTGAACGTTATCTCCTGCCACTTTCACTGCACATATTTTGTAGAAAAGAATTTCATCATCGGTGGTAAAAAATATCTTATCCGAATTTTGAAATTATTTGAAATGAACAGCCCTAGATGGCTTTAACTTCGGCATTTTAAATACATTCGAAAAACAGTCGCGACCGATAACCAGACAGGCATTACTGGGCCTTCTGTTGTCTGTCTTCCTACCCCCTCGATTTCAACATCGCTTCCGCATTAGCTGCAAGCGCAGGTGTGTCTCCTGGAATGTGGATATACCAAGAAAGAAGGGTAGAGCAAAGTTGTGAAGATTCTAATGTCTTCGTATTCATCCTCACTTTCATTTCCGTTAATATCCAGTACCTACGCAAAGAATGCATAATAAACCATTAAGAATGTGAGAAAATCAAAACGTATAAAATATTCTAATAAATTTCATAAAATGACATAATAATGACGCGAAAAGCGAGAAAATTACCTAAAAATAAAATACTTAGAGAAATGACGAAACAGTTACTTAATAAGTATGCATTTCTGTTATATAGGGGCATGAACAGGATTTGTATGTAAGTTAGCAGTGCCTGTGGTGAGCCATTTAAAAGATGACATGTCATCAGAATCCGGGCCCTGGCTCATAAGGCATTAGAAGGCACAGATACACACTGAACTGTCCCTAGAATCTCCCGAAGGAAGCAACGCGACAATTTGATGCTTCAAATGAGATATACAGTATATGTGTTCATTTTATTATTGTTATTTGAGATTGTTTCACTGTTGTGGTTTTACTTCAACCGAGAACGTTCACCGCTCAGCACATAGCCTGATATATTATGGAAGCTAAGTGACGATGGTACCCATTGACCTGTTTTGTCGATCAGGGGCATTATTTCCTTTCCCGAAGCAGTATACCTTTCTGCCTCTTGGTTAAATCTGGCATTCGAAACCAAGACTCTGTTGGTGCAGATTCAAAAGTACTCATTCAGGATTTTTGAATTGATGTTTAAAATTAATGACATACTTTGCTTCGTGGAGTGAGTCGTTATGCTGTCCACATTAGAATTAACATCTTCAAGCTGGTGATTGTATCTTCATTTTATTTTCATTACCACGTTGCTGCCATTTCAATCCTTCTGCAAAGAGTAGTCTGGCTAACAGGTACATTTTTATATCGCAGATAGCAAGTAGTCGGAGACTGAGAGGTTCCCCCCATGCACCAGAGATCTGATCTAAATTGCGGCGCAGCGTGTGCAAGACGCGCTACAAATGGCTGCCCGCTCTTGACCAGCCCACACACTACTACCTCCATTGTGGGTCCACACTACACGAGTCTCAACAAGTTTATGTCACATTCTTCAGAGGGAACACATTTCCTTTTTGTTCGATTGTTTCAACCCACTACTATCCACCGTATGATTTTTATACAAATAAAAATTATTCTTGTCGAATTCCTACTATCAGGTAGTAATATGAGCAGCCTCTTTGTGATCTCATCATATTCTTGTTATATTCATAGTAATTAATTAATAATATAAGAGTCTAATTTATAATATCACCATATTATTGTCCTATTATTAAAAATCGGTTAGTAATATGAGCACACCATTTTTGTTCTTACCATATTCTTACTAATCAGTTAATTATATGAGCAGACTCTTTGTGGTCTTATCATATTCTTGCATTTTAATCGGTTAATCATATGAGTAGTCTGTTTGCGGTCTCACCATTTTGTCGTCACCTACTCCTACCAATCAGTTAGTAGTGTGAGTAGTCTGTTTGTAGTCTAAACCATATTGTCGTATTCTTATTAAAGCCTATATGTGATCTCACCATATTCTTACCGAAGTAATGAGAAATTCGTCTATTATCTCACCATATTCTTGCCTTATTCATACAAATCTGTTAGTAATATGAACACACTCTTTTCGTTCTTACCATATTCTTACTATTTGTGGTCTCACCATCATCTTGCTGTATGCTAGTAATCAGTAAGTAATATGAGCAGCCCATATGTGATCTCACAATATTTTTCCTTATTTTCGCCTCAAAATAGGTGATTCGTTTGTTTGTAAAATTGGTGAAAATTTCATAGTGCCTTTTACCATTCATACTCAGTTACAGCCATCTGACACATACCTTCGGGGTCATATTTTATCACGGCGTACATGGCTATTTTTATTTTAATTCAGCAGTTGTTTGGCAAGAAGTTCTTGGTCTATGACCTGTTATTTCATTTTGGGTTCGAGCCCATTACATGAAATGCAATAAATACATTTGCAATTGTTACTTAAGTTGTAGGCAGTAAAATGAGTTTCACGAAACGTGAAAAATATCTTAGGAGAGGGGCCATTTCCATATGTTCGAAAACTAGCCCTTAAAGGGTTACAGATTACGGCTGGCCTTGTCCCAATTATACTAGTTAATAACAAAATAGGGGAAAATGTAAATGTTCCTACAATCATGTGCCTGAAAATCACAGAGAAATAAAAGGGGAATGTATTGTATTGCATAATACCAATTAAAATTGGTATGTCTGATCAATCCCGAGTCTCGATGCTTCCCCTTTGAACCTAATTGGCCGATGTAGCCTCTCAAATGTAACAGGGTTGCAAATTACAGTTAGTGATATAACAGTTAACTGTTGAGTGTGCACATCAAGAACCCAGTAAGCTGGCAAAATATGCCCCACAGGACATACTTATAGAATTTGAAGTCCGGTGACGACGTAGGCCATGTAACAAGAGTCCTTCTAATGGCGGAGAGAGAGTTGTTCAGATACAGGAGATAGGTAGCATAACACACATAACAAGGACCTTTTGTGCAGTGGAGACACGTTTGCTGAAGGAATTTCTTTTGAGGAGATCTGACGACTTGAACAATGCTATCATCTATTCATGATGTAAGTTATATGTTTGGTTTATGCCGTGTCATGAACTATATAAACACTCAATGCGTTTCAAAAGGAACCTTGCCTTTCTTCATCAGGAGAAAACGGAAAAATGAAACATGTCGCATCAAACGTTGCTAAGAGAAAGCAGCAAAGAACTTAAAATGGTGCCCCATTGTCGTTCCATGCTAGGGACAACAAATGGCAACAGTAATGGTTCTGATGATAATGCTAAATGATAATGCTGTCATCTATCTCGGAACACGTATCTTCTGGGTGTTTTCATAGTAGGGACATCTTTCCTTCCTCTCCTAGCAAGAGGTGTTGATGGTGCTGATTGTTGTTTTAAGATACAGTACAGCTGGGCAGCCATATTCTCTTAACCCTATTCAGAAAGAAAATGGAAGAGGTTGACACTTTGAAGAATTAATGTATCGCTAAAAAGAAGGCCATCAACGGCGTGAAAATGAAAAACACCTTAGGCCTTACAAACATTATACCGTCGGGTAGGAAGAGAACAGGAGTAGACCAAGTAAGGTCGGATAGAAAATATGAAATTGAGATTGGTGAAGGAAGTGAAAATACTGCCAGGCTCAGCTACCGGTCATAGTACAGAGCCCTTGGATCCTCATTTAGTCACACTCCTCACTCCACCAACGGTGTCTCTTCTTTTTCTGCAGGGGAATTAGTGTTTGTGTTGTTGTGATCAGTTTGCTTTTGAGTTGTTGCCAAATTTTTGCCTCCTTCCTTTGTAATTCTTCTGCGAGAGGTGGTTACATCCTAGCGAGGTAAAATTTTGGAATTAATGGTTTCTTCTTTGTGAATCTTTGAGGTTTCAAATGTGGTTTGATTCTGTTTGTACTGTTCTTGACAGCAGTGGATTGGTTACTACCTGGGGTAAGTTAGATTTCTAACACGCCTATTATTATTATTATTATTATTATTATTATTATTATTGTTATTATTATTACCGAGCTCGATAGCCGCAGTCGTTTAAGTGCGGCCAGTATCCAGTATTCGGGAGATAGTAGGTTCAAACCCCACTGTCGGCAGCCCTGAAAATGGTTTTCCGTGGTTTCCCATTTTCACACCAGGCAAATGCTGGAGCTGTACCTTAATTAAGGACATGGCCGCTTCCTTCCCACTCCTAGCCCTTCCCTGTCCCATCGTCGCCATAAGACCTATCTGTGTCGGTGCGACGTAAAGCAACTAGCAAAAAGATATTATTATTATTATTATTATTATTATTATTATTATTATTATTATTATTATTATTATTATTAAACAGAAATATACAACTCCTGTTCTCAGATATTTCGCTGAGGCCGGGATCGGGAACTTATGGCTGGATGTCCTTCCTGAGACCGCGAGATGTTTCAAATGAAAATCCCAACTACGTGTCGTAGGTACTCGAGCCGGTTGGCAGAAACTAGGCCCGGATCTCATTGAGATGGTTTTTGTATCAAGTACGAGTAGCGTGAAGCAAGGAAAGAATAAATGGGGCGCAAGAAACGATATGTTCCAGAAGGGGGCGCGACGTCAAA
The DNA here is from genome assembly GCF_040414725.1 of Anabrus simplex. Lineage (NCBI taxonomy): Eukaryota > Metazoa > Arthropoda > Insecta > Orthoptera > Tettigoniidae > Anabrus > Anabrus simplex. The sequence continues at coordinate 1,293,757,382 of NC_090265.1, forward strand.
GTTTGCGGAAAGAGTATGATGGCTGCATCTTTTGATTGTCCTTAAGGTCCCAGTGTTGCGTACCAGACCACACTTTTCAGGATGAGTGTAAGCCCTACATTTTATACAATGCCTCCACATGTAACTTGAGTCTGAATAGAGTTTGTCTTCGCTATCTGGAGGTCACATCTCGGACAATATCCTCGTCACTGTAGGACACGAAATAAAACAAAACGCACTTCTTCTTGTATAGGCTAAGCGTGTTCCAAGATTGCAACACAGTTAGCTCTTAATTGCTACGGAGAAAACAACCAGCAGGGTTTCGGTTGTGGTCAGAATATCAACATTTCGTTATAGAGCTGTAACATTTTTCTTCTTAGCCACTCTCTCTGTGTAAATATTGTTAAATGACTTCGTTCTATGAATCATCAGTAGTTCCGTATTCATTGTAATAATAATAATAATCATAATAGTAATAATAATAATTTTCACACCAGGCAAATGCTAAGGTTGTACCTCAATTAAGGCCACGGCCGCTTCCTTCCACTTCCTAAGCCTTTCCTATCCCATCGTCGCCATAAGACCCATCTGTGACGGTGCGACGTAGCCTAAAGCAAATAGAAAAAAAAAAGCTTCCTTCCAACTCCCATCCCATCGTCGCCATAAGAGCTACCGGTGCGACATAAAAGCCACTAGCAAAATAATAATAATAATAATAATAATAATAATAATAATAATAATAATAATAATGGTGTAGTCTGGTGCAGGTATTTCAAGTTAATGCCCATCGACGACCTACCCGTCTATTACGATTAAGCCCACACACGCACACACACACGCACACACACACACACACACACACACACACACAGTGTCTCCGAGCCAAAGGAATAACCTCGACGCTGTTGGGAATCGAAACCGGAACCCCTTGAACCAAAGGCCAGGATAGGCACGGAGCCGGAATAAATTCGTGTCCTCGTCCCGAGGTGGTGCGGCTCTTTCCTGGCACACCCTCAACTGCATACCAGTCCCCCTGTCAAACTTAAATTTCTGACAGTACTGCGAATCGAACCCGGATCTCCCAGGATAGTAACTAATGGTGCTGACCGTTACACTACGAAGGTGGAAATGATGGTGATGATAATAGTAATAATAATTATACATTTTTGGGCGGGGGGGGGGGGGGGAATTAAAAAACAAGGTGTCGCAAAATTGTCCACGCTTATTCCAGATAGACAGCCAGCCCAAAATCATATCAATATTTAAAAACATATCTAAGTTAAAGCAATACTGCAGGACCACTGTAGGTAGATTGTCTCGAAGACAGAATATTATCTTCGACATTAATAAAACAGCGCGCTAGCTAATAGAGTGCAGTTTTCATTTCAAACTATTTTGATTTTACACTTTTTAGCGTTCAATATTATAACGAAATAAACAACACGTTACCAAGAGCTTGCGTTCTATTATAGCAACGTGCAGATAGTGCTACTGACCTAGTATACATAGATGACGTACAGTGGTTGCTATTGGTTACCATGGTGTCGGAAAACTATCGACACAAAACTGTCCACGCTGTCCGGCTCCATAGCTAAATGGGTCCGCGTGCTCGCCTTTGGCTACAGAGGCCCCATTCCCGGCAGGGTTGGGAATTTTAACCATAATTGGTTAATTCCGCTGGCACGGGGGCAGGGTGTATGTATCGTCTTCACCATCATTTCATCCTCATCGCGACACGCAGGTCGCCTACGGGAGTCAAATCAGAAGACCTGCATCTGGCGAGCCGAACTTTTCCTCGGACACTCCCGGCACTAAAAGCCGTATGGCATTTCATTTCATTAATTTCTAGGTAGACTCCCCCAGCCCAAAAACGTATCCATATTAATATGATTGTGATTTTTTATTCAGAAGCCTAACATCTAGGTCATAGGCCTACCTTACAAATTAACATTTTTAAAGCAACCAAAATAGCTGTTGTCCCAAAATCAAACAATTTAACTATCAGTTTCGAGTCTTTGAAGTGCTGGTGGTGATGATTTTTTTTACCTAAGTGTAAATAAAAGCACACGTAAAATATATGTTCAGTGAATGAATTTTTAAAATAAAGAGAAATAATAAAACATACCGGTAATAGATTTTTAAGAACCGAAGTGGACTCGGTCACATTAAAGGGTAATGCAAATTTACTGAGTAATAGAACTCTTTGAAATATAGACGTAACTTGATTGGTACACTCAACTAAGAGATCGGTAGTATTCACGTCATCGGCTAGTATGATTTCGAAGGTTCTGAAAGCAGCACCACTATCAGCTACCCCTCCGACCGTAAATCGTCCATGAGTACCACCCGCACTGCACTTCGTGGTCCCAGACGCACCAGTGCCGTGCTTTTGTTTTGATGACGTTTTCTATTTCCTATGACGCCAACTTGACACTGAGAAGTGGCTGGCAGGTGAATGAGAACAATGCTGAGGGACTTTTGGGGGATGAGCCCTTGTCTGAAGAGATCTACTGCCTCATTCAGAGAGCCATAACAAACACGTCTAACTACGACACTCGTCCTGAAATTACCCCACGACTAGGGAGTGGGACAGATCGTCTCGCCCACAAGTAGCACAGCTATAATTTCATTCACCACTTTACATCTTCTCAACATGGCCACTCAAACACCTCCTGGTTATCTCGTGTTCTCTCTTGTGTTTAGAAGAGATTTTTAAAATACATTTTGCCGAAAGCTTAACTCATGAATCTAAGAATATTATTCCTCCATCAGAAAATTAGTGAGGCTCCCAGCGATCTCTTGTCATATATAATAGGCCAAGGAAGATTAACTTGAAGAATGCATGTATTCATCAAAGTGAAGTTAAACGTTTTCGAGACAGGTTGTAGTGAAACCTACAAGCATTATTTCATTGTCATAGCCGGAACTGACTATTCTATGTCATAGATTCCTTAGTTCGTACCTTGGCCTTGTCCCCTATTTTTCCTAGGAGTGATTTTGACGAACTCTGGGGAAATGTACACTCAAAATAGTAATTGAATTAATTTTTAGTCTGGTATCAAAACAGTGAACGTCTAGATTCTACCATTTCGATCGTCACTCGGTCGATGCAAGCGTTGTAGCAGGTATGGTTATGTACGATTGGATTTTCACACAGTACGTTCACGAAGTGATGACCAAGTCGTTCCTAGCTCGTAATAAAAACAGCTAATTTTATGTTTACGTCTTAATTAAAGTCAGTCCGTGGTGAAGGGGTTGCGTCGCTACCTCTGGTTCGATTTACGACCAGACCGGACAGAAGGCTGGAACGGGGTTCACTCAGCTTCGTGGGACCAGCTGAGGAGCTGTTGGTACGGGAGGTAGTGGGTCCGGTCAAGAGAATCACCCTGACCATTTGACAGGACAGCAGTCTTCTTGCAGCCAAGGACCTGATGGGCAGTTACGCCACGGGTTTGGTTTGTTATTTTTTCCAGTTATATCTGTCATTTACCGCTCTAGGCCTCCGTGGTTCAAACGACAGCGCGTCGGCCTCTCACCGCTGGATACCGTGGTTCGAATCCCGGTGACTCCATGTGAGATTTGCGCTGGACAAAGCGGAGGCGGGACAGGTTTTTCTCCGGGTACTCCGGTTTTTCCTGTCATCTTTCATTCCAGCAAACGCTGAGACTGCACCTTAATTAAGGCCACAGTCGCCTTCTTCCAAGTCCTATCCCAGCGTCGCCATAAAACCTGTCTGCTTCGGTGCGACGTAAAACAAACGGTGAAGAGATAATCAACATTAAAATTCTCACTCATAATTATCCCTCTATTATCTTTGCACAATCAATTAGATTCTTGTCACATTTCACTTTAACTGCTTCTTGATTTAATAGACATAAACTCAACTCAGATAAAACTTATTCTTATAAACGTACTGAATATTTTGTTATCTTTTAGATGCTCTGGTGCACGAAATTCGGTTATGGTAGCTACAGCGATATTCCATTGTTACATTGTATCACCAGTAACATTTTTGTACAAGTTGTTTTACGTCGCACCGACACAGATAGGTCTTATGGCGACGATGGGGCAGGAAAAGTCTAGGAGTGGGAAGGAAGCGACCGTAGCCTTAAGTAAGGTACAGAATTTGCCTGGTGTGAAAATGGGAAACTACGAAAAACCATCTTCAGGGCTGCCTTCAGTGGGGTACGCCCGCTGTCTCCCGAATACTGGATACTGGCCGCAGTTACACGACAGCAGCTATCAAGCTCGCCCCCCCCCCCACGCCCCCAATAATTACTCACTGGCTTATACGTTTTGTGTCGGTACCTTGTGAGTCCTTTATTGATCTGTTCTTTAATTTCAAGGCATACGTTTGTGTACGAACGGTGTATCATACCTATGCGGAATAATGTATCCATTCTTGGCACCATTTCAGTTAATTAACAAACTTTGTCTTTGCATATCGAAGCACTGTTCTGTTTCTTCATTACTCTTGTTCTCCTATGTATATGTATGAACAGGGAGTGCCAAGCTCAGTAACGTCGATTGTTCAGTTATAGATCATACAGCAGTTAACATAGCATAATTTGTTGTTTAATATTGGATGATGTCCAGATATCTTCTATTAATTCTACCGTATATTCAATGCCTAAAAACTGTCAGTGAGAAAATAGCCCAGACTAGTAAATAATCATAATTACTGTGTAGGAAATTGAACTTGTTTTGAACGTTTAATTTAAAGAAACCTGCATTCGTAGTTGGAGATTTAATGGTTAGTAATTTAATCTTTTATCCCGCCAGCTCTAACTGTCTTAAAAAGTTTCTTTCTCCTGCTATTAATACAGGTACTAATTTCTTGAAAATAGTGAATTAGTACCTCCAGGACAAATAGGCCTAGTAGTTATAACAACCGGGCGAGTTGGCCATGTGGTTAGGGGTGCGCGGCTGTGAGCTTGAATCCGGGAGATAGTGGATTCGAGCCCCAGTGTCGGCGGCCCTGAGGATGATATTCCGTGGTTGCCCATTTTCACACCAGGCAAATGCTGGGACTATTATCTTAATTAAGGCCACGGCCACTTCCTACTCCTAGGCCTTTCGTATCCTGTTGTCGGTGCGACGCAAAACAAATTGTAAAATATATATTTATATTCATAACAGTCCTAGTTACAAATAATTATACATTCACTACGAACTTTCTGATAGTTTTCTCATATTCATGTTACAGAGCGGCCCTGAAAATATCCCTCGCCTATTTAAAACTCACACAAAAAAGTGTTCAACGACACCTTTTATGTGGGTTAATCATATTTCCTAATCAACTAATCACTGTATCTAGAATGTTCCGTGACGTAGCTGACAGATTTTGCTAGTGTTTACGGTGGTTGTTGTGAAAAATTCGATTGTATAAAATGAGGGTCGATATGACGGATGTCTTTGGCAGAGCTTCTGTAATTCTTGTACCTAAGAAATGTACAGCTAGTGGTACAACAACACAGTGGGTACAGAACGACGACCCTACCCTATGCAGCCAAATTGCTGAATTATATGCTTTTACAGTCAGTACAGCCAGTACCTGATCACTTGATCAGTGGTTATCACCTGACTCATCTCCGTTTCTGGGGCTGTATGGAAATGAGAGTACACTTCCACTGTTCGGTAGCAACGCGTGGCAGTTACTGTATGCAACAACTTGAACATCCAACAGAGCACGCCATGGCAGTTTCCATGGTCATTATTAGCCTATATTAGTTCACGGGTGCAAGGAGTTACAAAACATGTATACAGAGGAATATTAACCGAGAATGTGCCATTACTAATGCTCTTTTGAAATCAGTTTAATAAGTATGGTATGTGGCACTCTGGTTGTTTGAATTATGGGACATCGTATAACAGAATGTCCGTATCTCAGTTACGAAGCCATTTCGACCCAGGGTGTCCGTAACTCTTTTGTTTACGATAACCAGTGTAACATAGTGGTTTAGTTCGTCGATTACGTCATAGAACAACCTCAGTAAGTGTTGGTATTTCAATCCCAATAGTACCTCTTGTTTCATAGACGGGCATGATATATCTGGCTATGCACCTGAGCGACCTTAATACCTCTAGTATTTAACATATATTCTCGATTAAATGTAAAGTGTGTACTGTAAATGTTTGACGTGGAGTTTATATATCGCTATTGTTTGCACGTTTACTGAGATTACAATATATATTAACAGCAGGTACAGTGATTCATTTTGCAATTCTAATGTAATTATTTTAATTAAAAGCAAAACACTACACCAACATGTATTATGGATGCATGCTTCTTTTCTTAGATACGTCAGCAGTCCATATTGTAGCGTGACTGCTACACGAGAGTGGATTCGAGCCTCGATATTTGTCGTCACCACTTGGAAGTGGTCTGCCAGACACTTTCGAGAGAAAAATCCATACATAGAGAGAGTAACTAGCTAGCAAGCAAGTACTGTAGGTTCCAGTATTGAGTGATTGTAGGTAAAAATTTGAACTCTTTATGTAGGTAATTTTTTTTTTTTTGCTAGTTGTTTTACGTCGCATCGACACAGATAGGTCTTACGGCGACGATGGGACAGGAAAGGGCTAGGAGTGGGAAGGAAGCGGCCGTGGCCTTAATTAAGGTACAGCCCCAGCATTTGCCTGGTGTGAAAATGGGAAACCACGGAAAACCATTTTCAGGGCTGCCGACAGTGGGATTCGAACCTACTATCTCCCGAATACTGGATACTGGCCGCACTTAAGCGACTGCAGCTATCGAGCTCGGTAGGTAAAAATTTAAGCCCCAGGCTCTAGTATTAGTTTGAATATTACACCTGCATTGACTGGTATTCACACAACGTCCGTCTTAATGCGAGTTCTGTGAAATTCATCCCAGTACGGGTGTGTTAACCAGACCCGTTCGGATGATCAACACACTAGACCGAAGTTATTTCATTTTATGCCTCTTAACTACTTTTAAGGTGTTATGAGACACTGAAGTGCTGGAAATTTGTCCCTTGGAGGTTTTTTTTTTACGTACCGGCAAATTAGCGACTGCCGATTTGAGCGGCTCAGCAGAACCCAAGTTGTCAGGTTCGATCGCTGCTCAGTCCGATGGTATTTCAATGTGTTCAGATACGTCACTCCTGTGGTACCACATGAAGAGTGAGATTTACGAGACTTCGGTGGAATAAGGGGAAGATCTTCTTGCGCGAATTTTGGTAGCGCCGGATATTCGACTACCAGATATTTGTAAGCGAGTGTATCGGAACATGGTACACAAGTACATTGTTTGTATCAAAGTGGCTAGTTGCCACATCGTGCCGTTCTAGTAAGTGGACGCAGAAACACTGCAACAACAACAACCAGGGTGCGAAATCGCGGTGGGGGGAAGGGAGGGTTCCCCCCCACCGATGATTTTATCTCAAAGGTCCCCCCCACTAAAATTGCCCAGGGGGGATTCTTTCATTATAAAATGAGGAAAATGTAACACATATATTACTGAAATCAATGTATTTTACTGTGTATATTTTCATAAAAACATCAACAATAATACAGATAAGATAGAAATAATAGGATGACTGCCAGATCTTGAGCAATAAAACAACGCAGCGGTGGAAAGTCCATCTGAAACCCGGGAATAATTTTCCATTGAACGACATTCCTGTTATAACAATAGAATTCAAACAAAAACATTTTTAAGGGGAGGGGGTAATTTACTTAGAAGGGAAGTATATACCCCTATATACTGTTTGAAATAAACACTAGCAGTTAAGCACTACGATCCTTCTCCCCCACCACCACCACCACCACCACAATTTTTCCGATTTCGCACCCTGACAACAACGTACTACTCCGCTACGCTCATTGGCCCAGGAGACGCGGGACGTCTTTTTTTTTGGCTTTAGATACCAGGGCAATTAGAATACAAAATATATACATTACATATACGCTGTGAATATATAGACACATATGAATATTCCATAATGCTGTACTGGGATGACGTGCTGAGTCCTTACAGAAGCGCACACACATACACAGAGAAAAGAAAGAAAAAATTAAGACACTGCAAATGTAGTATGTTTACGTATTTTTTCTGAAATAGTATCACGTCAAACTTTATAATCTTAAATCGGTGTCGTTTAAGAATATGGCGATTGCATTATACACCTCTGGTTGTTGGGATGATAAAATGCACTGGATGATGAGTGGCAGTTGGAAGTTCAATGAAAGTAAGGTTGTTTCGCTGTGCATTATAAATATGGCACGAGAAGAAGATGTGGTTGAGGTCAGCGACTGCCTGGCGGTCACAGGAACAGTAAGGAGAGTTTAGGACTTCTATCCGGTAGAGATGATTTGCAAAACTGCCGTGATTGAACCTCATGCGAATAAGAGAAGTGATGTATCAGCGACAAGCATTCCATTTGGAGAACCAAGGTAAGTGAGGACTGCAGCGTATTGTTTTCCCCGTTGCCCTTTTAGAATATACCATTCTTCTTCAGTTTGCGTCCGGGAACGCTGCTTGATACGTGGTACTTAGCCTCAAATAGACACTGGTGAATCTAGTCGTTCGCCCAAATGCGTTGCTTCTCTAGCGAGCCGGTCAACATATTCTGTGTGTTGGATACCTTTATGGCTAAGTATAAAGAAACTGCACAGCAATACTGATATGTGTAAGTTGTCGAAATCTCCGAATGATCTGAATTTGATGAAACGTTAGTTTGTATGTAGCAGGTGACTGTAAAGCTTTCAAGGCACTGAGAGAGTCAGTAACTGCAGGTTTAACTCTTAAACTGTATGCTAGAGCTTCGGAAATAGCGACAGCTTCTGATGTAAAAATAGTCCAGTCATTTGGTAAAGTAAATAAACGAGATTCTTTACTTGCGGGACAGTAAAAAGCGCATCCCACTGCAGGCGGTGAGGGTAGTTTTGAGCCATCAGTGAAGATTTGAAGAGCATTGGGCCACTGTCTTTGAGTATATTCTACAAAGTAAGACTGAACTCTGGTTAGAGGAAGTAAGTCTGTTGTAAGAAGATGTATTGGAACAGAAAACAATAAGTAGGAGTACGGAATCTCAAAAGCAGGGCAAGGCTAGTGGGGTATTGACGATGGAAGTATGGGGCGTAGAAACTGAAGACTGTTCAGAAGGCATATATTTTTCATCCATTTTCGGTGTCCGTGCTCTCTCATGATTGTTTCTAAATCAGCCAGACTGCTCCAGATTGGGGGTTCATTGTTGTACATCCTGGCTAATACAAATTTATCTGCTAAATAGTGTCGATGTACAGCAAGAAGAGGTTCGGCGCACTCTAGTAACAACGCATTTGTTGCGGTCGAAGGCATTGCTCCAATGCAGGTTCTAACATAGCTATATTGTATTCTGTCCAGCTTGCGCACAGCGATTTTGCTTCCGTTATGATAAAACATACTCCCGTAATCCATTTTGGATCGGATCAAACTGCGATACAGGAGAAGGAGAACCCAGGGATCAGCCCCCGACCATGTTCGGGTGAGAGCGCGAAGAATATTCAGAGTTCGTTCCAGTTTTGTTGTAAGCTCAGGTATATGTGGCGACCATGTCAGTCGAGTGTCATATGAGACCTAAAAACCTTGCCTGGGGTTTGACTCTAGTAAGTGGAAGTTGTATGGTCCCAAGTTCAAAGTTAAGGGCGTTGCTCTTAGGAATTTTCGGACGCGGGACATTTAAACGCATGATGGTGTTTTGCTTGTAGTGAGGAAACGGTATGTTGTCAGATATGTGTTCCTATTAAGAATGTTATATACACGATTCCCGCCTACAAGCCCTCGTAACGTGTAATAGGAATTTGCATACACTGTGTATAACTACGCCAAGTTTCATGGCAAAGTGAGTATTGGATTAATAATGTATTTTGACCATAAATATTATAGTACAAAAGACCACAGCACGGAAACGAGATATACAAAGTTGACACTAATTCTTCCTTACAAGGGTCTACTCAGTTTCTATGGCAAGGAGTGTGCAGTATGATAATAATTATAATTAGGTAAGGTAAGGTAAGGGTTATTCTGCCCGAAGGCAGGTCCGAACCTCCACAGAGGTGTTCCTGAGCCGGAGTTTACGTGCGGTAGGGTGGACAGTTCCTTTCCGCTCTTCCATTCCCTTACCCCCACCAAAAGCGCGTGGCAACCCATCCAACTCCTGACCACGCCCAATGTTGCTTAACTTCGGAGATCTCACGGGATCCGGTGTTTCAACACGGCTACGGCCGTTGGCTAATTATAATTAATAATAATAATAATAAATACATGTACGCAACCCACTGAGGAGGAAACTAAAATTACCAACGGAGGTTTATAAGAAAGGCCAAAGTTGAAGACGGGAAAGACGTGGACGGAGGAAAGAAAAGAGTAACACCGGCAACGACTGAAGGAGCACTGGGCAAAGATTAGAGCCCAGAAGAGACAGCTGAAATAATGTGGTCCTTAGTAGGCTGATACGAACAAATAATAATAATAATAATAATAATAATAATAATAATATAATAATAATAATGTGGTCTCAGCTACTAGATTGAAGACATTTTGATTCGATACCATTTAAGGTGCATGTGTGTCAATTTCGACGTTTCGTTTTATCCTGCCAGATGGCAGAGGAACTAGAACACTGTCGGGCGACCCACGGTTGAAACATAAACACCAAATGTGTCACCAGAGATCTTTCACTTGCCGACATCGTACGACACTGAGTGCCGAACGGATGTTTTTTCCCCTTCAAAAATCCGTGTTTGAAACCGCAATATTGCGATCTGGAGGCCGACACTCTCCCCCTGGTCCACAGAGGGGGCTCTACAAGACGATATAGCCATGACAATATGCTGCAACAATTTGCGATCACATTTTATTAATAGTCGGTCTGTTAGCACTTCGTCTTGTATCCCGGGTTCTTCTTCTTATTGTCTAGACTTTAATGATAACAGACGTGATTGGTCGGAATTGCTCGATCGTGCATTAAGTTCATCGATAAACCTTGTGCTAATCTTCTCGAGTTAATTAAATTCGTGGGCCATATTTCTTAACATGGTCACTTGTATCGCCTGGCGTTTCATGGGACGATTACCACTTGGCTGTAATTAATCGACACGACCTTGACGAGATCATCGATTCCTTCAGAAAATTATCCCATAATTTTGTAAATTTGTTTCATTAACTTAAAACTACTATTTGTCACAGGACGCAGATTGTTATTGTCTGTTAACTCAACTAAACGTTTGGCATGAGTAGTCTGAATCTGTTTTCGAATTCACCCTCACTATATGCACATGACAAGAGGAGCCTCCGTGGCTCAGACGGCAGTGCGTCGGCCTCTCACCGCTGGATACCGTGGTTCAAATCCCGGTCACTCCATGTGAGATTTGTGCTGGAGAAAGCGGAGGCAGGACAGGTTTTTCTCCGGGTACTCCAGTTTTCCCTGTCATCTTTCATTCCAGCAACATGCTCCGTTATCATTTCATAGCATTTATCAGTCATTAATAAATGACCTTGGGAGTAGCGACCCCAGTGTAACAACAGCCTATATACTGTATGTTTCATTCATTACATCCCTGACCCGGTCAATGACTGGAAAACAGGTTGTAGGTTTTCATTTTCATATACATGATAAGAACATTCGTCTGACGATGTTCAGAATCGTGGTCATTCTAGAATGTCAACCATATCTAGAACTTCTTCGTCAAAATATGATGATAATGCACAAAAGCAATATACTGGCTGCCGATATTGAATACAGTAACTTACTGCGCATGCACCCGCCAAGTTTAACGAATACAGACCCCTTTAATAATCTGGTTGCAGGCAGTACCAAAGTTCCTTTGTCTATCCACTTCTGAAGGTTTCTTTGCTGCGGTATACAGTGTTGTATGACATTATGCTAAGTACTGGGTGCAATGTAGCGCAATGACATGGTTGTAAAGTATATCGTTCCTTGGGGGCAAGATGTGGAAATCCGGGAGTACTTTTTTTATGTAACCCCGAGAACTCATTCAGAAATGTATCGTACCTTGACATTTAGTTAGCAGTCATGACATGGCAGGCTGAAGCGAGTTGGTTTTGGGCAATGTTTTTGCACCCTCCTAACGCAGCTTCCCATTTCCATTAGTGCCGGTCTGAGGCTTATGGTGATGAAACTGATGTCTCTTTCTCTTCCAGTCGGGGTCAAAGGTCAACAGTACTTTGTACCTTAAAGGTCGTGGAGGTGATTAGAGGAAAAAAGAGGAGAAAAAGTATAAATTATGCTGCCATTAAGCATTGTGTGTGAAAATGACGAATGAGGCGGGTGCCGTACATGTCGTGTGATGGACATATAGCATGGAGTAACGTAATTACGGGCTATGTTTAGGACAGGCAGGCTATAATCGGTCGCCCATTACTGTGGCTTCCTACCTCAGTGACATCCGGGAAGAGCTTGACGAAGACTAAACTCAGCGTCTCGTAGAGAGTGGTGGTGGTGGTGATTATGATTTTAACCCTTTCCGACATAAATTATTTCAAGTGATGGGAAACGCACTCTTTGTTGAACCATTACTAACATTTGCATCTTGAACATAATGCTACAAATATTTTCACTTTTCCTTTCGTTTAAATTTTAATGATAATCACCGTATAACATAATAAGGCAGATTTAATAAAAGTCCTTATGAAAGTTCTTCAATTCAGTGAAACAGAAATGTAATTTTAAATCCTTTAATAGAAGTGTACCATTGAAATGAAATGTCGTATGGCTTTTAGTGCCGGGATATCCCAGGACGGGTTCGGCTCGCCAGGTGCAGGTCTTTCTATTTGACGCCCGTAGGCGATCTGCGTGTCGTGATGAGGATGAAATGATGATGAAGACAACACATACACCCAGCCCCCGTGCCGTAGGAATTAACCAATTAAGGTTAAAATCCCCGACCCGGCCGGGAATCGAACCCGGGACTCTTTGAACCGAAGGCCAGTACGCTGACCGTTCAGCCAACGAGTCGGACTAGTGTACCATTGATAGGTTATATTCTTGGTTATTGAACACGTGTGGAGCATAGGAAGTTGCTGTATTGAAGAAATGAAGAACAAAATAGACGATATAAAACACACTGCCAAATATTAGATCTAACATTAAAAACTTGCCAACGTGTCCCCACCGATTTGATCCATTTTCAATATCCATGCGGCCATGGCGAAAACTTTCACCGTTAAAATTGTTAGGTGCAACTCCCAGCCTCGTCAAGGCGCAATTCCCACCCGATTCTAAGTAAATGGGATCTTAATATTTAGAGAGTGCTTCACAATACCAGCATGCGACACGTTCCAGCAACGAACGCCCAGTGTAACGAGCAAGCTCTCTACTTCGCAAGCTCGTGATTCACGGATCGAATTGTTTCGTTTGGTGCTGTTCTTCGTTGGCCTACTGTTTGCTTTGGACGCAATACTTTACCCAAACACTAAAACGAAAATGGCTCAATTGCTGCGTGATACCAACTTGTAATCTATGTATATAAAATTGGATGTAGGTATGTTTGAACCTAATAGACTCAAAAACTACTGGAGCGATTTCGCTGAAATTTTGACAGTTTGTTCTTGTTACATCTGAGAGGGATTATGAAGTGGTTTGAACGAAATCTGATTGGTAGTCCGGCACTAAGGGGTAAAAAATAAAATAGGAGAAGATAAGCGTATGTGAAGATTATGATGTGTTCCTTAAAACTTATTTCCGGGTTTAACTGGAAAAATTACTGTAGGGGCAAGAAACCCCTAGCACGCCTAAAGGAAGGGAGTGAAACTTAAAAATCCGAAAATGACGATATTACTGACGAATTCATATTCTTTGGGGTAGCTGAGATGAACTGTGACACTCTGAATGCCCTTTAAGTCAAAGTTCGTTCCCAATCGGTGTGGTAAACATATTATGACTTACTGTTTGGGAAAGAAAAGTGTAGGGTAAGACACACATACAACTGAAGATGTTACAGACGTTAAAATTGGTATTGGTATTTGGAATCTTCTTTAAAAATAAACACATTTTTTAATTTTTGGAAAAATCCATAAACTGCATTATCAGTATTAAATGTTCATAAAATTATTGAAATGGGCAGCAAAAACAATATGACTACGACAGGCGTATCAAGATGAGTTATCTGACCTATTTATAAGGAATGCAGCGCACGGGTCCACTAGTATAGTATCAAGATGAGTTATCTGACCTATTTATAAGGAATGCAGCGAACGGGTCCACTAATTGTGTTATAATTGTACCTACATAGGTCTGGAAGTAATCAGCGTTTAACAGTAAGGTACTCATTTTCAATCCATAACATCCGATTCCCCACATAGTCATAGGTGACAATATGCACATTTGTAAACCAATATTTAAAAATGCATATTACTGCGCATATCTTGTAATTCAAATAACATACAAACTGAATGTTGAAACAAATTCACAAAAACACCACGGAGATTACATTCGATCCGTGAATCACAAGCTTGTGAGCAGGAGTATTCATTGTGGGAATGCTTCGCATGCTCGTCTTTTGAAGCACTGCTAAAGTATTGAAATCGTATTTTCTCGGAATTTACTGAGAGTTGCGCCTTGCTATTCGAACCATTGAAAGTTCTCGTCATGACATGCACGTATATATATTTTTTTAAATGGATGAAATCGGTGGCGACACGTTGGTAAGGTCTCCTTGTACGTAAATCAGAACAAAATATAATGGGTTCGAACCCCACTGTCGGCGGCCCTGAAGATAGTATTCATTGGTTCCCAATTTTCGCGCAAGGCAAAAGCTGGGGCTGTACCTTAATTAAGGCCACGGCTGCTGTTTTCCCATTCCTAGCCTTTTCCTTTCTTTTCCTTTCCTTTCCTTTCCTTTCCTTTCCTTTCCTTTCCTTTCCTTTCCTTTCCTTTCCTTTCCTTTCCACCGGGCGAGTTGGCCGTGCGCGTAGAGGCGTGCGGCTGTGACCTTGCATCCGGGAGATAGTAGGTTCGAATCCCAATATCGGCAGCCCTGAAGATGGTTTTCCGTGGTTTCCCATTTTTACACCAGGCTGTACCTTAGTTAAGGCCACGGCCGATTCCTTCCAACTCCTAGGCCTTTCCTATCCCATCGTCGCCATAAGACCTGTCTGTGTCGGTGCGACGTAAAGCCCCTAGCAAAAAAAAACCCCTCTCCTTTTCCTATCCTTCGTAAAGAACAAAATGCAGGGCCCAAGAGGATAAGCGTCGGAAGCCTGCACATAAAGTCCATAAAACAACAGCACGATCCAACCCGAAAAAAGAAAGAACTTAATAGTAAGATCAGCAGAAATTGTCCTCTAGTTAGTTCAAATGCTTGTCACAAAACGTTGTGTTTAGCTAAAACTAATTAAACATAAAAGGACTATATTTATACAGAATTATTTTTCTGTTCTGACTGAAGTGGAATGCAGTTTAACTTGTCAATGTGGAATGTAAACCACGAGATTTTAAGACTAGTGGCACTTGTATACTTCACCAGCTCCACAAATGGTTACATTTTTGGATTGGCCACTTGCTAAGATTTCCAGTGTTACCAACTACCCCCTAACACTACATGGTACATTATCACAATGTCATATGGCTATGTAAAGAACTGTAAATAGACTAAAACATACATCAACAGGCTTAGGAAGTACAACTCAGCAGCGATCCTCTTTTAACACTAATCAGAAGAAAGTGTAAGAATTCGTACATTAGGAAGAACGAGGGTATCGGAAAGGGATGAAAGGACTACGAAAAGCACGACAGTAACTGATCGCTCTTCAGTTGACCTTATGCACGCTGTTCTCTCTTTGAGTCCAACCCTTCGTAAGGGTGTAGTGGTATCACGCGAGAAGCCTTTTGGTGATCTGCCTCCAGGAGTCTCTGAGTTGGGCATGGTGACTTGTTTGCTGTAAGCTCATCCTGGTCCATCCATCGTAACGGTGTACGTCCTCTAGAGATCAGGATTTAATTATTTTGACGAACACGTAGCCTCCGGTAACCAATATATCTATGGGACTGTCCGCCGTTCAAGAACACCATCTAGAAATTCTTCCATCAGCACCCCAACTTCGCTAAAGAATTTAAATATGTTTTAGCATTCAAGTAATAAACACCAGGGTGAATCCCTTAAAATTTGAATGTTTTTTACTGAGCAAATGTGATACATCAACGATGTCATCACCTGTACTATTTCCTATACCGCTTTGGTTTAAATTCCGGTGATTACGGTGGAAGGTTTTCAAAGACATGCTCCGAGTATAACATGCTTTCAAGATAGAATTGGAGAGATAGGGGTCAACGTAACTAATCCCTCCCCACTCCTCGGCAGACTATTCGTTCCTTAAGAATTTAATAGCCTGAAAACAATAAACATGTATATTTCTTCCGATTATTGTGCACAAACAATGTCATTCACCGATTTATAGGTACCTTCTCTTGTCAGTATTGTCTTAGTAATGTGTATCCACATCCGCCCTTTGTTGAATGCCTCAAATAAGGTCCATGAATAACTGGTAGATGCTATAGTTTAAAATCACGAGATAGAAAGTCACGTTCAAAAACAAGCTTGTGTAATTTGTTTATAAGTAAGAGAAGTGCCTTGAAACATAAGACGTGTAAGGATGATTAGCCCTCAGAAAAATAATAAAGTTGGAGCTGGAAAGGAATAAATGATGGCCAAGAAAAGTTGTAGAGGATCCTTGCTGAAATAGGTAGTTGTAGTCCCAGGTGCAGCTCAATCCTTGATATCATCCATCGATTTTAATGCGCGCTTGGGCTCGCATACGACAGACAGAGCTCTGCGTGTTTTACCTCCAGTCGGTTATAAATGTTCAAGATCCCATGGATACACGACGTCACCATCGAAGATGTACTCGGTCGTGCTCGGAAATCACTGTGAAATCGTCACCCTCACGAAATGCAGGAAAATATCATGCAGTATTTCAGTCACATTTTCCGAAAGGCCAAATTCAGCCTGATACAAAGTATGATAGAAGGCAAGATATAAGGAAAACGTGGACGTAGACGGAGAAGATTATCCTGGACGAGGAACCTCCGCTAGTGGTTCGACATCAACTCTGATACTGAAAGCATAAAATAGGAGCAATACTTCATATTGATTGCCAACTTTCTTGAGGAGACGGCACCAATAGAAGAACAGTTTTAAGTTACCAGATGGAACGCTGTTGATTATTTCTTACTTCGTCCGGCTCCATGGCTAAATAGCGTGCTGGCCTTTGGTCACAGGGGTCCCGGGTTCGATTCCCGGCAGCATCGGGAATTTTAACCTTAATTGGTTAATTTCGCTGGCATGGGGGCTGGGTGTGTGTGTCATCTTCATCATCATTTCATCCTCATTACGACGCGCAGGTCGCCTACGGAGTCAAATCAAAAGACCTGCATCTGGAGAGCCGAACATCTCCTCGGACACTCCCGGCACTAAAAGCCATACGCCATTTCATTTCTTCTTAAAATTTCTTTCATATACTTGCCTTTACTAGTAGCGGAGTTAGGAATCGTGGTCCTCTCGTACACTTAACCACATTTCCAACCTGAGCGTAATACTACTGATACTTCGCTGAAACATGCCTCTTATAATCTTGTTCTCCTCCGTTATAATCACACCTGGAATGGTATAAGTGGCGCATATGTTTCAAGGAAGACCCCGTGGCCGTACGCTTGGGATCGTCGTAGAGGTAGGTACTGGTTAGCAGATTTACCACATTAGTTGTGACAGTAACAGCGACATTCTGCCCTGGGCGTGGAATTTCCGTCCGTCATTTACTTGTGGCACCTCTCCTCTGTCATTAGTGAGCAGTTGGCGAGCAATGACCCACTGCAAACACAATTACACAGGGTTTACATTACAGCTGCTGGCGCATACTGTCCTTATCGTGTATATGATCCGTAAGTCAAATATAATAAATTTATAATGTTCCCGCCTGTTAGGAAGAAGGCCCGAGGGCAGTTATAAGAGAGAGAACGATTTAATAGAAAGTGCAGAACGGTATTCGGAGGCCGGTTCCATTGATCAATAGTAAGCTGAAACCTGGCGCGGGCCGCCATGTTCAAACCGAGTAAACGCGAGGCAGGACGCCCATTTCAGGCAATCTAGCTTAAAAACGTGGTACCAGAGAACGTGAGATTATCTGGCACAGTTCAAAATGTAGGAATTAAAAATCAAATAATGTGTAAAAGGGGGTACAAAACAATTCTTAAATCTAATTACAACAATATAATTATAGGCAAACAGCAATAAAAATGATTTAATATTCACTTATCAAAACAATTTGCGTTACAATAAATTAATACTCTCTCTTTAGTTTCTGGTGACCCAGAATCAGGAGAAGGGAGTATTCTCTTCTGTATATTATTTTAAAGTAGAAGGCTGAATGCGCAAGACGTAATCACGGCAGTGACGTAATGCGCATGACATCATCATAAGATGGCCGTCTTTTTGAGGCATGGTTTTGGCGGTGGAAAGTCGTTTTTTAAATTTATTTACTTATTTGGCTTTAGGTCAGTGTGAGACGAAACGGACGTCTAGATGTTACAAAATGCTGGTTTCATTACAATTCATTACAGTTCCTTACAGTTCATTGACATAGATTGGAATATATACAAAATACATATATATTGTACAATTTTCAAATATTAATTACATAAATATCCATATAAAATCATTCAAATTTGTAGGCGAATTTCTGCTAAATACTTCATACTATTAGTATACATTTTTTTGTCTTTAGTCGCCTGTAGTGTACTGATGCAGGATGGTAACTGTTGTTTAGCGTGGATCAGAGATGTAACAACACATTTTGCTGTTTGTGATAATGAGCACATTAAACAAAACAGATGTACAAATATGGTGTGTCCACTACATTGATACGATAAAGGTGGCTTCTAAAACATACGTGATTGAATCGCTTTCGATTCATTGTCGAGATAAATCGTCGTTGAGTATTCCATTGTGTGAACCAAGGACTTCGCGGGGGATTCTGTTCGATCATTGAGTAATATTTACTTTTATGGCTCTTTGTTTCTTCTCACTTCTTTGTCCACTGGCTGCAGACTCTGGCGTGAGACTAGTGGGTTGTTATTAGATTCGTACCGGTAGGATCTAACAGAAAAATCAAGAAAGATTGAAATGTGACAGAAAATTGACAAATTTAGGCATACTTCGTAGAAATGATCCATGACTCAATAAGGGTTTAAATAGAACCAAAAGGAAATCTTCAGAACGAATGAGACGACTACGTAAGCGTCGCAAACTTGAGCGTATAGTGTGAAAAAAAAAAAAAAAAAAAAAAAAAAAACGAAAAATCGATCGATATTGCAAATACATTTCTTACTTCTCACGTTATTCACCATTGTTAAATACAATTTTGACAATTACTAATCACTGGGCAAACAAACAATTTATATAAACAATAAAAAGTCATATGTGTACAGGCCATGAAGGCCCTTGGAGGGGTGGAAGGTAAAGGCTTCCACTATTCGTAACCTCGGCACTTAACGGGGTAAAGTGGTTAACTCTACGCCCGGCCACCTTTGCCCCCGGGAATTAACCTGGTACTCACATCTGGTGTAGGCTGAGCGAACTTCAGGGCCATGTGCACCTCCGGAAGTGGAAATCTCGTTTCTTAAATTTCACGACTTCCTGACGGGGATTCGAACCCACGTCCTTTCGGGCGAACCGACCACGCCTTTACCGCCTCGGCCGGGCAGCCCCTAACTGAAAACTGTAGTCGGTGGAATGTTGACCGACAGTGTGAATTTACTTTTTTCGTACTGCAGGTTTGTTTTGTCAACATCATTCCTACATACTTCGTATCTGACGTCCTAAGCATTTCGCAATCCCGCGTTTTCAAAACACTTCTGAACTTCGATGTGCCTTGCCGCCAAATTTATCCAGCTAACAGTATCCGGTAAGTGCTAGAACGTAGATATAGTTGGCTTTATTACCATTTGTAACCAAGGACTGCATAAATAAACACCTGTAGTATGACTTTAAAGTGTAAATCACTCCGTGGTCTACATGCTGAATGACACTTGTTGAGTTATATGCAGACCTGGCCAGCTTGACATTTGAGAGCAGCAAGAGGCGTTGTCCAGAACAGGGTCACTATAGTTTTTCTTTTCCATCTTCGAGTTGAATGTCTTTTATTACACAGTTGATTGGTCAGACTTTGTTTCTTCACAAAGTAATTGAGAACTTACAGAAATGTAGGTTTGTAAAGTGTCTAGGCCTCCTAATTAATATTTTTCTCATTTCTTCTGCTGTCCTTCCTTGCGACAAAAAAGCCGTTTACGAACATATTTACTTCCTTTACACTTTCCCCGCGAAATATGATTGATTTAGAAGGTAAAGTATAAATTAATTATTCCGATTCGTCGGAACTGAATATGTCGACGTGAAGTTTTGTTTCTTTGAGTTTCACTCAGTACTTGTGCTTTCGTCCACAACTTTCGAGTGGCACATTCTCCTTTCAACACAATGTATTTTTTCTTATTATAAAATATCCAGCAAGTATGATGTGTAGACAGCTGTTGTCATGGAGAGAGATTTGGTTTGTAAAATTGGAACCAGAAATCGATAGGTTTTACATACGTGCAATCCACATACCACTCCATCGCTGATTTCTTCCTAGCGTATTTCCCCACTTATCTTTTCATTTATCCAGATCACTCCATTCACTGTTTCAGTATACTGGGAGAGTTGGCCGTGCGGTTTGGGGCGCGCAGCTGTGAGTGGGTTCGAACCCCACTGTTGGCAGCCCTGAAGATGGTTTTCCATGGTTTCCCATTTTCACACCAGGCGAATGCTGGGGCTGTACCTTAATTAAGGCCACGGCCGCTTCCTTCCCTCTCCTACGCCTTTCCTATTCTGTCATCGCCGTAAGACCTATCTGTGTTGGAGCGACGTAAAGCAAATAATAATAATAATAATAATAATAATAATAAAAACTGTTTCAGTATTGTCACTTTTTTGCTTTTATGTCTCATAAACCTGAGTTCTCTCTCTTCTTAAATGTAACAAGATTTTGTAACAAATAAGTTTTCATTTCGCTACTTCATCCCATAACATTTCCGTTCACAAAGACAAGGATGCATACCTTCTATCCATCGTCCTTCCTCTAGAAATGGCTCATATGTACTGACAAGATAATGATTATCTCGAAAGCGTATATCTTAGGCAGAAATGTATTCTGAGCAACAGGCATTGTAAGAGAAGGCTGCAGAAAAGGATCAAAAGGGAAGAAGAAACCGTATAATTAATCTGGCTGTCCGCCTCCGTAGCGTAACGGTTAGCATTATTAGCTGCCGTCCTCGGGGGCCCGGGTTCGGTTCCCGGTACTACCAGAAATTTAAGACTGGCAAGAGGGCTGGTATGTGGTTGAAATGGTACATGCAGGTCAGCTCCATTGGGGGTATGCTTGAAAAGAGCTGCACCACATCGGGATGAGGACACGAGTTTACTTTATTCCGGCCATTCAACAATGGCATTAGCAGATGTGAATTTCCTTCAGTTCTTCCTTGAAAACGTAGGTTAATCAAGTGATTTATTTGAAGTAGCTTATTATATGTAGGGCCTGCCTAGTCAAGGTGATAAAGGCGCTGTTGGTTCACCAGGAAGGACACGAGCTAGGTTCCCCTTCAAGTGAGGGAAATTTGGAAACTAGATTTTCTTTTCTGGAGAGGTATAGGTATAGGTACAATGCCCTGAGGTTCACTAAGCCTACACTACAAATGTGTACCAGGTTAATTCATCAAGGCAGAGACAACCGGGCATAGGTTATGGATACTGAAAACCTTCACCTTTACCTTCCACTCCTCAAAGGGCTTCAATGGCTTGTGCGGAGATGATTTTACTTTGCTGGTACTGTATGTACCGAAAAAAAAATTCTCATTGATAAATATCCATTACAGTGTGTTTCGTTTCCGCCCGTTTCCACGTTGGACAGATTACACTTTATATAGGTTCTTCTGTGTGAACGATTATTATTATTATTATTAGTAATGTGCAGTTGCATGATTTTAATGTAATAATAATAATAATAATAATAATAATAATAATAATAATAATAATAATTTTACGTCCCAATAACTACTTGTACGGTGCTTTTCAGGCACACAGACTAGCCGCAGTTTTGACCCGTGATAGTTATAATTTTGTGTGTCGGTAAATTTACCGCCATGAGGCTGGCGTATTTGAAAATCTCCATATACTACTGGACAGTTGTGGGATCGAGTCAACTGACTTCGGACCAGAAAGCCAGCGATTTATCGTCTGAGCCTAGTTGTTATAATAATAATAATAATAATAATAATAATAATAATAATAATAATAATAATAATAATAATAATTTTATTTTTATTTTATTTTATTTTGTTTTTACTTAATTTATTATTATTATCATTAATTCGATATATGTAGCTGAATGAGATTCGAATTTATAATGTAGCATAGCCGAGCTCAATAGAAGCTCCACGGTAAAGTTTTAACTGGACCGTAGCATCATTATCTTCATTTTATAGTTTTCAGACCGAGCTCGATAGCTGCAGTCGCTTAAGTGCGGCCAGTATCCAGTATTCTGGAGATAGTAGGTTCGAACCCCACTGTCGGCAGTCCTGAAGATGGTTTTCCGTGGTTTCCCATTTTCACACCAGGCAAATGCTGGGAGTGTACCTTAATTAAGGCCACGGCCGCTTCCTTCCCAATCCTAGCCATCTCCTATCCCATCGTCGCCGTAAGACCTATCTGTGTCGGTGCGACGTAAAGCAAATTGTAAAACAAAAAAAAAAAAGTTCGTTTTTACAAGGATTCATAGCACAACTATGTAACATTTTTAAACCATCATATTCAGAGTAATGCATGGCTATAACATAAGCGATCGTAAATGTAGGAAACACAGTGAGCACAGAAGACGAGCGTTCCTTCAATCTGGACTAGATGCATAAGTTGAAAGTAAGGCCAGTGGCTTCATAAGACCTCGACCACGGGACAAGCAGTCACGGCCGACTGGATCTCTCAGCTAGAGCGACGCATCAAGTCGGCCGTGCAAGCAGTGCATATGTTTCGCTGTTTCACCGTATGATAGCAGCACATGCTGCGACGATACTGCTCTTGTGGAGGCTCTCTGCAACTACAACTGGAATATAACTGTTGTATCGCGGGCTTGCTTCTTACCCCCTAGTCCATAGCAGAAGAATTATAATAATAATGATATTAATAATAATAATAATAATAATAATAATAATAATAATAATAATAATGCTTATATGCAAGTAAATGCCTCCTACTAAACTGTCTGTCTGTTAGGTCATCAGCCCAGAGGCTGGTTGGATCCTCAAATAGCACCACCAAAGACTATGCAGTTATAGGGAAACAACAAAAACCAATGACAGAGCCCAAATGAAGCGTACTAGGCAAGATGAGGAGTGAGGTAGTTTACCATTGCTTTCCTCACTGGGCCAGAAGGTGCCACTGCAGCACGACTGACCCAATGAGCAACACCTTTCATAACACTCGGAAACTAGTCGTGCTCCAAATGTCATTACTTAGCACCACCCATACCCCAGCAGCTTCCAAATTGTCACAGCTATGGATGAGGCTGGGACTTCGGTGGAAGCTACACTTTGCTCTCGCTTGTGCCAAGAGACGGATACAAAAACACTGCATCCATCAAGAAATGGCAACAGGCAGTGGTACTAAACTATAGATTAGATAAACTTGAGGTACTAGAAAGGAGAATCATGAGAAAAATCTGAGGCCCTGTGAAAACAACAGAAGTATGGAAATTAAGATCTAATGATAAAATATATAGGAACATAGAAAACATAACAGAAACCATAAGAAAAAGGAGATTGCAATTTTTCGGATATATTTACAGAATGGATGATTCCAGATTAACAAAAAGGATTTTTAAGTACTTTTGGGACTAAAAGGCAACAACTAGCTGGATTCAAGAAGTAAAGAAAGATTTAGAAAGAAATAATATAAGAGAAGAACCTATGGACAGATAATTTTTTAAAAAGGGTAGTAAATATGGAAGGATTCCAAGGAAGATTGAACAAGAAGCCTGGTGCGAAGTGGTCCGAGGACAGAAGGAAATAGCATAGTGAAAGGATGAAAGAATATTGGAAGGAGCGGAAGAGAAAACAACAAAGAAGAACTGAATTGAAATTGGCACGTGGTCCTTAGCAGGCCTCATCGGAAAGAATAATAATAACAACTTCATCCGTAGTCGAAATAGATCCTTCAGTAGACTCATGCAATGTACAAAAGTAAATTATTGTTGTTGCTTCATGTAAGGAGCTTCGGACAATTTGATAATCGGCCCATTGTATATAATGCGTGTGACTTTTGTGTGAAAACCTGTGTCAGCGTGGAATCTCCACTTAAGTGTATAATTGTGTTATTAATTAGGATAAGGCTGTACCCGCGGTCTGTTCTTTACCTGGATGAGGTTCGATTCCCGACCAGTTCAGGGATTTTAACTGGGTCTGAAGGGTGATTCGAGGTTCATTCAGTCTACGTAAGAACATCTGATGGTGAGATAGCGGCCCCGGTCTATAAAGCCAAACATAATGGCTGAGAGGATTCGTCGTGCTGACCACGTGTCACCTCGTAATCTGCAGACCTCCGGACTGCGCAGTGGCAGCTTGGTATACCAAAGCCCATTAGGGTTGTAGCGCTGTGGGGTTTGTTTCTTTAGGATCTCTAAGAAAGCGTCTATGGCCATCTGTTATACAGGGTTATTCGCCAAAGATGTTGTACGGAAATAACGTCTAAACCATTATTTTTTGCTAGTTGCTTTACGTCGCTCGGACACAGATAGGTCTTATGGCGACGATGGGATAGGAAAGCCCTAGGTGGTGGAAAATGGGAAACCACGGAAAACCATCTTCAGGGCTGCCGACAGTGGGATTCGAACCCACTATCTCCCGGATGCAAACTCACAGCCGCGCGCTCCTAACCGCACGGCCAACTCACCCGGTCTAAACCATTAATGATATAGGTGTTCTGTTTTCATATTCGTAAATGATACCCAGGGTAATGTAAAATAATGTGCTACTTATTCTCATGGGGTGATTAATAACCGAGATATTGATACTAACTCTATATTTTTTAATGGAACGTAACTAATACATACAATTGGCCTAAAAGTTCACCTGCGTACAAGTTCAAATATGTAACTATTTTCAAAATCGGGCAGTTACTTTTTGAGATATCAATAAAAACTGCATTTGGATTTTTGCATGCCGCATCAGACAGCGTGCGATCGGTCAAGGACGTTATGGCACGCAAGCTGTTTCCTGGCATTTTAAAAATATTATTTACAAGAATGGCCTTTGGTTAGACACTATTTGGCCAGCAGGTAGTGATAAGGATAAGGATGGTGCTATATCTTCTCGCCATGAGGCCGGTCATGGCATTACTACAGGGTAGGAAGGCCATGGCAGAAAGGTAGTAGTTAATGGGGTGTAACAGTTAGGAGATTATCTTTATTAATTATTTCAGTTGGTGGCTTCTGCATCAGGGTTTTTAGAGTTAGATTGGTGTCTTGTAGAAACTGAATCAGTGCTCTGTAGATGTTGCTATCGTGGTCTTGAAGAAGAATGTTAACAATTGTGGGGAATGGGATACGTAACGACCGAAGCTGTGCGAATAACTTTGTTCGTTGTTGCTCATACCTGGAACAAGAAAAGACTATGTGATTCAGATCCGCATCATCGTAATCATCATGTGGGCAAACTGTCGTGGTAGTCACTCCGATGTGATAGAGGTGGTGAGGGTAGTATCAGTGTCCAAGCCTCATCCGGATGATGGTTGTTAAGATGTCTCCTTGTAATATTGTATCTCCATAACCAGGGTTTTTGAGGTATTGTTGTTTGCAGTGTTGCGTAATATGTTCCTCGGTAGTGGCTAGTTCTTGCCCATTCATCTTTCCACTGGGTATAGGCTCTTCTTTTGACTAGCGGAATAAAGTCAGTATATGGAAGCACTATCCCTTGAAACATGCCACTGAGTATACTTCCTTTCGCGAGATGATCGACAACATTGTATCTTATTTCACTGTGTCCTTTTATCCACAGAAAGTGGATTTGACTACCTTTCCTGGCATTGATTCCAGCCAAATACCACTGGACTGATCCAGGATCGAATCTGCCATGCTGGGGTTAGAAGGCCGTCTGAGCCACTCAGCTCGGCGAGTGAACATTTTTTTCTTTTGTGGGCAACTTGTAATACCCCTTAGAATTTAGTACTTTCACTATTGGTTTTATCAGTGTATGATATTGATGAACAACGACTTTCAAGTTGTTTTATTCTTACAGCAGGAATTGTTGTTTTATTTTGCCAACTGTCTAATGCAGACCTACTTATTTCTATGTATGTATTTTATGTTTATCTTACGTTTAACATTAAAAAATTGCATGTTTCAACAAGGTCTACCATAAATAGTGTTTTCTTCCCTGTACCAGATCATCCAGGATTTGGAAAATGGCATATTCTATTCCATTTCATTTCATGAATATGTGTGTATTAAAAACTGGGTCTGATTGAAGGTTCATCTGTGTGTTTCAGAATTTCCGAGAACAACGTATTGACGGTACCTCGTTGCCGCTGCTGACGGAAGAGCACCTCACCAACACGCTGGGGATGAAGCTCGGTCCGGCTCTCAAACTCAGGGCAACACTTGCGCGTAGGCTGGGTCACTGTGCAATCTGCCTTCACTGTGTACACTGCCACAGTCCGGCCACAGTGCCTCCTCCTGTCTCGCCTGCCCAGACACCACCAACCTCCACTGCGGGTCGACCAAGCAGCACTGGTGCTTGAAGAAGTTCTATCTAGTGCTTGTAACTTACAAATTGAACATATCTACTGAGGATCTTAGTCATACAAATGGAAGGCCTCCCATTACAATTTTATTTTCATAGTGCAATATCTGGAATGAACTCCAGATCTATATAGTAGAGAAAGTCATGACCCGTCTGCGAGTATTGAACGCAATAACTTTCTACGGATATCAGAACATTTTGTTGGCGATAATCTAAGGCCTGTAAATTTTCCATTTTTACCAAGAATTAATTTAGTGCGAAGCTTCGCTAAAATGTCCACAGAGAACAAAACACTACTATTTAAGTCTGACAATGAAATGCATATAATTATAGACTTCAAGATAATTGTGATATGATGTGCATTTTTTTCTAGAGTTTATCGTAGGCCTTGCAATGCAAGAAATTTTGTACTTATTTTCTTCATGAAGGATAACATTCATTGAAATAATCAAATGTGAAGAACATTGTTATTCAGTCTAGAATTCTGCAGCCACATTTCCTGACTCACTATAGTCCTAAATACTTTTCATCTGAATTGGTAGTGAGATCAGCATACTTTACCAAACAGTACTTAATGTATATATAATAATATATTCTCCAGGGCAACCAAGATTCTTAGATTCGGTGTTTATTGGTTTACTGATATAAGTTACACGTATTATGTTAGTTTTCCCTCCATGTTCGTCGAAATGCTAGATTTGAAAGAACCACCTTAACAGAAAATTTCTAAACATGTACATTAAGTATTACAATTTCTTCTTGGAGAAAATTCTACTGTAATTATATAGTAAGTAATTCACCCTAAGGATAGCTCATGGAAATAATACAACCTTTTTAAATAATGACATCATTTTTGTTACCTTGAAGACCTTATCTATAGCAATATAACAATAAGTCCAGAATTTACAAGATAGAACAAAGAACTCAGTGTCATTTAGACTATTTAACAAATAACTGCAATTAAATGTAGTGATAATAAAAGTTCACAGGTACTCTTAATCTATATAGAGAACAAATATTTCAGCACGGAAATACACTGTTTCATATCTGTACTTAAACTCTTTGGGTCACATTCTCCCATTGTGTTAGCTGTCAGATTCATCAGAATAACACTGTTACCTCCTGTTGATTGTGTAGTCTGAGGTCAAATATATTATTGAAGATGTTTCAGTGCGGTATTCTGATGAATTTATATAAAAACAAGTACACGTACGCACGATGAAATGAGAAGAAAACAACAAAACGATAACATTGTGGGCGATAGACAGCTGTTGATTGGTTGATAGTTCCTGATATTCTTATACCGGCTCGTGTCTCACAGGCACAATGTTATGTCCTAAATGGCACAATATTTCCTTCTTATTCTTGAACAAACTCATGTTATCGGGGTGCCCCTTAGAAATCCCAGAAAATTATTAACAAACTTACTTAGCAAGTAACAGATTTCTTCATTTCTTAGTGTAT
Source organism: Anabrus simplex (assembly GCF_040414725.1). NCBI lineage: Eukaryota > Metazoa > Arthropoda > Insecta > Orthoptera > Tettigoniidae > Anabrus > Anabrus simplex. The sequence goes on from NC_090265.1 coordinate 1,293,785,662, forward strand.
CACTTTAATTTTAATTTCGACCTGTCATTTCTTTTTCCTGCAGCTATCCTAGTTGTCCATTACACATCCGCATCGAGTAACATTTAGGTTTATTTCGGTTGAAGACCTCCTCTTACCGTTCATTTTATTGAATGTAGGTGTTCTTATTCTTCAACAGTAGATAAAAATAAACTAAATTTCAAAACGTGGCGTTATTTTATTTTGGGTGATTTGTATTCAATATATTTTGAGAATATATATTGAATTAAGTATTTTGACAAATTGTTTCACATTTCTAAATTAGCAATAAAGTTGAGGAGAATATTTCCCTTAACTTATCGTATACTTATATCAAACATCAATTCCTTTCATAGAAAGAACAACATACTGATAAAATAAAAGCAGTCATTCAAATTTATTTTAATTTGTAATACTATACTGTATAAACTCACTGGATAAACTCATTACGCGCTTAATGAGTTATTTTTGCAAGGTTTAACAACCCTAATAGAAAATTGGTGATGTCTTAGTTTGACCGATAGCAATGTTCTTCTATGTGCTAAACATTGGGTACTGTATTTATGCAAGGCCGTATCATGAATGCTAACAGATTTAATTCTTACTTGAATATGACATGTACTTATAAATGCAGAATTTGTAATTATATCATAGTACTCATATGCAAACATTTTAAATAGCGATATATCTATATTTATTTCACTTTACTGATGTACTTATATAATATATAATTTTTATAATTTTAGAACTGAATGATTTCAAAGCTGCTCAAAAATACGTAGGCACCTTTAGCAGGTGATGATAAAATGTACAGATCTTTTTCCGCATTCAGAACTGAAATTTTATCTATATAAGAGAGGATAGTTTCTCTGCTAACTTACAGATCTCGTTGTCGCCTCATGTTGCTACTGCAAGCAGCAAATGTAGACTTTCATTAACTAGCAGAGGCTTGCTCAGTTCCTTATTTTATGTTGTAGTTAGTAAGCATCTTTGTAATATTTGTATATTTTTAGATGTATAGCTTTTTTTGATTATTTGTTGCCATAACGATACTTAGCTTGTATATATATAGTTACTGCAATATCTTGTTAAAAGTAAGAGCCGGGTTGTACAATATGGTTCAGTAGTTGTAGAATGGAAAGTTCGTTTAGTTTCAGCTAAACTGAATGGTACTGATGTTGAAAAAAATACATTTACAGGGTTATGAACTTAAGCATTGATTAAATGCCTTCTTAGCAGTACATCGTGAAGTAATATTTAACCACTCATCTGTCACCAAGATGATGCTACGCAAGAAACATACTATGTTTAGAAAATCGTGAGTACAAAATAACACTTCCTCCCGACATTCATTCATAAAGCCAGGATTTTTTGTCATAAAATATAATGATGAATAGCTTTTCACAGAGTATATGAGAGAAGTATAGCTTGCTAGAATGTTTAAAGTGAATGTTAACTTCATGTAGGTGATTGTTTTGCCAAAGAGCGCCTCGATTGAAAATAGTGTATAATGGTTCTACTTAATATCATCTTCTCTGTGAAGAACTGAATTTCATCCTCTGTGAAGAACAATGCTTTGTTTCATCACTATGTTTCTCATTTTATGTGTTCTCCGCAATATATAGAGTTAAATCAGACCCTCCAATGGTATCTATATCGTTATTAGGAAGAATAACTCGCCCAGAAGCCTATTTTGACTTCTCATCATACATGTATTCTGAATTACTCGAAAATTGGGTTAGGTTCAGAGTATCAATTTCTTCATTGGACTAACCTGCAGTTCTTACTTCGTATCTTGTCGTCTACTCTTTACATCCTATAACATTGACTGACAATATGTCAGATAAAATTAGCCTATAAGGTAACAAAACCACACATTTATTATGCACATCTACTTCCGTACACACCAAGGTGGATATTAAGACATTTTAGAAAGATATTAGGAATCCAGTTAGCTAACTTATACAATTCGCTGAAAAAAATAGTAGAATTTTCTTATTAATAAGCCATTGTATATGTATTTTCCAACATACATCAAACATACACAAGTACTGTACATAGAGACAGGAGTAACAATGCGATATGTTACTTGTGTAAACCAGACTATCGTTCCAATTGCTCATAATGTTTCGTAGATTTCCCTGTCATATCATCAGATCATATTTTCGTGGAACTTGTTTAATGACAATCATAGCAAACTCTTAAGTTCAATCAATTTTACGCATAGAATCAATAGTTTTACTTGCAGAAATTGTATGTGCATATTTACGGTAATAATGGCTTTGAGACATCATTTTTTCATTTATAGGCCTAATGTTTTCAATACCCTACAAAATTTACTTCATATCCAAATAATATGTATGTATACGAGTGCATAGTGATGCAATTATCGACATTCTTATTTTTAGTTCACTGTCCTTCGTCAGCTTCTTCAGATGAGAACTCAAAATAATTATACCTATATTTAAGTTTCTGATGAAAATATGAATTTTCTATTATTTCTATTTTAATGCTACTTTAATGATCAAAAACTCTGAATAATTATCCTCAGAATGTTGTCACTAATATTCATGTAAAGGAAATGTAAATTCTACTGTTTCTGAACACTTGATCACTAAATATTAATATGACCTACTTAATACATTTATAAGTACCGTGATATATCGAACTGTATGCATATCTTCGTGTGCCTTAACAGAAAATTGAATAAATATTCGTTGAAAATCATTATGGTATGAGTGATATCACTATACTGGCTAAGTATTATTTACTGTAAATTTACTAGGCTATCATAGCTAATAATTGCCAACTGTTTGTAAAATATATGCTACTTTGTTTTCTGGTCACTGTGTCTGATGATAGAAGAATCTTAATACATTATCTTGTATTAGTTATTATTTGTAAACATTTAATCATAACGTTCGGAGATGTGTAAAGAAAAAACATATATGTTTGCTATATTTTATTCGTTTTACTTAAAATTACTCAACTCCTTCTGTGGTCTTCCTCAGATAATTGCTCTCAGAACTGTGCCCACTGCCATCGAATTTTACACCTTGAACGGGATAAATTAATAAAAAATATAAGTTACCTTCCGCTGGCACAGAACAATTGCTTCGTGATGAGGCCAATGTTGTATAAATACTATGAAAACACTTTAGTCTGTTGATATAAATTTGATTACTTCCAGTTAGCGCGTAAATATTTTAAATTGTGCAGCATATTACATAAGCTGTCTGTAAGAGTAAAGCTGTCCCCTTGCAGGTTTCGAGGTTTCTAGAAAAGTAGAGAGTAAAAGGCTTCCAGTAGCCATAACCTCGGCACAGAGAGAAATTGAGTCATTAGGTATATGACTGGTCGTCTTTGCTCCCAATAATTAACCTAGTACTCATTTCTGGTACACCTAGGGTCGTGTGACTCTCCAGAAGTCTCACTTCTAAATTTTACGACTTTTTTAATGAGGAATTGAACCCCCATCTTTCTGGTTGAACCAAATACGCCTTTTTATTGAGTCGGTTAGACATTCCCTTGATTACTAACAATTGGAATATCATACCTGTCAGTATTGACATTAAAAAAAAGGAAATATCAATAGGCAGCTTACGGTCTTAATATTCTGAATTATATATCTCTTATTACTTCGATCTCTTTTTTCGTAGTAATAGTTAATATCTGACATAAACAAGAAAAACTTCTTGAAAACTGGCTTTTGTTAAATTACTTTCCAGTGAATCAAGAGATATGAAAAAATCAGTATTTTAAAATAAAGTAACCTTTCAGTTCTTATTATTTACTTTTGTTGTGCAAATATACAAGTATAATATTTTACGTTGATTTAATTAAAATATTATATGTGTATTCCTTTGTTGTTCCTTGAAAGTCTTTCTTAACTAGAATAAGATTAGATGTATAGTGAATTCCTCTCTCTCTTGTATTATAATAGAACTTTTCTCGTAACTTTAGCAGATTTACTCGTCTATGTAAAGCTTACAATTTAATACTTGTTCTCAACTTTAAAAATTATCTGTTCCAATGTCACGTTTCATAATGAAATATATATACACACGTCAACGCAGTCCATACCATCAGTGTTTCCATTTAGTTAACTATGTCAATACAAGTTAGTTCAGTTATGTTGTAAAGATGATCATGGGTTATCTGGTTGCATAGGTCAGATTCACGTTGGGTCTGTTTATATAGAATTGTTTGACAAAATTCTGAAGCATGTTCATTTCAGGAAAGGAAGATAATTCAATAGCTTCATTCAAGCAGATTTTTTTTTTTTTTACTCTTACAATGTCAATTACCATTATATTTTGTGATGTGGTTAAATGTGTTTACTTAATGTCAGTTTTCCTGTAATTGAACTACTTCAGAGTTTTCACTGATAGACACGTGACGATCTCAAATGGAGGTTGATAGTCATAAAAAAGTACATATTTGTTAACATCTATAAAAAGTATTTAATAGGAGAGTAACATCTTTTCTATCACTACGTATGAGAGCTTTTTGCTGACTACAAACACAGTAATTTATCAGATAAACCGGATAAACTATTTTGATGATGATGATGATGCTTGTTGTTTAAAGGGGCCTAACATCTAAGGTCATCGGCCCGATAAACTATTTTATTTTACGTAAATGACAGTCACGTCGGTAAATAAACAGTTCCAAACGTAGTTTATGGTTTAGCAAAGGATACGATTATGCAACTGAATTCAGATGCAGATAGTTTACCAAATCTCTAAATTCGTTGAATGCATTTTCTAAATGTTTACCGTTGGGTTACTTAATATGTTTAATCTCACTCGTATACTCATTGTTGATGTGGAGAGTTTTCTCAGAAAGCACGAAGATCCCAGTACGATCAATCAGCAATACAATGGAATGTCTGTATTTCCAATTACAACACCTTTCATCCTAGTGAAGTTAGAAGGCTATTTGAAATGTTAAAAAATAATCATTAATTGCTCACTTTGCTTAATCAAATTTATAGTAATTATAGTATTTAAAATAACTGTCGCGTTTCCTTACAATATTATGTTATAGTCCTTTGGTAATCCGGCCGGCCCGCGGTGTAGGAATAGCGTACCTGCCTCTTACCTGGATATTCCGGATTCGATTCCCGGCCAGGCCAGGGATTTTTACCTGGGTCTGAGGGCTGGTTCGAGGTCCACTCAGCCTACGCAAACATTGAGAAGCTATCAGATGGGGGATGACGGCCCCGGTCTATAAAACCAAGAATAACGGCCGAAAGGATTTGTTGTTCTGACCACATGACACCTGATATTCTGAAGGCCTTCGGGCTGAGTAGCGGTCGTTTGGTAGGCCATGGCCTTTCGGGAACTGTTGCGCCATGGGGACTGGTAATCCATAACCTGTGTCTGGACATGTTCACTTAAGGATTTGGAGACACTTCACTAACAAGAAACTATATCTTTTTACATTCTCTGCTCCTATCCAGAGATATCACGACCGCCCGAAGCTATAGAAAATAGATGAATTGCTGAGGTTGAACAATTTTAATCCCCAGTATGATGTACGCCTAGTAACCAATACCATAAGCTTTCTGAATATTTTTCCCAATTTATGTTTATTCTTTTTGAAATCTATGAAATAAATGTACTAAAATACATACCATATTTGGATAAAGAATATTTCGCTATACATTTCTAATATTTCCCTTACCATGAAGTACAGTATTCTTATGTTCTGTGTATTTAATTTCGAAACAAATGGAAACGAATGAGAATTGTCACAACGACTTCTATCGGTTATGTACTTCTCTCTTCTTCTCATAATACTGAATACAATTAATTCCAGTACACCTTGGAAAAGAAACTTTCGAGGTTTGATTGAGCTTAAGTCAGACTCGTGATCCTCCAAACAAAGTCGACGGTCATTTTGCTATCGTTTGGCATGTAAGATCAGTATTCTCATGAGCGGGTCTATCAGATGGAAATCATGAAAATGTTAACGTTAAGCGCATCCAGCTGAAATGCTCTAAATTGCATTAATATTCTCATTTTGAGTTTATATGGTAGCATATTTGCCTTTGATTTGTACGCCCATGTCACTTCTACAAAATAAGTTGTGCTGATAAGACTTACTATGTCATTAAAACTTTTCAGAACACTTGCGTATCATCACAGAATGTATTGTGCCTGTATGATATTTTCAATAGGACAGTGTTTTGAATGACTTAGTTCAGCTTATTGTACAAATGGAAATGTTTATAAATTATTTAACTAATTCTATCATTGCAGAACGAACGACTAGTTCTTATTTGATAGCCCATGTGAAGTGTGTTATATACAATTTATGCCCCACTTTGTACTTACTCGAAATAAGCGAAACGAAGCGTATTTCGTATGATCCTGTCTATTGTTTTAGGTTGTAATGAAGTGTTTTGTTACGTTTTAGTGTCTTGTGGGTCATAATTGCATTGCAAGTCTTCCTTTTCATGAAATGTTTATATATGTATTGTTGAAATGAAAGATACTGTGGTAAAAAGGATTTTTTAAATAAATCATTATGGTGAAATGTATTTTTTGTTAGTGTTGTTTAAAAATAAATGACAAATTATGTTCATAACAATTGACTTGACTACTTTAATTTCAATACTACCTTTGTTTTACCAATCCTTATGTACGGATAAGCTGTAAGGACTCAAAAGTAGCAAAGTAAACTTGATGTATTATCTTGAAACTTGAAAATAAATTCAGTCAGTGTGATATGAAAATAAAAATATCCAAGATTTAAGTGATACCAGTTTAAGTATGAATATTTTGAATGTCAAGTAGGATAATCGACATAATGCAGATTGGCCATTTTAGTGGCTCACTGAGAAAAAAACAGAACAGTTAGAAGGTGCAACAGAATGCTTGCGCAGTCTTGGATTTTATCTGTAATCTACGTCCATGTGGGATAACTCATTGCCATGTAATTGGCCTTGACCGAGTGAGTTAGTTGTCCAGTACGGGCCGCGTAGTTGTACGGTTGCATTAGGCAGAAGGTGAATTCAAACCCCAGCGAACAGCCCTGAAGGTAGTTCTCCACAGTTTCCCTTTTCACACCAGACAAATGCTGGGGATGAACCATAATTAATACCATGGACACTTCCTTCCTAGTGATAACCTTCCTAGTCGTAGCATTTTAGAACAGCAGGATGGGTATTATGAAATGGACGAACGTCATCAAGGAGCTCTTCAAAAAGACTTCCAGTTGTCATCCACTTCTGGATTTTCACTCGCATGGACAATCAAATGTAGGATGCTGCATAGTCAGCTCTGAATGTGTTATGCTATATTTATTATTGAATATATCATCATCATCATCTGTTTACCCTCCAGGTTCGGCTTTTCCCTCGGACTCAGCGAGGGATCCCACCTCCACCGCCTCAGGGGCAGTGTCCTGGAGCTCAGACTCTTGGTCGGGGGATACAACTGGGGAGTATGACCAGTACCTCGCCCAGGCGGCCTCACCTGCTATGGTGAACAGGGGCCTTGTAGGGGGATGGGAAGATTGGAAGGGATAGGCAAGGATGAGGGAAGGAAGCGGCCGTGGCCTTAAGTTAGGTACCATCCCGGCATTCGCCTGGAGGTGAAGTGGGAAACCACGGAAAACCACTTCGAGGATGGCTGAGGTGGGAATCGAACCCACCTCTACTCAGTTGACCTCCCGAGGCTGAGTGGACCCCGTTCCAGCCCTCGTACCACTTTTCAAATTTCGTGGCAGAGCCGGGAATCGAACCCGGACCTCCGGGGGTGGCAGCTAATCACGCTAACCACTACACCACAGAGGCGGACTATTGAATATATACATAATAAATGTATTTAGTGGCTATGTAAATCAAATGGAGCTATCTAGAGTCTCTTTTCAGATAATAAAAAGTTATTAATTAAGAAGAAATTTGTGATGTGTTTTGTATGGAATGTGTTATTGTATGGATGTGAATATTACTGGACAGTCAGAGATCAGGATTGGAAACGACTGGAAGCATTTGAGATGTGGGTCTGGAGACGAATGCTACGGATTATCATTATCGCCAGAATCCTATCTTAGCTACTACGACATTATGCTGCTTGCCAAAAAAAAAAAAATCACACTCGTTGCAGCATGCCGTCAGCCTAGTTCTAATACCAGGTAGGCTGACAATGCTTTTCATACCCTTTATTTTCCTTAAGACTGGCAATAGGCCTACCTCCTATCCACATATAGATATGTAGACCATCAGAATAATTTTCGTTGTGTTAATTTTCCTATGCTAATGTGTAAAGGAAAATGAACCTTACAGGACTGTATGGTAGGAATGTATGTTTGCATAGCGTATTTATGCACTCCTTCAGTATAATGTATTAAGATTAAACTAACAACGACAAAAGTAATGAGAATGAAACCTTATATGAGTACGTAAAACAACGGCAGGAGGATAGTCGTACGTTGGAAATAAACATATTGGATAAAGTTGCGAATATAAATCGTCTTCGGAAGTCGGTCATGTGAGACGAATGAAAGACAGTATGTGGCCTGGGTGAATAATGGGATAGGGTATATGTCTTTTCACGAGAGTTTAATCCTGATGTTAACAAATAGGCGGAGAACGTTGCCTTTGCCTTTGTAGTTGATTGGAGAAACAACCGTCGCACTCACTCGACTGTATGCGAGCTCGAAGGAAAGTAGTACGGCAGGGTGAGTTGGCCGTGCGCGTAGAGGCGCGCGGCTGTGAGCTTGCATCCGGGAGATAATAGGTTCGAATCCCACTATCGGCAGCCCTGAAGATGGTTTTCCGTAGTTTCCCATTTTCACACCTTAATTAAGGCCACGGCTGCTTCCTTCCAACTCCTAGGCCTTTCCTATCCCATCGTCGCCATAAGACCTATCTGTGTCGGTGCGACGTAAAACCTCTAGCAAAAAAAAGAAAGTAGTACGTGGCATTTATTTTATTTTAGTTTATTACATTGAGAGAGTTTGGAAGAGTACGTAAACAAATGGTTGTCATATACCGCTATATTATATATGTATATATATGTTTTTATATAAAATAGTAATTAAATAACGAGAAATGAAGGCACAAGATGTGGTGTAATACAGGAAGTCTTATCGTAGTGAGGGAAAGTCCCAAGCTTTACAGCGTAGAGATCAAGGCCCCACACCGCTGGCTGCGCAGTAGCGTGTGACTGGGGAAGACATGTCCATGCGCGTACCGCCATGTTGCGGGCGCTCCTCAGCTTGACGCGGAGAGCGTATGGAATACGTGCTTTAACTTAAATTTCGCACTCATGAAAACATCCACCCTACAAAATTAATGACAGCCTACACCGACTACCGTGTACACACGCAATAAATATACATAGTATGCAGACTGTGGTAATATTAAAATATATTTATCTATAAAAACGGAACAATCTACACAAATCCTTTGGATAGCCCATAGGTGGCGCACCTAAAAAAAAAAAAAAAAAAAAAAAAAAAGACAATAAGAAGACTGAAAAATACACTACTACGAAAATACACTAGCAGTACCTCGAAAATTATCACGTCGCTCACTTTAACACTGTATAAGGGTCACGTTTGTAACTATTTGTTCGAACATTGTACGTATCGCAAAAAGGCCAGACTCAAAGGACGAGGATCACGTGACAATCTGTCTCTTGAGAAACCTAGACTCTAGAATTTAGCTTTATTGAAAATAAGAAGACATGTTCCAAGAGCAGTCTACAACTTAAGCATGATTACATACCGTGAGATAAAAATTGCCTGTCTCTCAGCAGACTGCAGAACACAAATATTTATAAACTCTTGTACCGATAATAATAATCTTCAATATCAACAAAAAAGGAAACCTGTGAAATAAAATCTTTCTATGAAAGGTAACATAGCTTACGATTCCTCTCTGATAAGTCATTAGGCCTACAGCAAATTTTACTCAATTCTCTGAATACATTGTTTAAAAAGTACATGACTGCAGAAATCATTCTAAAACAATCAGATACATGTTTTATCATTTTCTGAATATGAAATGCCGGCTGTTTTCTGAATATGAAATGCCGGGTCTGCGGTGTAGGGGTAGCGTGTCTACTTCTCACCCGCAGACCCCGGGTTCAATCCCCGGCCAGGTCAGAGATTTGTTCCTGGATCTGAGTGCTGGTTCAAGGTCCGCTCAGCCTACGTGATTACAATTACGGAGATATCTGACGGTGTGATAACGGCCGAAAGGATTCGCCGTGGTGACCACATGACACCTCGTAATCTGTAGGCCTTCAGGCTGAGCAGCGGTGCCTTGGTAGGCCATGGCCTTTCGGGCCTTTTGTGCCATGGGATTTGGTTTGGTTTGGTTTGGATATGAAATAACGTAACTGGATGAGCAGAAGTTAAGTTACTGTATCATTATTGTGTGATTTGGATTTAGGTAAATGCTGCCTGGCATTTGTGACGCTAGTGCTAGTCTTCTGTCGTGTATTTCTTAAAATGAAATGAATGTCTATGGTTAGTTTGAGTTTCTCTGCGTGGTTTAGGGTTAAGTTTTATTTTTACCAATTTGCTTTACGTCGCACCGATACAGATAGGTCTTATCGCGACGATGGGATAGGAAAGGCTTAGGAATGAGAAGGAAGAGCCCGTGGCCTTAATTAAAGTCAGCCCCAGCATTTGCCTGGTGTGAAAACGGAAAACCATCTTCAGGGCTGCCGACAGTGGGGTTCGAACCCACTACATCCCGGATGCAAGCTCACAGCTGCGCGGTCCTAACCGCACGGCCAACTTGCCCGGTTAGGCTTAAGTAAGAATGGTATCATTTAAGATGTAAAACCCTCCTCATAATATTATCTTCTTGAATATTACTGCTTTTACAAACTCATTCTGAATTAACATTATCCGAGCACATAAAAATGTAAAGTGCGTTCTAATTTTTCTCTAATATGAGCACCATGATTTACACCAGAATGAAAATAGGTGAAACTGAAAGTAAAGCACTTGCAAACAAAAAGATTAATATCATAGTGAGCAGTTATTTTGATTAGCGTTTTCTACTGCAGACTAGGATTGACAAGACTGTAATGAGCTTTATTTAAACTTTATATTGTCAGATCATACTGGAATAGAGTATTAACAATTGTATTCTTTCATTATAAAGCAAATGGGAAAAATTGGAGAAATCCCGAGGCAAACTCGTGTCCTCATCCCGAGGTGGTGCAGCTCTTTTCAGGTACACCCCCATTGGAGGTGAGCTGCATGTACCATTTCAACCACATACCAGCCCTCCTGCCATTCTTAAATTTTTGGCAGTACCGGGAATCGAACCCGGGCCCCAAGGACGGCAGCTAATAACACTAACCGTTACGCTGCGGAGGCGGACAATTGAAGAAATGAAGACATACGATACTAATAAATCATTTTTCAGATAACTGATAATTTGAAGCAATACCTTACCCTAATATTAAAAGGTTTTATCAAGTTGTATCAATCATATCTTACGGATTCCAGGCCCAGGTTTATCAAATTTGTAATACCGCAACACAGTTTATGTGAAAAATATATAGCCTTTTTCAGAACAGCTGTTTAGTTCTAAACAATCTCCGATGAATTGGAAAAAGGCAAACAAAAAAGAAGAAGAAGAAGCCTAAATATTCTAAATGTCATGTCCATGCGTTCTCTGAATCAATCACCCTATAACCTGTTTAGTTCTCGATTATAGTAAATTAAAGTTATTTTATAACAGTTCTATTTCTACTCACATGTGAAAAGAAATACCATATCCCTTCCGATAGCAACCTTTACAAATGAAGGCTGCACACGAATTCACCCTCGTGAATATCTTTCCATTCTACAGGTAAGGCCTAACTTTAGGCCTAATATTGCCGAAACTACTGTAATATATCAGCTCCCACATTTCTTGAAAATATTTGACAATATATTAACACTCCGTCACATATAATACTAAAACAGATCCACTAACAGGCATGATTTAAATGAAATCGAAAACATGCAAGGGTCTGTAAACATTACAACGTGCTAGTCATCCATTCGAAGCTGAAGCGCCCGCAACATGGCGATGCGCGAAAGTGTTCAATATTCCGCATAGCATCAGCGCGCTCTGTGAGTCTAGATAAGTAATATTAAAGTCTTTGGTAGAGATAAGGTGTTGCATCTTGCAGCAGCAGTCAGTGTCAGTATTCTTGGTGAGAGAAATGGAGCAGGAGGTAGGACGATCGCGTGTAGTGAAGCACAAAAGAGGAAAACCGCTCAGAAGTGACCATAGGGAGTGCATTGTGGTGTTCAATTACTTAAGTGAGCAGAATCTAGGTTTAGTCTTTTATTCAGAAGTTAAGATTTTCGCACTGTTATCGTATGCGATGCGCAGCCCTGTACGTCCGAACGCGAGACGTTGACGGGGTGAAGGTCGGTACTACACACTCAGCGAATCAAAACTCTTTCTTTGGCGGAGGCATGGACATACCATGTTTACATCAGGATTAAACTCTCGTGAAAAGACATATAGAACGGGTAAGGAAAACAAAAGATACCCAGGAGACGATAGTTGGAACCTAAGGGAAATAGGAAAAAGAAAGGAAAACGCTCAATGTCACTTTGCAAATAGAGAATTATGAACGTTGTAAGTGCATTCATAGTAGTTTGCAAAATGAATATCGAAAGTCATTAATGAACATATACGAAAGTGTAAAAATAAAACAATACCCTTCCCATACAAAAAGGTGGAATATAACAAGTGTATAAGTATTTCAAAACAGCATGAAGATGATATGAAATGGACAAACATCATCAAAGAGCTCTTTACAAACACTTCCACTTGCCATCCACTTCTGGATTTTCACTCGAATGGTCAATCAAATCCAAGATGCTGCATAATCAGTTTTGAATGTGTTATGCTATATTTATTATTGAATATACACAAGAAATGCACTTAGTGGCTATGTAAGTCGAGCGAAGTTATCTAGAGCCTCTTTACAGATAATAATAATTTTATTAACAAGAAATATCTGATTATTGGACAATCAGAGATCGGGATTGAAAACGACTGGAAGCGTTAAAGATGTAGGTATGGAGGTAAATAATACGGATTAAATGTACTGAAAAGAGAACAAACGAACGCATTCTGCAAGAAATTCAAGGGGAGACAGAACGGATGCTAGCGATACAGAGAAGAAGAGCTAAATTCACTGGCCACATTTTGTGACATGAACCTTTCTTACCGATCTGCTGGAAGGGAAAATCACGGGGAAGAAAGAATGAGGATGACCAATTAAAAAATTCCTTTAAGCTTTCGAACAGATGCTTCATTGTGGTTCCCACTGTGAAATGAAACGAAGAGCTGAGGACAGAAAACAATGATTGCATAGACAAGGCATTGCCTTCAGACAAAAGTGATGATGATTGGTCTTACGTTTCGCTAATTGCCTTTTTACGATATTTGAAGACGCCAAAGTGCCAGAATATTGTCCGGTGGAAGTTCTTTTATGTGCCAGTAAATCTATTAACACGAGGCTTCAAATTCCACCAGACTGAACCACGATTGAACCCGCCAATTTGGGCTCAGAGAAGGAAACAAGATGGCAAGAAGGAATTGGATATTTAGAGACCTTCAAATATTATTTACAAGAAGGGAAAATATTTTACTGGATAGCATCGCTACAGGACAAAATGCACTAAATGATCTTGAGGAATTATCGTCAGTAAGAGTAGGTTAGTAGGTCTGTTGATCAAATCCTTTGAATGATGTACTACAAGACCCGGATGTGTCATCAGGTATGGCCGAGCTGAATTAGAGTGTATTTATTTATCTAAGGAATAATAATAATAAGAAAACGAAGGAGGATACCAGCATCCTGATATCTACACTTTTGTATTGATGCCGGACGGGAACTGGACTACCTTAATACTGGGACACCTAGAAATGTCAGCCCCCAAACGATGAGAGTCTGGAGATAAAATGCAGTGTTAAATGATTTGGCATAGAGCCACCTAGAGGAAGCTGAAAAAAAACAATGATAATGATAATTTAACTTCCATGTCTCCATTAGACTCTAAATTAGACCATGTATGACACATACAATTTTAAGCAGTATGCTTTTATCTTTATACCTAGGATGGCTGGTGCTGACATGTGTGAAATCTACCGCGACGTTAGTTTATTGTCTCACACTCGTAAAATAACACGGACATTTACAGAAGAATAGAGAGACAAGTTGAAGCCCATCAGGTTGACTCTTAAAGAAATGTAGAAACACACGAGTATGAAGCTATAACTCTGATCTCAAAATATACAATATAGAATAGCAAACCCACGTTTATAGTATTTACAAACCTGGAAAAGAAATTTGATAACATTGTTTGATCCAAAATTCCAAAGCTAATAGGAAACAATACAGAGAAAGAATAGTTAACTACGATCTGCACAAAATTCAAACTACAGAGGTGAGAATAGAAAGATTAGAGGCTTACACAAAATGTTTAGATTCGGTTCAACTTCGACAAGTCAACGATCATAATGCGACCGGGCGAGTTGGCTGTGCAGTTAGGGGCGCCCAGCTGTGAGCTTGCATCTGGGAGATAGTGGTTTCGAACCTCACTTTCGGCAGCCCTGTAAATTGTTCTCCGGGGTTTCCCATCTTCACACCAGGCAAATGCTGGGGCTGTACGTTAATTAAGGCCACGGCCGCTTTCTCCCTTTCTCGCTTTCCTATCCCACCGTAGCCATACGACCTACGACTTACTTAAAAATTAGTTGAGCTATTTCATTATCAGAGACCAATTATTTAGACTTGGGGGCCGTTATTACAGCTTCATACGTTTCTTTCTTTCTAGTGTAAAATTAGATTTCTTTCTATAGGAGGTACAGGATCAAAAGTTACGAAATAAATTGTGTCCATAGGAATTTGCCATTCCTTTCTTATTGCTCTAAAAACTGGGGAGGGGGGATCTATACTTGTTATAAATGTTTAAATAATACACTTTTTGTACTACACTAGCCTGCAAAAAAAACATTTTTTGTGCGGTAAAAACGAAAATAGGTGGGTTTTATGAATTTCTTAACGCAGAATTCGAGAAAAAAATAGTTTTGGCGTATCACGTCTGGTTTAGTAGCAATTTTACAAAATATTATTTTGTTCTTACGTAAAATTTTTGATACTAAGTATTGATTAAATTTGATGTATTAATATAAATTTCAGCTTGCAAAACGTAACCATATTTTGCATGCTTTGAATACACATAAATGCTGCTTTGTAAGCCAGTAGATGGTTTGTATTATATTTTTAACGTATACTGAAATTCGTGAAACTGGAGCATAAAACGCCTATTTAGTTTCGGCTGTACAGTTGCTTTTAAATTAATATAACCGTACCTTGAATAAAAATTACATGGTTAATCATACATAGTTTTGTTACTTACATTATATGCAGGTTAGATTCACACCTCCATCTTTTCTCGTTTTCCGTGTAATTTCCGGGTTTTTGAAGTTCTTGAATGATCTCTAGAAAGGTCGTCTCGTGCAATCGACCAGCAGTAATCGGCCATCATATTCACATCCCAACATCCCTGATAGCGTCGTTCTGAATCTTTGAGATCCTGGTGAAACCTTTCACCTTGTTCTTCACTGACAGTTCCTAAATTTGGAGGGAAATAATCCAGATGCGAAGCTAAGAAATAAAGCTTAAGGTTCATATTACAACCGAGTTCCTTAAACTTTACCAACATTTTCCTTACAATTACTTTGTATTGAGGGTCCTTAATGTTGCCAAGGAATTTAGTCACTACATTTTTGAATGCGTTCCATGCCTCTTTCTCAGTTTTGGTCATCGTGTCTGTGAAATTTTTATTCTTCATCAGTTTA
This sequence comes from Anabrus simplex, assembly GCF_040414725.1. Classification (NCBI taxonomy): domain Eukaryota; kingdom Metazoa; phylum Arthropoda; class Insecta; order Orthoptera; family Tettigoniidae; genus Anabrus; species Anabrus simplex. Next base: position 1,293,801,509 of record NC_090265.1, read on the forward strand.
CGAATCTGTGGTCCATCAAATACGCCTTCTTTGATTTTTCATCTGTTAATGGGGGAAATTTAGTGGATAAATATTGGAAGCATAGGCTACTTTTATCTAATGCCTTGACATACAGTTTCATCAATCCTAATTTGATGTACAAGTGTTGAAGTTGAATTTTTTCGCGGTCAATAAGTCTTACATTCAAGAATTTTTTGGATCCTGGTTGTAGTTGTTTCCTTTCTGGCCAATTCACTGTATCCCAATGTTTATCCCGTGCCCTGCTCTCCCATTCGCATAGGAAACAGGGAAATTTTGTATAGCCTTTTTGTTATCCCACCAACAATCCAATGATCTTCAAATCACCGCAAATTTGCCACCCATGCTCATGGTATGTAAATTTTTCAAGCACCGACTTTAAGGTCTCGTATGTTTCAGACATTTTTTCGGAGTGTGCAAGTGGACGGATGCCAGAACATTTGTATTATGAAGCAAAACAGCCTCTAAACTTATTTTGGAAGAGTCAGTAAAAACACGCCACTTACTAGGATCATACTCTTTTTCTCCCATATTGACGTAGAAGATTTGAAACATCCGTACAAAATACAAGTTCATCTTCTTGAGTATAATACTTTTGGGCTGTTATCTTTGAAAGGAAACTGCTTTATCAGTCTATCAAAAACAATGCATAAGGGCTGGGGCTTTTAACACGTCTGTTTATTCAAGTGGTGTAAGATGAAAGACAAACTCTTAACTGTCTTTTCAAACCTACATACCTCGCGGTCTATTGCGTATCTTGGGGAGTTTGTTATGAATTTACCAGGAAACCCCCAACTGCAAAACGAAAATTTAGACAGCAATAAACCCATAATAAAATGCAAACAATAACAAATCAAATCACATAATTGTTTTCTAAAAATAGTTGCGCGAGAACATCTCTCAACATTACATCTTACGAATTCATGTAGATACTAAAAAACCGAATTGCGTCAAAAATAGACGTGATAGGAAAAAAATAGTATCATTTTCGGAATCAGGGCAGCGATTTCCATAAGAATTATATATTTGCTATTTTACCGCAAAATCATGTTGGCTAGTGCTATCGCTGTGTTAACATAAATCTTCTTTTACCACTTCTCCCACACTGTGTCTCAAATGTGTATTTGGCCATATTTTAAGACCGGCTCTTCTTCCTGACCCCAAACCTATGAGGAGAGATGCACTGTTAAGTGTTAGTAGTTGGTAGTTTCGTGCTCTGTGTGTATATGAAGAGTCAGAGGAATTAACAAGACGGATTATAATCCGTGATGCGGCTGTGAATCGAACCAGGGACCCTCTCAACCGAAGGCCTCAACGCTTACCATTCAAACAGGGAGCTGGACAAAGTTAACATAAAAAATCACATTAATTAATTAATATTTGTCGCTCATAATGATTTAAAACATAAAAGAACACCATATTGTATTACTATGTTGTTGTTGTTGATTGTGTTGGTGGTACGTTTCTACGGTAAACAAAGGAATTACCCGATGAGACAGATTTTACACAGACAGAAAGGATGCCGGACTCGTCTGGGTCTTTCTTACCAGGGTTTAGTATGCATACTGCTTCACAAAAGCGTTTGGTGGTTTTCCGATATAGCCGGGCGTCAAAACTATTCGTACTCGGTTATGCAGTGTTCTAAGAGGGATATGAATGAGAAGCAACTTTCTAGAAAGAAGTGAGGCACACGGATTTACAACAGCCAGTAAAGGTAATGATATAAAAGAGGGATTTGGAGAAGGAATCGGAGTTCAAGTCATTTTTTAAAATCTGCCGAGAATCTATTGAAGTAGCTGAATTGTATTACTACAGTTATGGTAGCGGCCTCCGTTACAGCCCCCCTATTTTTGAAAAAACTCACAAAAGTTATGGACCTTACAGCAATAGATGCGACAACTAAAACTTTAAATATTCAGGCAACACTTCACCTAATTAAACTATATACTCAATAAAAAAAATATATTAATTTACTACTTGTAAAATATCCATTTTTTACCCTAATCGTTCTTGTAAAACTCACAAACATTTCTTCAAGGACCTTTACGGCGAAAATTCTATGGCCAAACCATTACATGTACCCCACCCCTTAAAACAGTGTAATCAACGCCCTTGTTGACCTGCCTGCCTCTTCTAACATTTCATATTGATGAAACATTGGATCACTCCTCGGATTATGTTTAATAATTCAAATTGTAACGGGTTTATTCTTAGCTAAGCATTATGCCACTAATGCAGATCTAGCATTTTCCAGAGTAGCTCATATCTGCTGAGATTTGAACTATAGTTGCCTTCTTTGAACTTTACATGCAAACGGAGCCTCCTTTTACTTCATTTATAGGACGAGTAATGCACCATGGCACTTATAACTTCACTCATATGTTATCTACTGGAGTGGTAATTCTGTTCTTAGTGAAAATTAATCTAAAACAAACTAACGGAATGTTCTCAAATGAATTCATACGATATGCGGAATACTATATAATAAATTCAGTCATAGCGCAGATTAGATTAATATTGCTGTACGGATAGTATACTGATGGGAGAAGCAATAGTCTCGTGTGTGGATTGTGCCATTGTAAGATTCAGAAGTGAATGACAGTTACTGATCTGGAAAGAATGAAAAATAAAACCCTTTGAAATCTCGTGGGAGAGAAAAGTATTGAAATAGAGATGGTAGAATAAATCACAAATGAATAAAAATACTGAATCAAGTTGATGAAAGAAGAGCGATTTAAAGGTAGGTTGTAGCCGGGTAAACATGCATAAATCAGTTTGATTGAATTTGTCTCAGAGATAGCTTCTTGTGTAACAGTCCACACTGACAAATATGTGTGTCGAAATGAGGATATTGACTGGGAATTAAATTTTTTTGAAATTTGAAAAACTTTTTCTCACGAATCGCTGCTGCAAGTTGCATGGGATTGAAATATACAAGGACAACAAGTGATCGATATATAGTACGTAATTGTTCCATGATATTAAGTTCCCAAGACATAATGATAAGTAGTGATGACGAGAGGTCAAGAAATTATGTAAATATCGTATACGCTGGTTTCAATAAGCATTTTATTGTTAAATCTTCCTCATATGTACCTGTATAACAAGTAATAATATCAAAACATAAGGTAAATCCGGGACAGATGCCGCCCCGGTAGAGATGCCGCATACACTGTAGCTAAAGGTTCCCATCGTTACAGCTAGATGGCAATATGTGTGGTTTTTCAGTTTCTAAGGAAGAACTACTGTCTGCGAGTGTGACGAAATTTGCTCGTATATAACGCCAATTATAGCCGATATCATGAGGCGAGTACATGTTTCCTCCTGACAACGTTTTTGCGTGTGTTAATTTATTGTATATTAAGTTGGCTTCAAATGCTTAAATCAGACGTTTTTAGTACAGTAGACGTCAGAAACATAACTGTAGTTGAAAGTAAGCTAATTTTGGGCCATGATAGCCTTGAGGTTTGAAAACAGGAGGGTGCGGCGTCTCTCCCTGATAGTTGGCCTTCGGGCTGAGCAGCGGTCGCTGTGCAGGCCAGAGCCATTTCAAGGGTGTTAAGTGCCGTGGGGTTTTATATAACACAGTGAAGAATCCATTGCACATGCACATTTATAGTAAATCGAAATTAAAATATGATTTTAATGTTGTAAATTATGAGATAGATTTTTTCCATTGAATGATTATGTTATGTGGATATAATTGTCTTGTAGTACGTTCTAGTGTTCGGTTATATTAAAGTTGAAGAAATTGGCTTAAATTTGATTTTGTCATTAATTATTTTACTCGTGGCATCTCTCCCGAGCAAAGTCGGCATCTATACCGGGATCCAGGGAGAGACGCCGCAGATGCAACAATTCCTTTGTTCACTCCTTTCTCCCATTTACTTTCAATTGCCAATATTTTGTTCATTCCTGATCAAATGTACATGTTTTCAAATTATGCTCGATGAATTTGCAACAATTTTGAAAGTAAATATACCGAGATATAACAAAAGACATAAAAAGTGCGGCAACTCTCCCGGAATTACCCTATTAATACAGTATTTAGAAACGCTGTCACGACGAGTATTTAGTCAGTTGCATAGCACAACAGTATCTAATCATTGGCATTATCCCCGTCTGACGTATACGTGATCATTCTTAAGCAGTTAATCGAGAATTTTAGCATTTATTTTAGGGAAATGCAGAGATTAGGAATGATAGAGGAAGACCACGGAATGAATATGATAAACAGCTTTGAATAGAATACAGAATAGTTACGCAGAGACGAGGATTTTAGCACAATATGAGAGCATAGAGACCTAGTCTATGAATCAATAACTCAAAAACAACAATAACAACGCAGCCATAGGTCTGAAACTGAACAAGTAGACTATTTTCTACGGAGCTATCGCCAACGGCCTTAGCCATGTTGAAACACAGGATCCCGTGATATCCCCAAAGTTAAGCAACATTGGGCGTGGTGAAGATTTGGATGGGTTACCACGCGCTGTTGGTGGGGGGTAAGGGAATGGAGGAGTGGAAAGGAACTGGCCACCCTACCGTACGTAAACTCCGGTTCAGGTACACCTCTGCAGAGGTTCGAACCTGCCTTCGGGCAGGATACACTCTTACCTCACCTTATATATCTACCCTCTTGTTTTCACCTGTGGATCCTGATCTCATAGTATAAATTGTTGCTGTGTCCAGTATCGTCCAAGAGATAGATCACATTTTCCAGTGAACACGGGACTCGTGTCACGCAGCTCCTGTATTTCTTACAACTTTAATAGCATAAAATAATCCTATTTTGAATACTGATACTCGCATTGAATGGATTAGTAATTCTTTATTTGATCTAGAAACTCCCTCAATCACTACTTAAGGACAGGTTTAATTGTCGCTCGGTACATTTCAGACGTATGGGAACAATTTTCTAGCCTCTTATTTGATCTAGAAACTCCCTCAATCACTACTTAAGGACAGGTTTAATTGTCGCTCGGTATATTTCAGACGTATGGGAACAATTTTCTAGCCTCTTATGTATTCTCTGGAAATATTATCTCCGTACTATAAAGAAATATAACTATTAAATACGATATGTTTGTACTTTCAACTGCGAATGTATTACATTCACAAAATATCGTATGATTCGGGAATGAGTCATACTAAATTAAGATACAAACGTACCAAAAATTATTTATTCTTCTTGCACAAACATTTTGTTTGTGTTTGAGTCATCAGTCCATAGACTGGTTTGATGCAGCTCTCCATGCCACCCTATACTGTGCTAACCTTTTCATTTCTACGTAACTATTGCATCCTACATCTGCTCTAATCTGGTTGCCATATTCATACCTTAGTCTACCGCTACTGTTCTTACCACCTACACTTCCTTCAAGAACCAACTGAACAAGTCTTGGGTGTCTTAAGATGTGTCCTATCATTTTATCTCTTCTTCTCGTCAAATTTAGCCAAATCGATCTCCTCTCACCAATTCTATTCAGTATCTCTTCATTCGTGATTCTTCTGTAACACCACATTTCAAAAGCTTCTATTCTCTTTCTTTCTGAGCTAGTTATTGTCCATATTTCACTTCCGTACAATGCCACGCTCCAGATGAAAGTCTTTAGAAACATCTTTCTAATTCCTATATCAATGTTTGAAGTGAGCAAATTTCTTTTCTTAAGAAAGCTCTTCCTTCCTTGTGCTAGTCTGCATTTTATGTCCACCTTACTTCTGCCATCGTTAGTTATTTTACTACCCAAGTAACAATATTCATCTACTTCCTTTAAGACTTCATTTCTTAATCTAATATTTCCTGCATCACCTGCCTTCGTTCGACTGCACTCAATTAGTTTTGTTTTGGACTTATTTATTTTCATCTTGTACTCTCTTTTTTCTTTTGCCAATTGCTTTACGTCGCACCGACACAGATAGGTCTTATGGCGACGATGGGATAGGAAAGGCCTAGGAGTTGGAAGGAAGCGGCCGTGGCCTTAATTAAGGTACAGCTCCAGCATTTGCCTGGTGTGAAAATGGGAAACCACGGAAAACCATCTTCAGGGCTGCCGACAGTGGGGCTCGAACCCACGATCTCCCGGATGCAAGCTCACAGCCATCTTGTACTCTTTACCCAAGACTTCGTCCATACCATTCAGCAGCTCCTAGAGATCTTCTGCAGTCTCAGATAAAATAACAATATCATCGGCAAATCTCAAGGTCTTGATTTCCTCTCCTTGGATTGTGATTCCCCTTCCAAATTCCTTGTTTATTTCCATTACTGCGTGTTCTATGTAAACACTGAAAAGGAGGGGGACAAACTGCAGCCTTGCCTCAGTTCTTTCTGGATTACTGCTTCTTTTTCAAAGCTCTCAATTCTTATTGTACCGGGCGGTACACCTCCACGTCACTAATTCAAATATTGCGCCAGTTGAAACCTCTCTACAGGAGAAACTCTGAACTTTAAAATCTGTATTAAATCAAAGGTTTCACGGAAGATGTCTCTACTGTAAATTTTGAAGTGTTTTGAACTATGTCTATTTCGATTTGTGCTTGTTTGCTCTGTAGCAAGAAGTGTGGACATTCTCTTCTAGATGGCACTACTTAAGAACGATAATTGTGCACCCTAGTGTGAAGTGAAGGAACTGGTTTTTTGAAGACATTAGGGATTCATAAGTTTGTTCTTTGTTAAATTTCTTTCATTCATTTTTTGGGTTGGCAGTATAACCCTTTTCTTTCCGCCAGTTTTGAATTTGACCAATGAGTAATTTCTGTAATTAATTTTCCACCAATCCTAGATGTCTTCTTCAGTTTTGACTTGTAATATTTAGCCGACCAATAAAAATTTATGGGCGGGTTGTTATCATTCATGAAAGGTCTCGAATGTTCCACGAGGGTATATATAAACTGCTGATTTTCTTGTCTCGGGGCCACTTCAGTAACGTCCTTCGCAGTGTGTGAACATATATATATAGCAGGGGGCGGGAAGCGCCTCTTTCTTCGGGCAGCAGTTCATCCACAAGGTAATGGCCGTTTAATAACTTTATTTCTTGCTAGCTCAGCAGTTTAACCCTCGGGGCAGGTTCGAAACTTTTCTCATGTAACCTATCTTTAAAATGTAATAGACATTTGGTAAAATTTCGTCTCTTTAACTACAAATTGGGATAGAGAGTGCCTAACCCTCTCGAGCTCCCACTCATATTGTTTTGAGGTGACTACGTTCTCATAACTGTTTCTCTTCTCCTCGTAATGTAATTAAATTTTCTTATCGTGTCACCTCCATAGTATGGGATTAGCCCCTGTATAACTGGCCGAGTGCCACTTAGGTTTTAAGAAGTTTCATGTAGGAGTGCAAGCTACGCCTCCAGTCAATTTGGTTTTTTGGGCCATTTAATTAACCAAGAGTTTGTTTTCTTCATGTGAAGGCCCAGTAGGGTGGGTACAAGATACCCCTGTTTCACGGTATGTGTGCCTTAAGGGCAGTTAGGAATAAAGGTTGTTGTAGCCTTTGACAGGCTGGTAAAATTGAGAGCGGGTCTGCTCTTTTCATCTTAATCTTGTAATTAGGAGCAAGTGCTCCTTGTACTTAGGGGTATTCTGCCCTGTAACTATTGTGGTGGTGAGCTGAGAGCTCATAAATTAATCTTGGGGCTCTGTAAATTCTTAAATTGTTAACTTGCTACTTGGTACCTGTTACATCCTTGTTATTTGTTGTCATTTGTTGATTTTGAAAAGAAAATATAACCTTTGTTAATGTTTTAAATTAACTTTAATTTCGAAAGTTGAGACCTATTCCCGCCCGCACCTTCTTTCACCTCTAACTACCACGGATAACTCCGTATCACTTATCACTGCAGACTAATTTTTATACAGATTGTAGATAATTCGTTCTTGGTATCTGATCCCAATCACCTTCAGAATCTTAAACAGCTTGGTCCACTAAACATTATCGAATGTCTTTTCTAGGTCTACGAACGCCATGTACGTGGGTTTGTCCTTCTTAACTCGATCCTCTAAGATCAGACGTAAAGTCAGGATTGCTTCACATCAGTGACGGACAGTTATGCACGATCTTATCCAGGATCTGGGTGAGAGGAACAACAAACCAAACCCCATGGCGAATCAGCCCCGAAGGGCCATGGCCTACCAAGCGACCGCAGATTACGAGGTGGCATTTGGTTAGCACGACGAATCCCCTCGAAGAATCATTTGCTTTCTAGACCGAAGAGAAACAACATCGCGTGGCAGAAATTCATGAAATTTTTGAACAAACATTCTCAATTATTATTAGTGATATAAAATTACGGTCATTTATATGCAGGTGTGTACAGAACTTAAGCATATTTCATATGCTAAAAAATAAAATAATGGGTACACGGTTGGCCATTGTCTCAAAATGAAGACCACCACATGTACTTAGAATTTTCTTCAAAACTCCAATAGTTTCCCTGGAAAGTATTCTACTTTACATGTAATTAATCTCATAATAGATACGTATTGAGGACAATATATTAAAATTATAAAATCCTTTTAATCACAACCACCTACTCAATACATTATATTACTCATTGAATTATAAAATAATCATGAGGTGTCTTAAATAAAGGAACATGTTTCGTTCGACATAGCGAACATCATCAGCCTTAATTTACAAGGATTAGGTCAGGGCCCTGAGCTGAATGATAAAAATTGTTAAAAGAGTG